>NC_045610.1:46036539-46380923 GCF_009762305.2 Zalophus californianus | reverse complement strand
CATTATTGTTATGTTAATCACCATACATTACATCATTAGTTTTTGATGTAGTGTTCCATGATTCATTGTTTGTGCATAACACCCAGTGCTCCACGCAGAATGTGCCCTCTTTAATACCCATCACCAGGCTAACCCATCCCCCCATCCCCCTCCCCTCTAGAACCCTCAGTTTGTTTTTCAGAGTCCATCGTCTCTCCTGGTTCGTCTCCCCCTCCAACTTACTCCCCTTCATTCTTCCCCTCCTGCTATCTTCTTCTTTTTCTTTTTTCTTAACATATGTTGCATTATTTGTTTCAGAAGTACAGATCTGCGACTCAACAGTCTTGCACAATTCACAGCACCCACCATAGCACATACCCTCCCCAGTGTCTATCACCCAGCCACCCCATCCCTCCCACCCCCCAACCACTCCAGCAACACTCAGTTTGTTTCCTGAGATTAAGAATTCCTCATATCAGTGAGGTCATGTGATACATGTCTTTCTCTGATTGACTTAAATAAGTAAAATCTTAAAAAAAATAATTCTTTCCCTTAATCTATCACCTGAATATATTCATTACTTACCTCTTGCCATGGGAGCTGGGTACTTTTGTTAGAGGATTTAGCTTAAATTTTGATTTAATGTCAGAAACTGCCATGGGGCCAATAACTCTGTCTGGAATTCAGAAGATACAAATAGGATCAAATCACAGATTAATTCCTCTATTTTCTTTTGCAACTTTCCTAGCTCAACACCTAGATTTTTTTTTTCATGTTACAACTTCAATGGATCTTTTTTTAAAAAATTTTTTATTATGTAAATCACCATATATTACATAATTTGTTTTGATGTAGTGTTCCATGATTCATTGTTTGTTCATAACACCCAGTGCTCCATGCAGAATGTGCCCTCCTCAATACCCATCACCAGGCTAACCCATCCCCCCACCCTCCTCCCCTCTAGAACCCTCAGTTTGTTTTTCAGAGTCCATCATCTCTCCTGGTTCGTCTCCCCCTCTGACTTACTCCCCTTCATTCTTCCTCTCCTGCTATCTTCTTCTTCTTTTTTTTTCTTTACATATATTGCATTATTTGTTTCACAAGTACAGATCCGTGATTCATCAGTCTTGCACAATTCACAGCGCTCACCATAGCACATACCCTCCCCAATGTCCATCACCCAGCCACCCCATACCTCCCACCCCCCGACCACTCCAGCAACACTCAGTTTGTTCCTGAGATTAAGAATTCCTCATATCAGTGAGGTCATATGATACATGTCTTTCTCTGATTGACTTATTTCACTCAGCATAACACCCTCCAGTTCCATCCACGTCGTTGCAAATGGCAAGATCTTGTTCCTTTTGATGGCTGCATAATATTCCATTGTCAACACCTAGCTTTTGAAGTCCAGGGCCTTGAGGAATGGTAATATGTGCAAATTCAAGTTAGAGGTATGTGCAAAGTTGGAAGGCCACGTGGAAGGACCGCTTCACTGTCCCAAGATCTCTAAGCAAAATGTCTTATCCTTGTCTCCCTCCCCAATAGTGTCATTCTAATCACATATAAAAATAAGTGATACCATATGACTTAGATAAAGCATCCTGGAAATATGTGCAAAAAGTTATTTAAATAACTTTAAATAAAGACAAAATTTATTTTTGAAATCAGAACATTTCATATTATAATTGACAGAGAATAAAATGTTACAGCATTTCTAGAATATTTACCTAATTGTTTATATCTTGGATACCTGCCTGGTAATAAGTATTTTCTAGGATTTCCTTCTGGGAGGTCCATCCCTGCCCTGTCAGTTCTTATGAACCCACTGTATGGGAACCCAAATGTAGGAGCAGAGGTGGGATACAATGCTCTTTCACCACCCTTGACCCTCCTGAATGGACTTTTAACCACTAGAGTCTCCCTGGTCCTGCCTTTCCACTTCAGCAGTTTGGGTGTCAGGACCTATGGACCAGGAGCTGGGTTGGTAAGGCTTCCCCCTTCTATTGGGGGTTTTACCTCTCCAATTACAATTTTCAAAGTGTAGACTGTATTAAAGAATACTGGGTTGCTGATTTAGGAATGATAGACAAATACTATGAAACCACAAAGAGTCTTTGAATGTGTAATTACAGTTTGGTTCATTTTCCTAGGTCTTCACCTCGGAGCCTGGAAAGCCAGTTGTTTCTAAACAACTCAATTACACGTGTTCAAAATCTGGAAACCTACCACAGAGCTGGGAACTCCGGAGAGGCTCAATAATGTAGGCACTTGAAAGGGGCTGTGAAATCATCCTCATGGCGCAAAATAATCATTACTTTAAAAAAACTACCTTCAATCTCTCCTAGAGATGAGAGATTAAAAAAAAAAAAGGACTCAGCATAGATTCCTACAAAATCCAGATATTTGCCTACTTTTAAGCCGTGCTACCTACCACTTCTGGGCTTCAATCAGATCAAGAATCCAAAAAAGGGTTTGTTCCATCATACAACTATGACCTCATTCACTTCTCAGGCTCAGGCCCAGGTGAGAATGACCTACAAGCTCCTTCCAGGTTTAGAGCAACCATGTTTTCAATGTGGTCTGTTTAGCACCCTTGGAGATGTGTGGGTGTCAATTACAGAATGAGAATATTTTGACACTGTGGGGATTTCAGGGAAGGGAAGTTTTTTGGTTTTTTGGGGTTTTTTGTTTTAATTCTGTATTACTATAATTCCATGTTAAACATTAGTGAGTTGGAAGTTGTTAATTTTACCTAAATGCCTTGATTGAATGGTGATTAAGAACCATTTCATTAATTGCTTAAGCCCAGGAAGGACAAAAATATCCCAAACTCTCATAGGTTTGTAGACTAAAGTATTATTGGAAAGAGTGATTTAAAAAGAGCAATTACAAAAAGATTATGATTGTTTTAATTAGAAACCTTAATATTCAAGATCTCACATGTCTCATGGCATTGTAAATCATCTAGGACAGGAGTTAGTCATGTCTTTAGTCTTCATCATGGCCAAGCATAGATACCTTTGGCACCCAATGTTTAGCTTGAGACCCCCAAATTATTTCAGGCCTCACTTAGTAGCTGCAGTTCTAGAGGATTTCTATTCCTGCTCTCAGAGTTTGTTTATTGTGGGCATAATGTGACATTTCCCTAGTCTTTGTGAACTTGGTACATTGCCTCCTATTCTGCTTTGGGATACAAAGGAAAAGAAAGGGATGGTTTAATTTACAAATTAATTAAACAAGTATTTATTAAGGGCCTACTATGTTAGGGCCTACCAAGATTAAAATGGGAATAATGGCAGTTCCTATTGGATGGGATTGTTGAGAAATATATTAATATTATTATTTTAATTATTATTATTTCAAATTGTGGTAAAAAACAGAAAATTTACGATCTTAACCATTTTAAGCATACAGTTTAGTATTTTTTTTAAAAGATTTTATTTGACAGAGAGAGACACAGCGAGAGAAGGAACACAAGCAGGGGGAGTGGGAGAGGGAGAAGCAGGCTTCCCGCGGAGCAGGGAGCCCGATGTGGGGCTCGATCCCAGGACCCTGGGATCATGACCCAAGCCCAAGGCAGACGCTTAAGGACTGAGCTACCCAGGCGCCCCTGGTTTAGTATTTTTTTTAAGTTTTTTTTTTTTATTGTTATTTATTTGTCAGAGAGAGAGAGAGCGATCACAAGCAAGCAGAGGGAGAAGCAGGCTCCCTGCTGAGCAGGGAGACTGATGTGGGGCTGATCCTAGGACCCTGGGATCATGACCTGAGCAGAATGCAGATGCTTAACGGACTGAGCCACCCATCTAATCCAATCCATTCATTCCGTAAATATTTTTTTAGTGTCTATTTTGTTCTAGGCCCTGGGATACATCAGGGAATACATCTAGCCAGAAACACTGTTGATTCCATCTTCAAAATATATATGTAATCAAATTACTTTCCACCATCCCCACCTCTACCTGTTGTTCTGGTCGAACTGGTCTCCCTGCTTCTGCTCTTGCCTTATCCACTACCTGCCAGGTCTATCCTACACATAGAAGCCAGGATAATCCTTTCAAAACTTAAGTCAGATCATGTCATGTCTCTGCTCAAATTCTCCAGTATTTTCCTGTCACTCAGAGTAAAAATCCAACCTTGATTGATTGATTAATTGATTGATTTGTTTGTTTTTGTGAGCAGCAAAGTTTATCAAGTGATAGTAAAATCCAACCTTTATAATAGCCTTCAAGGCTTATATGATCTGTTCCTGGCTACACCTGCATCACCTCATTTGGACATCTTATTGTACAGCCCTGGAATTGTGCATTTCATAGACTATGTGACTAAATGTGATGGTCCTGTCACCTAGTTCTATGACCTTATCTCTTCCTACATTGCCCAGAGTGAAAACTCTGTTCTAGCCAGAATGGCCAATTAGCTTTTTCTCAAATACTGCAAGCATGCTCTTTTATAAAGGCATTTACACTTGCTCTGCCCTCTGCATGGAGTGCTCTTGCCTCAGATTATTTATGGCTCACTCCCTTACCTCTTTATCTTTTTGCTTAAATGTCCTTTATCAGCAAGGCCTTTCTTGATTGCCTTCCCTCACTTGCAGAATTCCCTACACCCCTTTTCCTTGCTTTATTTATTTATTCACTTTTTATATTTACATTTTAGGTAGTTAACACACTGTGCAATATTGGTTTCGGGATAGAATTTAGTGATTCATCACTTACGTACAATACCCAGTGCTCCTTATAATAAGTGCCCTCCTTCATACCCATCACCCATCTAGCCCATTCCCCAACCTCTTCCCTCCGTCAACCCTCAGGTTGTTCTCTACTGTCAAGAGTCTCAGGGCGCTTGGGTGGCTCAGTCTACTGAGCAACACTCTCTTGGTTTCAGCTCGGGTCATGGTCTTGGGGGTGTTAAATCGAGCCCGTCGGGCTCTGCGCTCAGCACAGAGTCTGTTTGAGATTCTTTCCCCTCCTCTCCCAGCCCCTTTGTTCCTCCCCCTGCTTGCACTCTCTCTCAAAATAAATAAAATCTTTAAAAAAAGTCTTTTATGGCTTGTTTCCCTCTCTCTTTCCCCCCCCCTTCCCATATGTTCATCTGTTTTCTGTTTTCTTTCTTAAATTTCACACATGGGTGAAATCATATGGTATTTGTCTTTCTCTGATTGACTTATTTCACTTATCATAATAGACTCTAGCTCCATCCATGTTGTTACAAATGGCAAGATTTCATTTTTTTTGTTGGCTGAGTACTATTTCATTGTATATATATACCACATCTTCTTTATCCATTCATCAGTTGATAGACATTTGGGCTCTCTCCAGAATTTGGTTGTTGGTGATAATGCGCTATAAACATCAGGGTGCATGTACCCCTTCAAATCACTATGTTTGTATCCTTTGGATAAATACCTCGTAGGGCAATTGCTGGATCATAGGGTAGTTCTAATTTTAACTTTTGAGGAAGCTCCATACTGTTCTCCAGAGTGGCTGCACCAGTTTGCATTCCCAGCAGCAATGCAAGAGGGTTCCCCTTTTTCCACATCCTTGCCAACACCATTCTGACAGGTGTGAGGTGGTATCTCATTGTGGTTTTGATTTGTATTTCCCTGATGATGAGTGATGTTGAGCATCTTTTTGTGTGTCTGTTAGCCATCTGGATGTCTTCTTTGGAAAAGTATCTTTGCTTTATTTTGATCTCTGTAATCTCTGTCATACTATTATCTTATTCTTTTTGTTGCATATATCTCTTGAGTGTAAGTTCCAGAGGGTAAGGATTTTTGCCCTAAACATGTAGAATAAGGCTTGGCACATGGTAAACACTAACTGATTGTTTAAATGAATGCATATATGCATCCATTCATCCCTTCAGCAGATACCCTACTATCTGCTCAGAACAGAGAATAAAGACTTAAAAGATGGCATGCCTACTCAAAAGTAGCTGACAGGGAAATAGGACAAGTTCATCCAAATTCAGGTTCCCATGATCTGTGAGTGAATAGTGGTGACAGAAGGCATCAAAATTAATAGGGTGGTATATGTAAGAAACTTAAATATTCCAGGGAGTAGGCATGTATTATAATTTAGCTACATCAATAGTCATCTAACCAGAACCAAATGGGATAAAGGGCTGATTTCACTTAATTTACTTATGGGTGTATCCTAGGTAGTTTAAAACTGGTGGACTGGTGTGATATTTATCTGTGGGGCTGATAGTACTAGCGCATAAGCTGGGTTCCACAGATAGGTACACTGGATATATGGAAGGTGCTTTGGGGCTAGGACTTATACTGGGCCCAGCCTATTGTTTATTTTTTCCACCTACAGAGCTTGACAAGTAAACAGGTGCAGATTTGGCATCCTTGTATTTCTTCAGCAGATATATATATATATATATATTTTTTTTTTTTTGGTCAGTCCTGTACTTTTTTAAAAAATTAAAATATAATTCACATACCATAAAACTTACTCTTTTAAAAGTGTGAGTGCAGTGGTTTTACTTGTACAACCATCACCACCATCTACTTCCAGAATAGTTTCATCATGTAGAAAAGAAGCCCTGTGCCACTAGCAACTACTCCCCATAGTAGCTGCCTACAGGCAACCACTAATCTATCTTTTATCTCTATTGAGTTGCCTATTCTTGACATTTAATATAAACAGAATAATATTATATGTGGCCTTTTGTCTGGCTTTTTTCACTTAGCATGATGTTTTCAAGGTTCATCAGTGTTTTGGCATGTATCCATACTTCATTCCTTTTTATGGCTAAACAATATTCCATTGTACGAATAGGCCACATTTTGTGTATCTATCTATCAGTTGATGGACATTTGGATTGTCTTCATTTTTTTACTATTATGGGTCATCTTTCTATGAACATTCTTGTACAAGTTCTTGTGTGGATATATGTTTTCACTTCTCTTGGCTATATCCCATGGAGTGGGATTGCTGGGTCACATGGTAACCATGTTTCACATTTTGGGGACTGCCAAACTGTTTTCCACAGCAGTTGCATCATTTTACATTCCCACCAGCAATATATGAAGACTCCCAATTTTTCCATGCCCTCATCAACATTTGTTATTGTCTTTTTTTATTATAGTCATCCAAGTGGGTGTGAAGTGGTAGCTTGCATTTTGATTTGCATTTCTTTAATGACTAATGATGTTGAACATCTTTTCATGTGCTTATTAGTCATTTTTATATCTACTTTTGAGAAATGTCTATTTAGGTCTTTTGACCATTTTAAAGGTTGGGTTATTTGTCTTTTTATTGTTGAGTTACACAGGTTCTTTATATGTTTTGGATACTAGATCCTTATCAGATACAAAATTTACAAATATTTCTCCTGTTCTGTGGGATGTCTTTTCATTTTCTTGATAGTGTCTTTTCAACCACAAAGTTAGAATTTTGCAGATGAAAAAGAACTAACAGATCATTAATCTAATTCACCTTTTTCATTTTATTGATAAGGACACTAAAGCACAATGAGTTGAATTAATCTCTTTAGGGGCAGAGTTAGGAACATCCGCTTTGTGTAATTGGACTATAAACTGCACCAAATAAGTTACACAGTAACTAGAGAAAAAAAACAAATCCATCACAAATAAATCCATTAGAAAACAATGTAAAATATCTGATAGTCACATGTGATGCAGTGTAGTTTGGACTATAAAAGCAAAAGGAACTCAGAAAAACAACTGGAGAGAGAAGGGTGTACAGTCGCCTATCAACACATAGATAGAGGGTAGTGACTGACAAAACTGTGAGGGAAAATAACTATGGGACTGAAATACATAAGTCAAAGTATTAAACCCCATCATTATGATGCCTTCACATCAGGTCTCACACTCACCTTTAGTATCATGTCCAGTTTTCATCAACTTATGTAGCGGCACCATCCCTTTTGCTTAAAGACAAGATTAAGAGTCAAAATTATATACATTTATGAAGTTTTGAAAAGTAGAACAGGGGCAAATTATAATTTTCTTTTAATTTTTCCTCCAATGAGTGGGAAAGTGAAGAGAAAATGTCAGTTGTATGTGACATACCTCTTGTTTTTTGTTTTGTTTTGTTTTGTTTTTTAGTTTTTATTTAAATTCCAGTTAGGTAACATTTACTGTAATATTAGTTTCAGGTGTACAATATAGTGATTCAACACTTCCATACAACACTGGCGCTCATCACAAGTGCATTCTTTCATCCCCAGTTAGTGATATATCTCTTAATTCATGTTGCCTCTTTTGGTGCCTTAATGTGTCAAACTCCAAAAAATAGTTTTTGAAACGAAAAATAGAGTCAACATTGAAGGCAAGACTATTCACTTATCATCTTTTAGGATGAAAAGAAGTGAAGTGACTTTGAAAACTCGTTGACTGTCAACAAGGAGGACAACCTGCTACCCATTTCATTTTCATTAGTGCTTTGGTTATGAACTGTTGACTAGTTATATGCCTTTTAGTGGTACAGATTTCTTTCTAGTGAGTTCTGTGAAGTGTGTACATACAATATTCGTTATAATATTGACTAAGAATCTCTCCGCCTTGCCCTACTGTACCCTATGGCCAGAACAACAACAATGAAACAAGTACTTTAATAGTACTCATTCAGTTCTTTTCTTCCTATCAACATGTTGGGTAGTTTGGTTTTCTATGCACAAGGAGATTAACTTAGGAGAAAAATGCTGGGTATAATAGTTCAGTTCCCTAAGTTTGGTTTAGTTTGACCAGATAAAGCCAATAATGCTATTTTGATATCAAGAAAGGTCAGTTGCAGGTTACAGAAATACGGAAAAGTTTTGGTAGTACCTTTAGGCTGTGAAGGCTATACAGGGTAATACATCATGCAGAAGGCAGTACACATAAAGTAGGTATATTTTCCTTATGCAAAGGGAGAGATTAATACTAACATAAAACACATAATTTGTATGATTAAGAAGAACCTATCAAACACCTTTATTCCCTCCCTTCCCTCTCATTCTTCTCTTCTTCTCTATTGCTTGGTTCTTCTCCCTGCCTAGACATTAGTTTGCTAGAGGCATCCTATGCCATTCTAGGATGCTGCATGTGGCATCACTCTGGTTGGGAATGGGACTTGGAAGATTTCTGTTTTTGACAAGAGGCAGACTTTATTTTTACACAATAGGCTTTTTTCTAGATGTATTTAGAGTTTCTCTATAGCCCTAATACGTATGGTTTTAGAAATTCTCATACAGAACCCTACAACCTACAACATTGCAGGCCAGAGTGGGATTTTGAATGTTCACCATCAAATGACATGAAATATTAGCAGGTCTTGAAGCTGTTCATATAGAAGTGTCATTTTCATGTTATTATGCTTAGGTAACTGAAATTTACTTTTATTCCTTAGAAAAATAGAAATGGTGAAATGGGGATTGGAGAAAAAAGATAAGTGTAAAAAATGCCATTGTCTAAAAAATGAGTATGTCTAGTCATCAAAAGTTGAGAGTGAAAACTTAAATCATAAGTAGGATGTGTTTGAATGTACCAAAAAAGTCAATACAGTATACAGTATTCAGAAATAAAATCTGTTCCCTTAATACCTGTATCTGTAAAGAAAACTTAGTAAGTGGACACTGAGTAGTATTTGGTGAATTTGAGGAGTAGACACTGCTGTTAGAAGTTTCTAAAGTTATGAAACATACTTTTCAATGTCTACACTTTCTTTAGTGTACTGTGGACCTCACAGAATAACATATATTTTGGTGGCAGCAAGTGGAATGGGCTTACGCAGTGCAGAAAGCAAGTGGGGGAGCAGGGTAGGCATGTGACCAGTGTATGTTGGACAGAGACTGGAAAGAAAAGAGAAAAAGGGACTACTAGGAAAACAAATGGCAGCAGGAGTGAGAGAAAAATAATCTATTAGTAGAGACAGGAAGAAGAAGAAAAACCTGGAAAAAGGACGGAAAAGTAAGCAGATGGGACTGGGAGGCCGTGCTCTCCTGGCTTTGTAGAAGGGTTTGAACCATCAATTCTGATTTGGGTGACTCACTTACATGCCCTGGGGTTTTACACAGTGTTACATAACTCTTTCTTCTGAGTGGCCCAGATTGGGAGGGTTGTTATGAGAACAACCTCGATATAGCTGCTTGGGTTAGTGAACCTTCCATCATCTGAAAGCAGGAGACTAGAACCTCTATTAGTCAATCGACAAACATTTATTGGGCACATACTATTTACTCAAAAACAGCCTTGCTGAGAGCAGGAACTTAGCTTGTCCCTTTTTCATTGCTGAACTTTCTTTTTCACAGGGCGTGGGTACTCAATAAGTGCTTATTGATGAACACTGATCTTATACATGATCACAGAAGATTGCTTCAATATCCCTAAATTCAGCATCATGATTTTAAATGCTGGGTTAAAAGCTACCAAGCAGACATTTTTTGAAAGTTTTCTGGCACCAGTGACAGAAGCAGCAATATATGGGATAGAATGGGACCTATTCAAAGAAATCTTTTTTCTTTTGCAAATAATAAAATACAACAAGACTCATCTGGAAATGTTAAGTGTGGGTGCCCAGAATTTAAATTTATCTTCTCTTTTTAAGATTCATTTTGTAGATACTTACATAAAGCACCTTAAATTATTCTTAAATTCTTCTTTTTGAAACATAATCAGGCTTTCAGAGACGCATCAATTAAAAAAAAATCATTCTTGTTGAAAAATGCTGGTGCAGAAAGCAAATCAAAATTATTGGAGAATGAAGTACAGATTAAGGTTTTGGGAGGGGGGCAAGAGGGCAGAAGACAAGTTTTTTTTCTTAATTTTTTTATTGTTATATTAATCACCATACATTACATCATTAGTTTTTGATATAGTGTTCCATGATTCATTGTTTGTGCATAACACCCAGTGCTCCATGCAGAATGTGCCCTCTTTAATACTCATCACCAGGCTAACCCATCCCCCTACCCCCTCCCCTCCAGAACCCTCAGTTTGTTTTTCAGAGTCCATCGTCTCTCATGGTTCGTCTCCCCCTCCGACTTACTCCCCTTCATTCTTCCCCTCCTGCTATCTTCTTCTTTTTCTTTTTTCTTAACATATGTTGTATTATTTGTTTCAGAAGTACAGATCTGTGATTCAACAGTCTTGCACAATTCACAGCGCTCACCATAGCACATACCCTCCCCAATGTCTATCACCCAGCCACCCAATCCCTCCCACCCCCCACCACTCCAGCAACCCTCAGTTTGTTTCCTGAGATTAAGAATTCCTCATATCAGCGAGGTCATATGATACATGTCTTTCTCTGATTGACTTATTTCACTCAGCATAACACCCTCCAGTTCCATCCACATTGTTGCAAATGGCAAGATCTCATTCCTTTTGATGGCTGCATAACGTTCCATTGTGTATATATACCACATCTTCTTTATCCATTCATCTGTCGATGGACATCTTGGCTCTTTCCACAGTTTGGTTATTGTGGACATTGCTGCTATAAACATTGGGGTGCACGTACCCCTTCGGATCCCTACACTTGCATCTTTGGGGTAAACACCCAGTAGTGCAATTGCTGGATCGTATGGTAGCTAGAAGATAAGTTTTAACTTGCCTCTCCTGACAAGTTTCACGGCATCATTTTCTTTTTTTTTAAATTTTATTTTATTATGTTAATCACCATACATTATATCATTAGTTTTTGATGTAGCGTTCCATGATTCATTGTTTGCATATAACACCCAGTGCTCCATGCAGAACATGCCCTCTTTAATACCCATCACCAGGCTAACCCATCCCCCCACCCCCCTCCCCTCTAGAACCCTCAGTTTGTTTCTCAGAGTCCACAGTCTCTCATGGTTCATCTCCACCTCCCATTTCCCCCCCTCCATTTTTCCCTTCCTACTATCTTTTTTTTTTTTTTTTAACATATAATGTATTATTTGTTTCAGGGGTACAGGTCTGGGATTCATCAGTCTTACACAATTCACAGCATTCACCATAATCACAGCATCATTTTAAACTTCCCATTCATTCTTTTTAAGTAAGTACAGACGGTGGCATTTTGCACTGGGAAACTTATTTTAGAAATAAATATGCTAAGAGGCCTGCAAAAAGAAAGTACTGAGGTTATGTGTTAAATTTCACAGGCATCCAAAAAGGAATTTCAGGTCATCAGACATAACTATCAATAGGTAAAATTTTAGTATTAATAAGAAAATGGAAAAGTAGTTTGAAAGTGGGACTTTGAAGCTAAATGCACAAAAATTGTGTTTGTATAAGGAAAAAATTAGGGGTGAAAAAAATTATAGATTATCACTGGGTGATAGAATTAAGAGTTATTAAAATTTTCCTTTTGCATTCTTTCATTTTTTGAATATAGAAATTTTCTATAATGAATATGTATTACTTTTATAACCAAGAAAACACATGTAAAAATAAAGTTATAGCACCAGATTATCCATTTTTATAAAGTGAATCATAAATTTCCACTCACATTTAAACTTCTTTAGGTCCTCCATTATTGAATCCACTCTAACCTTCCCATTTCCTGTAAAACATTTGAATCAGACACAGAGGAAATCACAGAAAAACTCATAAAAACTGAGTAATATTCCATTGTATATATATATATACTATATCTTCTTTATCCATTCATCTGTCAATGGACATCTGGGCTCTTTCCGTATTTTGGCTATTGTGGACATTGCTGCTATAAACACTAGGGTGCAGGTGGTGCCCCCTTTGGATTGCTATGTTTGTATCCTTTGGGTAAATACCTAGTAGTGTAATTGCTGTGTTGTACAGTAGTTCTATTTTTAATTTTTCCAGGAACCTCCATACTGTTTTCCAGAGTGGCTGTACCAGCTTGCTTTCCCATCAGCAGTGTAAGAGAGTTCCCTTCTCTGCATCCAACATGGATGGAACTAGATAGAGGGTATTATGCTAATCAAAATAAGTCAGTCAAAGACAATTATCATGTGTGGAATTTAAGAAACAAGACAGAGGATCATAGGGGAAGGGAGGGAAAAATGAAATAAGATGAAATCAGAGAGGAAGACAAGCCATAAGAGATTCTTAACTCTAGGAAACAAACTGAGGGTTGCTGGAGGGGAGGCAAGTGGGGGGGATGGGGTACCTGGGTGATGGGCATTAAGGAGGACATGTGATATAATGAGCACTGGGTGTTATATGAGCTGATGAATCACTGAACTCTCCCTCTGAAACTAGTAATATACTATATGTTAATTAATTGAATTTAAATAAAAAACTCATAAAAACTGAAAAAAGTTGTGAAATTATTAAAATGCCATGGCAGGCTGGAACTTCTCCTATGAGAGAGAAGAATTAGAGAAGCTGGTTTGCTTGGGAATTGGATTCATTTTTCCCCTCAGGTGAGTATGATGGAAGAAAGGATAAATCTTTAGCGAGACAAATCTCTCTACTTCTTCAATACAGTTCCTCTTTTCTGTGTTTCAAGGTATGACAATCCAAAGGTTACATGTGGAGAAGAGATATTACAAGAAGAACCAGGGCTCAAATCTGGCAGCACCTTTTCCAAACTCAGATGACATTAAAACAAACAAAAGATATGAAGAGACTATGTTGGCCAATTGCTTAGAGTTGGAATAGGTAGAGAAGGAGCTGCTCTGTGTTTTCTTCTAACAAGGATTTCTTGAGAACCAACACATTTGAGAGGGTGTATTTATCACTCTTGAGATTACAGAGTATGTTTCTCTGGCTGGAATGATCTTTCCATACTTGTTCAGCTTAGGGCCTTTTCCAGAAAACCCCGGTCTTGGCTAGATGCTCCCTTAGAACCTTCTGCATATACATAGCACCTTTTTTAGGTGATGAAAATGTTCTAGAATGACTGTGGTGATAGTTGCCAATATCTGTGAGTACTAAAAACCATCCAATTATATACTTTAATGGATAAATTGTTTGGTATGTGAGCTCTATCTCAATAAGGCTTTTAAAAATGTTGATTGAAAAAAAGAAATAGAATGAGTTTTATAGCACAATACCATTTAAGGAAATTAAATACCACAGACATTGAATTTTTAAAGGGATACACACATATCTAAAATAAACATGAGGAAGGTGGATTGGAAGAGCATACATTAAATATAATAGAGAATGTACCCATGATGGGGGGAAGGAAATAGGAACGGAAGTAGGAGGTAAAGGAGAAAATAATAAAATGAAACACAAGGGGTCCTTGCATGGATCAATGATGATGGTGTGCCATAACTGAGGAATTTGATTTAGCTCAAATGTATGCATCTGGTGTTTAAGGAAAAGTCCACTCTTCCCCCACAAAAAAAGCTTAAGGTGCCGGTGGGACAGAAAGGAAGAAGTATTCAGCAGGCAGCTGTAAACACAGTGGTGACAAAGAATAATCCAGAGAACAAAGGTTTTCAAGCATTTTGGTCTCAGGACTTCTTTACATTCTTAACAATTTTTGAGGACCTCTAAGAGGTTTATGTGAGTTACAGCTATTATGTGGGTTTAATTACCATATTAGATATTAAAACTGAGAAATTTAAAAAATATTTTAAGATAGCAATAATAAATACAGTACCTATTAACATACTTTTTAGTGAAAAATATATATCAACCGAAAAATGAAAAAATTAAGGCATTAAAATTTAGTGGGAAAGGTAATGTTACTGATTGAACATTTGTGTCCCCCCAGATTCAAATATTAAAATTCTATGTCCAATATGGTGGTATGAGGAGGCAGGGTTTTGGGGAGGTGATTAGGATAGGATGAGATCCTGAAGGCAGACCCTCATGAATGGGATTAGTGCCCCTGTGGGTCAGGAGAGAGCCTGCTGCTTTGTGCTCTCCGCCATGTGGGGATACCACGGGAAGGTGACAATCTGTAGCCCAGAAGAGGGTTCTCACCAGAACTCAACCTTGCTGGCACCCTGATCTCAGGACTTCTGGCCCCAGAACTGTGAGAAATAAATTTCTGTTGTTTATAAGCCACACAGTGTATGGTATTCTTGTTATAGCAGCCTAAGCTAAAATAGCATTGTTTTACATTTTGGCAAATCTCTTTAATGTCTGGCCTAATAGAAGACAGCTGGGATTCTCAGTCTGTTTCTGCATTTAGTTTGCTGTGATATGTTTTCTCGGTTGAAGAAAATCTGGCCTTATAAAGTTATGTAGTCAGAAAAGAAATATTTTATTATTTTATTTATTATTTTTTTTTGAGAGAGAGTATACGAGGTGGGTGGAGGGGCAGAGGGAGAGAGAGAGAATCTCAAGCAGGCTCCACACCTAGTGGATCCTGAGATCATGACCTGAGCTGAAATCAAGAGTCTGATGCTTAACTGACTGAGTTGCCCAGTCACCCAGAAAAGAAATATTTTAATAGGTTTTTCAGATATATCATGTGTGGATATGTCACGTAGCTTATTAGAAAAGCTATTGTACACTTGTGAGTGAATGAGAATGATAAAGGTAAATACTGTTTTAGTGTTATTTTAAAAATAGTTTCTTTTTTTTTAAGATTTTATTTATTTATTTGACAGAGAGACACAGTGAGAGAGGGAACACAGCAGGGGGAGTGGGAGAGGGAGAAGCAGGCTCTCCGTGGGGCAGGGAGCCCAATGCGGGACTCGACCCCAGGACCCTGGGACCATGACCTGAGCCGAAGGCAGATGCTTAATGACTGAGCCACCCAGGCACCCAAAAATAGTTTCAATCTCATGGACCTTCCAAAAGAGTGGGGTGCCCCTAGATGCTGATTTGAGAACTGCTACCATAGAGAGTTGATAATGAAGCGACAATCAAGGAGTGATATAATCAAGGGAGGGAAGGAATTAAAACTGAGAAGACTGAGAAATAAACCCTCGTTTGTTCCCATGTTTGGAAGCTAGAATAAGTGAGGCCGGCAAAGTAAATTATTCGTGATTTCAGATTCTGAGGGTTATTTCAGTAGAGTTGCAGGCTATGTGACTGGGGAAGCCAATTGCAAGGATTCAAAGAGAATGTGAAGCGAGGAAGCAGAAACGGCTCCGACAGACAATAAAAAAGCAGACTGAGAAAGGAATGAGGGATGAATGATCATAATTATGAGGTAGAAGAACCAGCTGAAGATTAGTTTTTAAAAGGAGTGGGGGACTATGTGCCTCTTCATAGGCAGAGTAGAGAGAAAGAGATGAAACTGAAAGTGTTGGGAAGGAATTATGAAAGAAATGACTTTTTATAAAAATATTGAATCATATATTGTACACCTGAAATATAATATAATGTTATATGTCAATTATATCTCAATTTAAAAAATAATTTTTGACAAAGTGGGAGATGATCAGGTCAAGAGCAATGGATTGGAGGTGTTGAAAGGAGACTTTTCTCCATTGGAGAGAGGAGAGGAAGAAAGTCTAGGTGAATAAGAAGAAACAGTAAACTGGAGAGAACAGAAAGTGATGTTTGCAATGAATAGGTTCAAATTTATTGCTTTAAAACTGGGATTTGAGAAACATATTGGTTCAGGGCTTTACCTTCTACTTCCAGTTAGGCTTAGCAGAGAAAACCAAGTCTGTACTCTCTGCTTCATTCTTATATTCCTTGTACCTAGTATAGCACCTGCACATATTCAGTGATCAATAAATATTTGTTGGTTGAATAAATCAATATACAATCTGAAACATTCAAGGTCAGAGACACACAACAACATCACTGAAGCATTATGGTAAGAAATGCTACTCCGCAAATGCTCCCAGATCACTTTTTTTTTTTTTTTTAATCAGAACAACAAAGAAAATAGTAGAAATAAAAAAAGACTAAAGTAACTATAGAACAGAAGAGTCAGCAGATATGTAGCCAGATTCAATAAACAATAATAAAAATCTCAACAAGCAAACAAAAGAGCAAGCATAAATGAAATAAGTCAACCCTTAATGCCCTTGCTTCCTCTTATGTATTTCTCCCTCATTTTTATTTTTTAATTTTAATTACCCTAATATTTTTCCTTCTTATTTTTGGGCTGGAATCCTGCTCTCAGGCACAAATTAACATATTGCTTGTACTTGTGACTTAAGAAATGAAAGGCCAGGGGGCACCTGGGTGGCTCGCTCATTAAGCGTCTGCCTTCAGCACAGGTCATGATCCCAGGGTCTTGGGTTCAGGCCCCACATTGGGCTCCCTGCTCTGCAGGAAGCCTGCTTCTCCCTCTCCCACTCCCCCTGCTTGTGTTCCCTCTCTCACTGTGTCTCTCTCTGTCAAATAAATAAATAAAATCTTTAAAAAAAAAAAAAGAAATGAAAGGCTGGGCACAATCTTAATGTATCATTTCTTCATCTTTTAGGACCTTTATAGGCAAAGTGTGGTCCATAGCCCAGTAGCATTGGCATCATTGGGAACGTGTTAGAAATGTAGAATTTTTCAGGCTCCAACCCAGACCCAAATAACAATTTCTATTTTAATAAATGTCCAGGTGATTCATGTGCATGTTCAAGTTTGAGAAGCATTGTTGTAGGTGATAAAAAGACAAGGATCGGGCACCTGGGTGGCTCAGTCAGTTAAGCATCTGACTTTGGCTCAGGTCATGACCCTGGAGTCCAAGATCGAGCCCTGCATTGGGCTCCCTGCTCAGTGGGGAGTCTGCTTCTCCCTCTGACCCTCCCCCCTCTCACGCTTTCTCTCTCTCAAATAAATAAATAAAATCTTAAAAAAAAAGACAAGGATCATTTCTGAGGATCTTATACACAGGATAACAAAGACACACTTCTGGGAAGACAAGAGAATTTTTAAAACCTCACCATTAATAGTCAAATGAGGGCGCCTGGGTGGCTCAGTTGGTTAAGCGACTGCCTTCGGCTCAGGTCATGATCCTGGAGTCCCGGGATTGAGTCCCGCATCGGGCTCCCTGTTCAGCGGGGAGTCTGCTTCTCCCTCTGACCCTCTCCCCTCTCATGCTCTCTCTCTGTCTCATTCTCTCTCTCAAATAAATAAATAAAATCTTTAAAAAAAATAGTCAAATGAGACATCAGCTCCTTCATGTCTTCTTCTGTGAGCTCGATCCCCTCATTTGCTAGAAATTTGTCTAAGTCCTGGATATCAATCACCTCTCCTTAGAAAAATTAAGAAATAAATTGTAGAAATATTATAGAACTATCTACAAAGGATGAAAAATGCTATCTGTACTTATATATATAATTGCCCACGTATGCCCAGGATTCACAGAAAGCTCAGAAAACAGTCTTGTGTTGGGGTGCCTGGTGGCACAGTTGGTTAAGCATTCAACTCTTGGTTTTGGCTCAGGTCCTGATCTCAGGGTCCTGAGATAGAGCCCTGTGTCAGGCAGGCTCCGCGCTCAGTGCAGGGTCTGCACCCGGAGCCTGCTTGAGATTCTCTCTTCTCTCCCTGCCCCTCCTGCTTGAGCTCTCTCTCTAAAATGAATGAATAAGTCAAGCAGAGAAAGTCAATTATCATATGGTTTCACTTATTTGTGGAACATAAGGAACAGCATGGAGGACATTAGGAGAAGGAAGGGAAAAATGAGGGGGGGGGAATCGGAGGGGGAGACGAACCATGAGAGACTATAGACTCCGAGAAACAAACTGAGGGATTTAGAGGGGAGGGGGGTGAGGGGATGGGTTACCCCAGTGATGGGTATTAAGGAGGGCACGTACTGCATGGAGCACTGGGTGTTACATGAAAACAATGAATCGTGGATCACCACATCAAAAACTAATGAGGTATTGTATGGTGACTAACATAACATAATAAAATAAAATTTAAAAAAATAAATAAATAAAATGAATGAATAAATCTTTAAAAAAAAAAGAAAAAAGTTCTATGTCTTTAATTCTGGTGGCTACAAAAAAGAAAATACACCATGGGTTAGGAATTGACTGGTGACTTATTGCAAAATCCATAGCAAATTAAGCTGCATACAGGGATTTGGTTTTATTTTTACTCTTCCTCCTACTCTACTTGAAAATTCAGTGTTTTTCTATAGACTAGCTTTTAAAATTTTATTTTTATTTAAAAATATTTGCTTGGACTTTGCTTCTCTGATCATCATGGATTCCAAGATTTTTATTCATCTCAACACAGAAGTAATTTTTTCTCATTCATCATAAAAACAATGCAACAACATTAAAGATTAATAAAGGGGAAAAATATAATTCTACTATCCTACCACAAAAACCGTTGTAGTTTTTCATATTCCATTTCTGGCGTTTGACAATAAGGCTATACTTTCATTGTGTGGAAATCTAATATACACACAATTCTGTATTTTGCTTTTCCGACCCAATATTACATCATTAACATATTTCCAAATTGCCACAAAATCTTTACAGTTAACATTTCAACACATGATATCCCACTAGCCTGGCAGGCCATGGTGTATGTAGGAATTCCCATACTGTTAGATGTTTAGGCTGTTTCAAATTTCTCTGAAAGGCTTTAGGCAGAGATTTTTTTTCTTTTATTCAGCTTCATTATTTCCAGAGGATAAATTCCTGGGAGTAGAGTTCATGGGGGAAATGGAATAGTTCTTTGGCTCTTGATACCTAGTACTATGTTGAAAAACTCTTTTGGGGAAAATTTCAGAGAATGTCATGGGCATTGATATATAAACACACATTAATTATTGTTTACCCAAGTTCAGAAGCATCCATAAAAACGGAACACATATGAAAGAATTTAAACATATATGAAGGGGAAATATTTTTCTCCACCAATTGCAAAATATTCAGATGTTATGTATAATATCATTTCATCATAGCTTGCAACTTACCCTTGATGCAACTGACAGTATCCATCAAATCATTCAGACCAACTGTTCTATCATCTGTAAGGCAAGGGAAATAAACTTCAGAATCAGATAAGCTGATGTTACTGAGACCCTGAAACTATGAAGACCAGAAGGATTCAGCAATTTTTCCCCAAATTTTCCTTAGAATTTTACAGACTTATCCTCAGAGATAATAGTGCTATCTTAGAAATGAAGAAAGTTTTCGATCTATAATGAATCATTCTTGTATCTCCCTTTTCCCTTTGCTTTAGAGACCACCAGAGTAACATTAAATTAAGAAGTGATTCATTACAGGTAAGTATAGGGAGAGAGGACAAATGAACCTGACCCTGAGTATTTTTTTTTATGTGGTCAGTTAATCAACAAATATTTAGGGGGTAGCTTCTATGTGCCAGGCGCTTTGCTAGGCTTTGGGGATACAAAAGTAAACCAGCTTGCAGAGTTCTTGCTGTCAAGGAGTGTACATCTAGCAGAGGGAAACAGACAATTAACATGTAAACAAAACAAAAAGGATCATTTGAGGTACTGTTAAGATGTTATCAAAATAAAATAGGGTTATATAATAAAGAGTAATGGTAGGTTGCTTTAGACAGGGAAATCAGGGAAGGCCTCTCTGAGGAGGGTCTATTTGGGTTGAGGTCCGAATGATGAGAAGAAGATAGTCGTGTAAAGAATTAGGGGAGGAACATTCCAACTAGATAAACAGTACGTGTGGCAGCCTTAAGATGGGGATGAATTTGAGCCATTTACCTGGGCTGTCTAAGCTTCCTCACACAGTATCAATTGCTGCTTTTTGTTATGACTGAGGGGCAGAGAAAAGGCTGGTGTGACATGGGCCAAATCATGAAGGGCACCGTTGGCTCCTGATAATAAAGTTGGGATTTTGGTCTGGTTGCTGCGGAATGTCACTGGAGGCCATGAAGAAGGGGAGTAATTTAACCTGATCTCAGCTTTCAAAAGATCACTCTGGCTGATGTGTGCAGGATGGGGAAGCCGGAGGAATGGGGACTAGATAGGAGATGGTTTCAGTGGCCCAGGAAAGAGATGCTGGTGGGCTATGGCTGCAGCAGTAGAGGTAGTGATAAATGGATTTAGGACATATTTTTCAGGTAGAGCCTAGATTTAAATGTGGGATATAAGGGAAAGGAGAAATCAAGGAAGAAAACTATTCATCTTCTCTCACCCCCCACTTTCCCACTCAGCAGGGTAGATGGGATGCCATTACTGAGATGGGGAGGGCTTAAGGCTTTTAAGGGAATTAATTACTATTCCATTAAATTCGTGATGCTTTTGGACATCCAAGTGGAGATATCAAATAGGTAGTTTGAGATACCATTCCTGACTTAGGGACGTTGAGCTGGAGATATAAATTTGCTTTTATCAGCTTAAAGAAGGTGTCTGACCCAATGAGACTGGATGTAATCTCCTAGGAAGAAGATGTAGATAAAAAAGCCAAGAGTCTGTCCTGGACACTCCATTATTTAGAAATCTTGCAAAGGAAAAAGTCAGAAACTGAAAAGGAAACAGAGAAGAAGCTCTCAGTGAGGAAAGAAGAAAACCAGGTGAGTATGGGGCTTTAAATGTCTGGAGGAAAAAAAAATGTTTCAATAAAGAGGGGTTAATCACTATGTCAAACGCTGCTGAAATATCAAGTAAAATAAGAACAGAGACTTGACCATGAACCTTGGGAAGAGATAGAGGTCACTGATGACTGAAATCTTGTTCAGTTCCATGTCAGGGAATGAGTGCTATAGAGTGAATGGGAGTGAAGAAGTAGAGACAAAAAGTAACCACAAGTTTGGGGTTTCTTTTTTTGAAGTATACTTGACACACAATGTTACATTAGTTTCAGGTGTGCAACATAGTGATTTGACAACTTTATACATTATGCTGTGTTCACCACAAGTGTGGCTAAGTAATGACAATGTTTTGAGAGGTTCTGCTGGGAAGAGGGACTAAGAGGTGGAGTGGTAGCCGCAGGGGATGAGGGGAAGACGAAAGCATTATCTGCGTGTCAGTGGCATCTATAGAGAGATACAGTGGAGAGGGAGAAAGTGATGGCGCAGGAGAGAAAGGCGGGAAACTGCAGGAGTTCAGTCTTTGAGAAGGCAGGTGGGAATGAGATCCAGGGCACAAGTGGAAGGGCCAGCCCACCATTGGAGCTGAGATTGCCATGTGGCCGGTGAGGAGCTAGAGTTGGAATTCTGTACTCTGTTCTGCTACAGCGCCTGCTCAATAGCACCAATTCATCACATTCAGTTGCTGAATGGAATAATGTCAGAGCAATGTGGACAGTGTGTTCATTCACACACATTTTTTCCTAAGTGAAAGAATTAGAATTAAGAATGTCAGAGGAAAAGAAAAAATTCTGGGTTGGCTATGGCAGGGGACTTTTCAGTTCTATTTTAATAAAATGTTTAAAACTAAGTGCCTGTAATATAGGAAGGGGAACCAGGTTCACTGGCTCAGGGGTTCTGCTTCCATCTACATTATTTCAGAGCTGCAAGCTAGCTCTTCAACTCTTTCCTTGTGGGTGTGTGTGTATATTTTTTTAATAGTCTCCAGCTACTCTGAGCTATTTACCTGGGCTGTCTAAGCTTCCTCACACAGTATCAAATGCTGCTTTTGTTAGTGTTCTGGTTACAAAGTGGTATACATTTTGAACGGGCTTCTCCAATTTTCCCCATAAGCTCACTTTAGTGGGCAATTTTAATTTTACAGAAAGGGAGGTTTTTCAGGCATTTCTACATTGTGCTGTGGCAGAGATGTTTGCATAGTAAATAAACTGGAAGGATAAAGGTCAGAGAGTGGGTAGGTGAAGTAGAGATTTTGGGAGTGATAAAGTATTAGGTGAGGACAAGGTCTAGGTCATCACCATGTGAGGAGCAATTAAGGGTATGGGAGTAAAAGATGATTGAAATTAGAGAGGTCAAGGGACAGGAAGCCAGGGTGTTGGATGAGTGACTTATATCAGGCATTAATTAGGATTTAATCAGGATTTCTTAACCTAGGGTCTATGGACCCTCTAATGATAGAATTCAGGGAATCCTTGAGCTTGAATGTGGAAAAAATACAGTTGACCCTTGAATGACATGGGTTTGAACTATAGGGGGCCACTTTTATGTGGACTTTTTTGATAAATACAGTACAGTTCTATAAATGTATTTTTCTTCCTTATGATTTTCTTAATAACATCTTATTTTCTCTAGCTTACTTTATTGTAAGACTATAGTAGTGTTCCATGATTCATTGTTTTCGTATACAGCCAGTGCTCCATGCAATATGTGCCCTCCTTAATACCACATCACCGGGCTAACCCATCCCCCCAAAAAAACCCCCAGTTTGTTTCTCAGAGTCTATAGTCTCTCATGGTTTGTTTCCCCCTCGTACTGTATGGTGACTAACATAACATAATAAAATTAAATTAAATTAAAAAAAAGAACATAGTATATAATACATATAACATATAAAATATGTGTTGATTAACTTATGCTACTGGTAAGGCATTCAGTCAACAGTAGGCTATTAGTAATTAAGTTTTTGAGGAGTCAAAAGTTATATGCAGGGTGTCTGGGTGGCTCAGTTGGTCAAGCATCTGCCTTTAGCTCAGGTCATGGCCCCAGGGTCCTGGGATCGAGTCCTGCATCAGGCTCCCTGCTCAGCATGGAGTCTGCTTCTCCCTCTACCCTTCCCCCCTGCTCGTGATCTCTCTCTCTCTCTCTCAAATAAATAAGTAAAATCTTAAAAAAAAATTACATGCAGATTTCCAACTGCACAGTGGGCTGGTGCCCCTAACTCCCACATTGTCCAAGGGGCAACTGTATATCTTTATTTTCACTGACCACTAACTTAAATTTAGCATTTTCTTCAATTATTAGTGGTAGTAGTAGCAAAACCTATGACTTTGTTACTAATACAAATCACTGACATTTTCATATTATATGGTAGTTGTTGCGAATGTGTTGAAAAGTTGTTTAGGCTCATCACTACTTTAAAATTCTAATAATTATTAGATCTACTACTAGAACTTGTTAAATGTGTTAATAAGTGTTAATAATTGATATCTTTAATGTTTTGATAAATTGTATTTTAATATAATTAGTTCCTTTGTAATCTTATGTATTTTGTTTTATGCATTTAAAAAATATACTCAGAAGAGATCCATTCATCATACCGTCAAAGGGGTCTATTGCACAGTAAAGTCAAAAGCCCTAATCTATATGGAAGATATTGAGGTTGCCAAGAATAAGAACAGGAGTAGTGGAGGAGGAGCCAGTGAGCCCAGTGATTTCTTGTAAAATGCTCTAGTTGCATCTTACCTGTTTATTTATATAAAGATCATAATTAGTAAACAAATATTTATTCTATTAGGACTTATATTTTTATAACTGGCAAAATTAATTTATAGGTCACAGAATTTCCTTTACTTCTTCCTTTTGTTCTTCTTCAACATCTTCTCCATTATCTTCACCACTACCACCATCATCATGACAAACATTTACTGAGTATTCTAGACACTGCCTTAAGTACTTAACATGTATTATCTATATTGATTTCAGAGCAAGAAGGGACCATACAGAATCATTTAGTTCAGCTTCCCATTTAACATATGAAGACACTAACTAACATTTGGTAGGGTTAAATTATTTGCCAGCAATTTAGTGGCAGAACAAAGACCAGTCCTCAGCACAAAGAAATGCTATATACTATAGATGAGGCAGGTAGCTTGGATTCACCAGGGAAAAGGGAATTTTTTTCCCCCACAGATACTGCCAAATGACTTTTCCAAGAAGATATATAGCAATGGTAACTCTCACCTGAAATATGTCAGGAAGTCCCTTTCCTCATACCCTCACCAGAAGTAGATGTTATCAATCTTGCTAAGTTTTGCCTGTCCAATGAGTGAAAATAATACTGTATTTTGTTTTATTTATATTTTCATGATTATTGATGAGGTTAGTCATCTTTTCACGTGTTACTGGGCATTTATGTTCCTCTTTTATGAATTATCTATTTGCATATTTGCCTATTTTTCTACTCCAGTATGTTTTTTTTATCAATGTGTGAAGGCTTTTTCTACCTTTGGGGTACTAGCTCTTTGCCTTACAAACATTTTCTCCTAATTCATCATTTGATTTCTGACTTTGTTAATTTTTCTCTTAAATGTTCCCTTATGAACAAGTTCCTTTATACATGAAGTAAAAAAAAATGTCACTTTTCTTTCAGCGACTTATATGTGTGGCATTCCCAGGCATGGTTGAGTTTTGCAAGTAGTATCCCCAACAGATCTTTTAAAAAGCATTTTTGGAGATAGTATTTCCTAATAAGTCAGAATTAAGTTTTTCTATTTATATTTACTTCATTAAATACTACAAAGGCAGGCTACTTTCAGCAGTTCTGATAGAAGGGTTCACTATTTCTCTGAAGAGCAAAATGATGCCTGTAACACTCACCATCAGTTGACAGTTGGGTCATTAGTTCCTCAAGTTCCTCATCCTTGAGTTTAATTCCCATGTTTTCCATCACAGATTTCACTTTTCTGAGTTTGACCCTTGGTCCTTAGGAAAGAAGGGCATGGAATAAGAACACGAATATTGGTGCTTAAGGGTGAAAAATGCTAATCATGGTCATGCATCATAAATCCCAACTGGAGGGTAAACCACAAGGGCACAAAGAAACTATTAATATATTTATCTCCCAGATTTAGATATGTCTGCTGAAAGTAGGAAAAAATTGAGAAAGATAACATTGAGAAAAAGGTAAACAGTAAACAGTACCTTCATGGGGAGGCATGAGATTGGTGGGAGGTAGGGGGACTCTCACTTTTTAAAAAATTGAGATACAATTGACAAATAAACATCGTATCAGTTTTATATGTACAACATAATGACTTAGTATTTGTATATATTATAATGTGATCACCACAATAATTCTTGTTAACATCCATCACCACACAAAGTTACAAGTTTTTTCTTCTTGTGGTGAGAACTTTTAAAATCTACTTTCTTATACTTTCAAATATACAACACAGTATTATTAACTATAGTCACCATGCTTTACATTAGATCCCCATGACTTGACTTACACTTCTTTTATCAGTTTTCCAAGTGGTAGAATTGGATAGTTTTCTTGTAGTATTTGCTGTTTTAAAAATATTTTTCTAATTAAAAATAAAAAATATAATTGTTTACAACAGTATTAGTATAAGGAGTAGAGATAAGATATTTTCCTTAATACCCATCCAGGGGACTTTGCCTCAGTTTCTTGGTTTTTTTTTAAGATTTTATTTATTTGACAGAGAGAGAGAGAAGAAGAAGAGAGAGCACAAGCAAGGGGAGCTGCAGGCAGAGGGAGAGGGAGAACAGGCTCCCCGCTGAGCAGGGAGCCTGATGCAGGGCTTGATCCGAGGACCCTGGGATCATGACCTGAGCTGAAGGCAAACGCTCAACCAGTTGAGCCACCCAGGTACTCTTCAGTTTTCCATGAGAAGTGAACAGGGAGAATTGGCACATCTACCTGTGGTTGAAACAACAACTGTCTGTACAGTTCCGGGTGTTTACTAGAAAACAGTGTTAGAACTTCCTACAGTAAGATGATACTTTCCTTATATCCCCAAATGTCAACGTACCCAAAGAAAAATGGTAAGTTGAGTCCATAACAATGGATCAAAAAATTGGCAAGAAGCAGGGGCACCTGGGTGGCTCAGTCGGTTAAGCATCTGACTCTTGATTTCGGCTCAGGTTATGATCTCCAAGTCGTGAGATTGAGCCCTGCATCAGGCTCTGTGCTCAGCAGAGTCAGCTTGAGATTCTCTTTTCCTCTCCCTCTGCCCCTCCTCCCACTCACGCAGACACACGCACTCTCCTTCTAAATAAATAAAATCTTAAAAAAAAATTGGCAAGAAGCAAAGTTGTAACATTTCAAAGCAAATGGTAAACATGAGGATTTTATTTTTATTGGGTCTTTCACTGTGTTTCTCACTCACCATTGAGGGCCTTCACACCTTTTAGCAATCTATTGTTATATACTTTTCCATCAGCTGTAAGACAAGCACAATTAAGAATAGAGGTTAATGAAGGGAAGATTAACAAAGACAGCACAAAGACAACACAACATCCAATTTCAGGGGGAAAAATTCCCTTAGGATTTGTTTAGGATTTTATTTTATTTTACCCTCAAGTGAGAATGAAACCAAAGAGAAAGCTTTCACTGATATAAACCTACCTATTATTGAATTAAAAATTCTTTATCTCCCCATTTCTCCCCTTTTCCTTCCTACTCTTACTCTCCTAATTCATCATTTGATTTCTGACTTTGTTAATTTTTCTCTTAAATGTTCCCTTATGAACAAGTTCCTTTATACATGAAGTATAAAATTTCTTTTTCCCTTGGTCATGACTTAGGTGAGGCGATGCTCCAGGGCGACAGGATAATTTAGCCTTGATGATGGGGACCAGTGAAAGATGTTGCCAATTTTCAATATTAAAATGTAAGTGACAAGAACAGAATTTCTTCTTTTGTGAAACTGTGCTTTCTAAATGGGTTTTACTGGACATACACATATATAATTTCAGCAGTTTTCACACACAAGCCCATAAATCTGGGTTTCAAAGATGTGCTAAATACTCACCATGAATGGGTAGAGTTTTTAGCAGCTGCTGCTTCTCCTCATCAGTGAGTACTAGCCCCATTTTCCTCATCACATTGCTCAGATTATTGACATTAACTTTCTCTCCTTTGGAAAGATGGAAATTGTTAACATATAAGAATTTTAGAAATGGATGAAGGATTTCAAATGATGAAAAAGATGACCTAAGTGGCATAGGCTTAATTAGAAGTGCAAATTGACAATGAAACTTGTTAACCTATATAGATTTTGAGTACATGTGGGTGTATAGATCATGTCAGAAAGAGAATTTACACTTTTAATTCAAGCAAAAGAAAAGTATATATAATCCCAGATATAAGTCAAATGCCAATATATTTCCTGAATTATGGGGTCTTTTGACACAGTGACCATATTTCCTGGCTGTCCTACAAAAGCTTCACCTTGAGATTGAACAGAGTTCACCTATAGTTTGGTTGTTGAAACAGTGGTGAAGTAGAAAACATTATTGGCCCAAACTCCACATGACACAGGAAAAATACCAAATCAAATAGTAAGATTATAAAACAAACATTTAACCATTAAATGTGTAGGGGTACAACTTAGCGTGTCAGTAACAGCCTGAAGAGAAAACTACTATCTAACATCTTTTTTTTTCTATAAAGCATTAAGGTCTTAGTTAATAATGAATTCCGTTTTTACCACAATTTCTTACCTGTAAAAGCTTTTGCGTCATCCATCACCACATTTAAATCAACCATTTTATTCTCTGTAAGAAAAGACAATTCAGGCACGAGATCAAATCTTAGACTTAGAAAAATGATATGAAAAATTTAAGTTGTAATACAAAGGGTTGCAATTCAGCAGTGGCAGGTAGGGGCAGCAGACGTGTGCTGGTGACAGTGGCCTGCCTTAGCCACACCTGCCTACTTCCTGTTAGTTGAGAATAGGACCCCGAGTTAGGGAAGAAGGACAATTTGTTTATTTTGGTTTGGCATGTGCAGGCTGTGTGGATGTGCTGTCTGGCTCTCTTACAAGTTGTTTTTCATCAGTTTTTTTTTTTTTTTTTTTAAAGATTTTACTTATTTATTTGAGAGAGAGAGTGAGAGAGAGCATGAGCAGGGGGAGAGGCAGAAGGAGAAGCAGACTCCCCATTGAGCAGGGAGCCTGAGCGGGACTCCAACCCAGGACCTCGAAATCATGACCTGAGCAGACGCTTAACTGGCTGAGCCACCAGGCACCCCTTGCATCAAGTTTTTAATGGGAAGCCACTAGCTCTGCATTTGAATCTATGAACCCTCTAATTCAGGAACTTTTAGCCTGGGCCTCACCCCTTAGCAAATCCTTTCTAATGAATTCTACTATCTTTGCCTCTGTGACATTTTTATCCAGGTAAATTGGTCTTATTCAGTCATTAATGAAACCTTATCTTACTAAAAAAAAGTGTACAAGGAAGGGAAGGAAGGAAGGAAGATATATGAAAGAAATATGGCAAAATGGTAACATTTACTGACTCTAGCCAGTGGGTACTCAAGTGTTTGTTACAGTGTTTGTTTTCTGTTTTGATAGATGTTTGAAATTTTTCATAAGTTTTTCAAAGATATTAAAAAATAGCTTTACTTTCAGAAGCCCTCAGATAGAAGCTCTAAGATTTGCCCTGAGGTACAGTGGTATCTGAAATACTTACCATCAATGGGCAGGTGGTTCAGTAAGTCCTGAAAGTCCTCTTTCTCAAGCTGAATCCCCATGTTCTTTACAAGGGTGTTCAGGTTCTTGACACTGACTTTTTTCCCTTAGGAAAGAAGAGGATGTAAATAATTCAAGTAAGTCCAGGAAGCAGAAGATGCTAGCCTTGAGTACACATCCACTGTAAGTGCAGTGAAACACTGGCCATTTAAATGAACCTGGATAGTCAGTGTTGGAGTTGAGAGGAGAAAATTCTTCCTCAACATTGTGCTATAACTTTTAATTGGTATAATCATGGTTGAAAAAGAATTAGATAAGTCTGATGAATTGATAAAGATAACCAATGTAAATGAAATCAAAATCTCAAACTTGCTGCATATTACTAAGAATAACTTCCTCAAATGTAGTTATACTGAAAGGAGACTGGTAGGTTATGAGGCATAAGTTCAGTGTCACTGTACCAGTAGAATAATGGCATAGCATGATTCTAATCAGAAACCTAAAATAGCAAGTGCAAAGCATAATAAATTTTAGTTGTTCTCATGATTCTTACCTTTGAGAGGCTTCACACTATTCAATAATCTCTTCTTATACACCATTCCATCTCCTGTGAGATAGGGTAAAATTCAAGTCAAAAGAAAAAGGATAAGGAACTCTATAATTTTACAAGGCATTTTATGTAATTCCTCTGGAAATTTATTCGGCCTCACCCTCAAATAATAATAAAAGGAATGCCCACAATGTGGTCAATCTATTTCCTAGCTGGACCACACGGCAGTAGCTGACGCAGGCTACAAATACACCCACATACATGCTTCTTTCTTATTCTTCCCTTATTTAACAGCACTTCGTCCCCTCTGTCTTTCTCTTTTTCTTGCTTATGCTCTAGGCCCATAAAGTATTCCTATAGGTTTAGCCCGAACATAGAGTCTATAAAGGGATTTTATTAAAAATAGTTATCAACCCCAAAGTAGTATAAAACAATATTTAAATAAATTTTGTTCTCCAAACAAACTGTTTTCATAAATGGAGGGGAAATTCAACAGGGGCAGAGAACAAGGGACATCTACCAGCCCAATCCATCGCTACAGGAGCTGTCTGTTCCAGAGGGCCCCTTCCCGTGGAAGGAATGAGTGTCTACAGCGTTGACAGAACCCTCAGTGCCTGGCATGTGGATGTGGCTGTCTCCATTATAGTCCATCTGCTTCTTTGTGCATGTCTACCCTGTTCCCTCAGAGCCAATATCCTAAGCATGCTGCAATTCTCATAACTGGCCCCTTGAGAGCAATCTGGGGGAACCCTAGACATAGTGAGTGGACACAGCCTTAGGTAGATGTGAGGGGAATTTCGATGGGTATTGAGCATTTGCTCCCTGGGCTGCTGCTTCTGCCATCTGGGGTACAAGCACCCACCATGATGTGTTAGGCTTGCTCTTGTTCGGGGGACAAGTGGGGACAGGTTCTATAGGGTGTGGGGAAGGATGTCTCCATGGAGGTCCCTGAGACTGGGCAGGAGGCACAGGTGAAGTATAGGCTGGCCTCTAGCTTCTCTGGGGGCGAGCATATGCAGGTGCCCAGGAGGTGGAATTTTTGAGGGACGGACTGGTTGGATCACTGACCAATCAGAATCAAATTCTGACAGTTTAAGCACATGGTCCTGGTGGTCCCCTGCTCTCAGGTGTTTATCTTTTAGTTGCTGGATTATGGGGAGATGGGAGGGCTATCAGGGCCAAGCCTGAGGATGTGGGGCACGTTCAGGGGGCTACAGAAGAATTTAGCTGTGTAGCATTTGAAATATTTAGCAAGGGGCCCATTGACTGAATGGAAAAGAGAGGAATTTCTCACTTACAAGTTTCTCACTTCCAAACTAAAACACAAGTGACAAGAATGGGGTTTCTTCTGTCTGGACTGCATTTTCCTTAGGGGGTTTCTTAGAGCATTAGACCGTTCTCACCCAGAAGCCCACAGTACCACACTTCCTCGAACACCATGATGGCATGTTAAACACTCACTAGAGATTGGCAGAGTTTTCAACAGCATCAACTGTTCTTTTTCAGTGGTCTCAATTCCCATGTTTCTCAGCACATTTTTTAAGTCATTGGCTTCAACCTTTTCTCCTTTGAATAGATGGGATTCATTTCAGGTGACAATATTAAAAAATATAATTATTCTAAACTATGAAAACATAATCCCGCACAGCATTATTTCTAACTGCAGGATGAAGTTGAAATACATGAGCTGACATACTTACACAAGTTATTGTAAAATTCAGTACCTGAAAAGTTTCTCTAATCAAAATAAGAAGTTAATACTCCTATTCTGTATATGGGTCAATATAGCATAGAGTATAACTGCCCAATGACTTATGCTGCCATATAGAATATACATAATTGTACTGGTAAGTAGTATCTCTGTTACTGCTTCATGACCTGAATTATGGGACTGACCATTCATAGTGACCATATTTCCTGATGCAAAAACTTCACATTGAAATCCACTGTGTTCACCTATATTTTGATTCTTTGAACACTAGAGAAACGAACACATTACTGGCCAAAATATTTGAAAGTGCCCACACTTGTAAATCTCTAATGATCTAAATTATTGTCAGTAAGACAAAATCATCAATAAATAGGTAAAATAGCAAAGCAAACTTATTAATGATGGATGGAGGGGGTAAACAACTGCTTTAAAAAGGTATTTCTCTATAAGGCATCAAGATCTCAATTTTATGGGGCACCTGGGTGGCTCAGTCGTTAAGCTTCTGCCTTCAGCTCAGGTCATGATCCCAGGGTCCTGGGATTGAGCCCACATTGGGTTCCCTGCTCTGTGGGAGGCCTGCTTCTCCCTCTCCCACTCCCCCTGCTTGTGTTCCCTCTCTTGCTGTGTCTCTCTCTGTCAAATAAATGAAATCTTAAAAAAAAAAAATCTCAATTTTATGATGTCTTATATAAGTTCTCACTCACCTGTAAAAGCACTAGCTGCTTCCATCAACGTATCCAAATCAATCTTTTCATCTTCTGTAGGAAAATTCAGAATTTAGATTCAGATGAAGATAATGAGACTTGAAAAGTTAAATAAAATTCTATTGTTTTGAAGATTTAAAAAAAATTTTTAAGTAATCTCTACAACCAATGTGGAGCTTGAACTCATAACCCTGAGATCAAGAGTTGCATGCTCTACTGAGTGAGCCAGCCAGGTGCCCCTGTATAAAATTCCTAAACAAAGATTTGGTGTATGGAATCCCAATAATTTTTCATATTCTATTCTAAAATTTTTATTATATTTTCAATCTACAGGAACATATAACAAAAAATTTCAAGCTTTAAGTATATATCTGTTCAATTAATATAACTTTTTTATTTCATAAGCTATTAAAAACATATTTTTTTAAGATTTTATTTATTTATTTTGAGGAGAGAGAGGGAGAGAGTGAGCATGAACGGGGGGGTGGGGCAAACGGAGAGGGAGAAGCAGACTCCCCACCAAGAGGGGAACCCAATGTGGGGCTTGATCCCAGGACCCTGAGATCATGACCTGAGCTGAAGGCAGACACTTAACCGACTGAGCCACCCAGGCGCCCCGAGCTATTAAAAATCTTTAGAGTGTTATGGTGAATGGAATGTTTTGTTTGAAGTCAGCTCCATCCTAGAGGTCAGTTTTCCTTCTTTCAGACCTAGTTCTCTTGCACTGAGTAGAAGGTTGAGATGGATTAGAGCCACAGTTCTCAATGTGTGGTCCAGGGACCTCTGGAGTCACCCAATACCCTTTGCCTTTTACACTTTTGATGTCTGCACTGGTGGTGCAAAAGCAGGAGTAGGTGAAACTGCAGGCATCTTTGCATGAATCAAGGCCATGGCAACAAATGTACTAGCAGTCATTGTGTTCTTCATTGTACATACTTGTAGTAAAAGAATGTCAGTTTCACTTAAGAATGTTCTTGATAGGGGCACCTGGGTGGCTCAGTCGTTAATCGTCTGACTTCGGCTCAAGTCATGATCCCAGGGTCCTGGGATCGAGCCCTGCGTTGGGCTCCCTGCTCCGCGGGAAGCCTGCTTCTCCCTCTCCCACTCCCCCTGCTTGTGTTCCCTCTCTCGCTGTCAAATAAATAAATAAAATCTTAAAAAAAAAGAGTGTTCTTGATAATGCAGCAAAAGGTACTGATTTTATTAAATCTTAACCCTTGAGAACACACCTTTTTAATATTCTGTATAATGAATTGAGAAGTTTGTATAAAGCATGTCAGTTGCATATGAAAATACTATGATTTCTTGAGGAAAAGAACTTGTATGATTGTTTGAGTTAAGCAAACTAGCTGCTTTTTCATGAATACCATTTTCACTTGCAAAAATGGACAAAATCTAGTTATTCAGAGTTTGGTATTTGGGAAGCATCTTCTTGAAAATGAACAAAGTGAGACTGTTATCTTTTTTTTTTTTAAAGATTTTGTTTATTTATTTGACAGAGAGAGACACAGCAAGAGGGGAACACAAGCAGAGGGAGTGGGAGAGGGAGAAGCAGGCTTCCAGTGGAGCAGGGAGCCTGATGCGGGGCTCAATCCCAGGACTCTGGGATCATGACCTGAGCCAAAGGCAGACTCTTAACGACTGAGCCACTCAGGCGCCACCGTGAGACTGTTATCTTAAGAAAACAATTGACAATAGATGTTTTAATGGTAGAGTTCAAGTTTTCAAACAAAAATTTAAATTTAGAAAAACTTCTATCCACATCATGACTTGATAGGTTCTCAATACCTAAAAAAATTTTTAATAAGATTGGTGGTGATATTAACAAATGTGATTTTTAAAAATTTATTTATTTGAGAAAGAATGTCCAAGATGGCAGAGGATTAGGAGACCTTAGTTTTGTCTGGTCCCAGGAATTCAGCTAGATAGCAATCAAATCATTCTGAACACCTGCGAACTCAAACGGAGATCTAAGAAAAGAACAGCTGCAACTCCACAAATAGAAAAGCGACCACTTTCTGTGAGGTAAGAGGTGCAGAGAAGTGAATACAGGGCAATATATGGGAAGATAAACCATGGGGGGAGAGAGCCTCTGAAAGCTAGCTACAGGCAAGTGATATAGCAGCCAAGCACAAAATCGGAACTTTTAGAAGTCTGCTCCAGTGAGGGACTTCCTGGCCTGAAAGGTGAGCGGGTGGCTAAGCAGGGACTGTGGTCTCAGGATCCCTGGGGTCACAGAAAGACCAGCGATGCCTCAGTGCGGCAGAATTCTCAGGCATCAGAGTGGGGAAGCCAGCTGAAATCAGCAAGCCCAGGAGTGGGCTCTCAGCTCCGGGTTGCCATAAACCTTAAACTGCGGCATAGTTGGGTGACTGCTCTCCGAGCAGGGGCCCACCAAGCAGCAGAACCAGTGAGAAGCCCCTTCCTCCGCAGGGAGGAGAAGTGTGGGAGCAAGACGCAGGAGTCTGCAGGGTTTGGAGACTCCAAATGGGGTCATGTGCCTGAGATAGGACCACTTGGTCACAGGCTGGGTGAGCATGGAGTGTGGCTGGAGATCAGGGAGACAGGAGTGATTGACTGCTTTTCTCTGAGGGCTCACTGAGGAGTGGGGCCCCAAGCTTTCAGCTCCAGGCCAGGCTGGAGATTGGGAGGCCACCATTTTCATTCCCATCCTCTAAAGCTGCGTGGAAAGCCTTCAGGAAACAAAAGCCACAGAGAGCAAACCCGAGCAGGTTACTTAGCCTGGCTCCTGGCAAGGGCAGTACAATTCTGCCTGGGGCAAAGACACTTGAGAATCGAGGCAACCGGCCCTCCTCCAGAAGATCAGCAAAAACATCCAGCCAAGACCAAGTTTACTGGTCAATGAGAACTGCAAAACTCCAGCGCTAGGGGAATACAGCACATAGAATCTATGGCTTTCCCCCCATGATTGTTTAGTCTTTCAGTTTAAATTTAAAAAAAAATTTTTTCCCCTTTCTTTTTCAGCCAATTTCTTATTTTAGCAATTCTTTTTTTAAATCTTTTTAAATTTTCCGTTTTAGAGTTACATTCTATCCCTTCATTATATTTAATTTTATTTTTCTATATATAAGTTTTTCTTTCTTTACAATTTTGGGATGCAGTTTCTTCTTTTTTTTTTAACGATTTTATTTATTTATTTGAGAGACAGAGAGAATGAGAGAGAAAGCACATGAGATGGGGGGAGGGTCAGAGGGAGAAGCAGACTCCCTGCTGAGCAGGGAGCCCGATGCGGGACTCGATCCAGGGACTCCAGGATCATGACCTGAGCCGAAGGCAGTCGCTTAACCAACTGAGCCACCCAGGCGCCCAGGATGCAGTTTCTTCTAACAGACCAAAGTACACCCAACCTCTAGTGTATGGCTTTGTCCTATTCACCTATCTGATCATATTCTCTCTCTTTTTACCTTCTTCCTTTTTTTTTGTTTTGTTAAAGTCTTTTTAAATTTTCATCTTTACAGTTACATTCTATCTTTTCAATATATTTAACTTCATTTTTGTATATATGTAAGTTTTTCTTTTTTTTTAAAAAAATATTTTATTTATTTATTTTGACAGAGAGAGACACAGTAAGAGAGAGAACACAAGCAGGGCGAGTGGGAGAGGGAGAAGTAGGCTTCCCATCAAGCAGGGAGCCCAACGCAGGGCTCAATCCCAGGACCCTGGGATCATGAGAGCCGAAGGCAGACGCCTAATGACTGAGCCACCCAGGCTCCCCATAAGTTTTTCTTTCTTTACAGTTTTGAGATATAGTTTCTTCTAACAAACCGGCCAAAATACACTCAGGATATAGGGTATCGCTCTGTTCTGTTCACCTGTCTGTTTATATCCCTTCCTTTTTTTTTTTCTCTTTGTTTTTTGTCTTTTAATTTTCATTTTGACAGATATATTTTGTCCTTTCAATGTATTTAATTTTATTTTTGTACATATATAAGTTTTTCTTTCTTTACAATCTTGGGATCTAGTTTTCTAACAAACAGACCAAAATACACACAGGATCCAGTATATTGCTTTATTCTGATTACATTCTTTTTTTTTTAATTTTTTTTTTTTTTTTTTGGTTTTGACTCTCTTCTGATTTGTTTAATGTACATTTCTCTGGGGTCATTGTTGCCGTTTTAGTATTTTATTCTCTCATTCATCTATTCTTCTCTGGACAGAATAACAAGATGGAAAAACTCACCTCAAAAAAGAGACCAAGAGGCAGTACTGACTGCCAGGGACCTAATCAGTATGGACATAAGTAAGATGTCAGACTAGAGTTCAGAATGATTATCATTATTATTTTTAAATATTTTATTTACATATTTGTCAGAGAGAGCGAGCAAGCAAGAGAGCACACAAGGAGGGGGAGTGGCAGGCAGAGGGAGAAGTAGGCTACCCACTGAGCAGGGAGCCTGATGTGGGACTTGATCCCAGGACCCTGGGATCATGACCTGAGCCAAAGGCAGACGTGTAACTGACTGAGCAACCCAGGCACCCCCAGATTAATGGTTATAAAGATACTAGCTGGACTTGAAAAAAGTATAGAAGACACTAGAGAATCCCTTTCTGGAAAAATAAAAGAACTAAAATCTAACCAAGTCAAAATCAAAAAGGCTATTAATGAGATGCAATAAAAAATGGAGGCTCTAACTGCTAGGATAAATGAGGCAGAAGAGAAAATTAGTGATATAGAACACAAAATGATGGAGAATAAAGAAGCTGAGCAAAAGAGAGACAACTACTGGATCATGAGGGGAAAATTTGAGAGATACGTGATATCATAAACTGAAACAATGTTAGAATAATTGGGATTCCAGAAGAAGAGGAAAGAGAGAGAGGGGCAGAAGGTATATTGGAGCAAATTATAACAGAGAACTTCCCTAATCTGGGGAAGTAAAGAGGCATCAAAATCCAGGAGGCACAGAGAAACCCCCCTCAAAATCAATAAAAATAGGTCAACACCTCGACATATAATAGTGAAAGTTACAAATCACAGAGACAAAGAGAAAATCCTGAAAGTAGTTTGGGACAAGAGGTACATAACCTACAAGGCTAGAAACATTAGACTGGCAGCAGACCTATCAACAGAGACCTGGCAGGCCAGAAGGACTGGCATGATAAATTCAGGGTGCTAAATGAGAAAAATATGCAGCCAAGAATACTTTATCCAGCTAGGATGTCATTCAAAATGGAAGGAGTGATAAATTCTTCCAGGAGAAACAGAAACTAAAAGAATTTGTGACCACCAAACCAGTCCTACAAGAAATATTAAAAGGGATCTTTTAAGCAAAGAGAGAGCCCAAAAGTAGCATAGTCCAGAAAGGAACAGAGACAGTATACAGAAACAGTGACTTTACAGATAATATAATGGCACTAAATTCATATCTTTCAATAGTTACTCTGAATGTAAATGGGTTAAATGCCCCAATCAAAAGACACAGGGTATCAGATTGGATAAAAAAGCAAGACCCATCCATATGCTGTCTGTAAGAGACTCATTTTAGATCCAAAGATACTTCCAGATTGAAAGTGAGGGGGTGGAAAACTATTTATCAGGCTAGAGGACATCAAAAGAAAGCTGGGGTAGCAAACCTTATATAAGACAAATTAGATTTTATTTTTTAAAAGATTTTATTTATTGACTTGAGAGAGAGAGAATGAGAGAGAGAGCACAGGAGAGGGGGGAGGGTCAGAGGGAGAAGCAGACTCCCTGCCGAGCAGGAAGCCTGATGCGGGACTCGATCCGGGGACTCCAGGATCATGACCTGAGCCGAAGGCAGTCACTTAACCAACTGAGCCACCCAGGTGCCCAGAAACAAATTAGATTTTAAACCAAAGACTATAATAAGAGATAAGGAAGGACACTATATCATAATTAAAGGGTTTGTCCAACAAGAAGATCTAACAGTTGTAAATATTTATGCCCCTAATAGGGAAGCAGCCAAATATATAAGCCAGTTAATAACAAAATCAAAGAAACACATTGATAATAATACAATAATAGTAGGGCACTTTAACACCCCCCTCACTGCAATGGACAGATCATCTAAGCAGAAGATCAACAAGGAAATAAGGGTTTTGAATGACACACTGGGCCAGATGGACTTCACAGATATATTCAGAACATTCCATCCTAAAGCAACAGAACACATGTTCTTCTCTAGTGCACATGGAACATTCTCCAGAATGGATCACAAATGGGGCCACATATCATGTCTCAATGGGTACTAAAAGATTAGGATCATTCCTTGCATATTTTTGGGCCACAATGCTTTGAAACTGGAACTCAGTCACAAGAGGAAAATTGGAAAGAACTCAAATACATGGAGGCTAAAGAGCATCCTACTAAAGAATGAATGGGTCAACCAGGAAATTAAAGAAGAATTTTAAAAAATTCATGGAAAGAAATGAAAATTGAAAACATAACTGTTCAAAACCTTTGGGATGCAGCAAAGGTGGCCTAAGTGGGAAGAATATAGCAATTCAAGCCTTTCTCAAGAAACAAGAAAGGTCTTATATACACAACCTAACCTTTACGCCTAAAGGAGCTGGAGGAAGAACAGCATATGAAGCCGAAACCCAGCAGGAGAAGAGAAATAATAAAGATCAGAGCAGAAATCAGTGAAATAGAAACCAAAAGAACAGTAGAACATATCAATGAAACTAGGACTGGTTCATTGAAAGAATTAATAAGATTGATAAACTCCTGGCCAGACTTATCAAAAAGAAAAGAGAAATGACCCAAATAAATAAAACCATGAATGAAAGAGGAGAGATCACAACCAACACTGAAGAAATACAATTATAAAAACATATTATGAGCAACTATATGCCAGCATATTAGGCAATCTGGAAGAAATGGATGCATTCTTAGAGATACATAAACTATCAAAACTGAACCAGGAAGAAATAGAAAACCTGCCCAGACCCATAACCAGCAAGGAAATTGAAGGAGTAATCAAAAATCTCCTAACAAGAGTCCAGGACTGGATGGTTTCCCAGGGGAATTCTACAAAACATTTAAAGAAGAAATAATACCTATTCTTCTGAAGCAGTTTCAAAAAATAGAAATGGAAGGAAAACTTCCAAACTCTTTCTATGAGGCCAGCATTACCTTGATCCCAGATTCAGACAAAGACCCCACCAAAAAGGAGAATTACAGACCAATATCCCTGATAAACATAGATGCCAAAATTCTTACCAAAATACTAGCCAGTAGGATCCAACAATACATTAAAAGGATTATTCACCACAACCAAATGGGATTTATTCCTGGGCTGCAAGATTGGCTCAACATCCACAAATCAATCAATGTGATATACTACATAAATAAAAGAAGGGACAAGAACCATATGATTGATCTTCTCAGTAGATGCAGAAAAAGCATTTGAGAAAGTAAAGCCTCTTTTCTTGATTAAAACTCTTCACAGTGTAGGGATAGAGGGAACATACCTCAAAATACCATAAAAGCATATATGATAAGCCCACAGCGAATATCATTCTCAATGGGGAAAAGCTGAGAGCTTTCCCCCTAAGGTCAGGAACACAGCAGGGATGTCCACTATCACCACTGCTATTCAACGTAGTACTAGATGTCCTAGCCTCAGCAATCAGACAACAAAAAGAAATAAAAGGCATCCGAATCAGCAAAGAAATCAAACTCTCACTCTTTGTAGATGACACGATACTCTATGTGGAAAACTCAAAAGACTCCACCCCAAAATTGCTAGAACTCATATAGGAATTCAGCAAAGTGGCAGGATATAAAATCAAGGCACAGAAATCAGTTGCATTCCTATACACTAAAAATGAGACAGAAGAAAGAGAAATAGAGTCGATCCCATTTACAACTGCACCCCAAACCATAAGATACCTAGGAATAAATCTAATGAAAGAGGCAAAGGATCCATAGTCAGAAAACAATGGAATATTCATGAAAGAAACTGAGGAAGGCACAAAGAAATGGAAAAATGTTCCATGCTCATGGATTGGAAGAACAAATATTGTTAAAATGTCTACACTACCTTGAGCAATCTACACATTCAATGCAATCCCTATCAAAATATCATCAACTTTTTTCAAAGAAATGGAACAAATAATCCTAAAATTTGTATGGAACCAGAAAAGACCCTGAATGGCCAAAGGAATGTTGAAAAAGAAAACCAAAACTGGTGACGTCACAGTTCCAGACTTTAAGCTCTATCACAAAGCTGTAATCATCAAGACAGTAGGTAATGGCACAAAAACAGACACATAGAACAAAGGACTAGAATAGAGAACCCAGAAATGGACCCCCAACTCTATGGTCAACTAATCTTTGACAACGTAGTAAAGAGTATCCAATGGAAAAAAGACAGACTCTTTAACAAATGCTGTTGGGAAAATTGGACAGCCACATGCAGAAGAATGAAACTGGACCATTTCCTTACACCATATACAAAAATAGACTCAAAATGGATGAAAGACCTAGATGTGAGACAGGAATCCATCAAAGTTCTAGGGGAGAACACAGGCAGCAACCTCTTTGACCTTGGCTGCAGCGACTTCTTGCTAGACACGTCTGCAAAGGCAAGGGAAACAAAGGCAAAAATGAATTATTGGGAGTTCATCAAGATAAAAAGCTTTTGCACAGCAAAGGAAACAGTCAACAAAACCAAAAGACAACCAACAGAATGGGAGAAGATATTTGCAAATGACACATCAGATAAAGGGCTAGTATCCAAAATCTATAAAGAACTTATCAAACTCAACACCCTAAGAACAAATAATCCAATCAAGAAATGGGCAGAAGACATGAACAGACATTTCTGCAAAGAAGACATCCAAATGACCAACACACACATGAAAAAGTGCTCAACATCACTCGGCATCTGGGAAATCCAAATCAAAACCTTAAAGAGATACCATCTCATACCAGTCAGAATGGCTAAAATTAACAAGTCAGGAAACGACAGATATTGGCGGGGATGTGGAGAAAGGGGAACCCTCCCACACTGTTGGTGGGAATGCATGCTGGTGCAGCCACTCTCACTCTGGACAACAGTATGGAGGTTCCTCAAAAGTTTGAAAACAGAGCTACCCTACAACCCAGCAATTGCACTACTGAGTATTTACCCCAAAGTTACAAATGTTGTGATCCAAAGGGGCATGTTTACCCCAATGTTTATAGCAGCAATGTCCACAATACCCAAACTAAAGAAAGAGCCCAGATGTCCTTTGACAGATGAATGGATAAAGAAGATCTGGTGTGTGTGTGTGTATATATATATATATACATATATATATATACACACAATGGAATATTATGCAGCCATCAAAAGAATGAAATCTTACCATTTGTAATGAGGTGGATGAACTAGAGGGTATTATGCTAAGAGAAATAAGTCAATCAGATAAAAACAATTATCATATGATCTCATTGATATATGGAATTTAAGAAACAAAACAGAGGATCATAGGGGAAGAGAAGAAAAAATAAAAGATGAAACCAGAGAGGGAGACAAACCATAAGAGACTCTTTTTTTCTCTATATTTTAACTTTATTTTATTAATATCTTTAAAAATTTTTTATTATTATGTTATGTTATCACCATATATTACATCATTAGTTTTTGATGTAGTGTTCCATGGTTCATTATTTGCATGTAACACCCAGTGCTCCATGCAGAACGTGCCCTCCTTAATACCCATCACCAGGCTAACCCATCCTCCCACCCCCCTCCCCTCTAGAACCCTCAGTTTGTTTTTCAGAGTCCATCGTCTCTCATGGTTCATCTCCCCCTCCGATTTCCCTCCCTTCATTCTTCCCCTCCTGCTAGCTTCTTCTTCTTCTTCTTTTTTTTTTTTTACATATAATGTATTATTTATTTCAGAGGTACAGATCTGTGATTCAACAGTCTTGCACAATTCACAGCGCTCGCCATAGCACATACCCTCCCCAAAGTCTATCACCCGCCACCCCATCCCTCCCACCCACCACTCCAGCAACCCTTAGTTTGTTTCCTGAGATTAAGAATTCCTCATATCAGTGAGGTCATTTGATACATGTCTTTCTCTGATTGACTTATTTCGCTCAGCATAATACCCTCCAGTTCCATCCATGTCGTTGCAAATGGCAAGATCTCATTCCTTTTGATGGCTGCATAATATTCCATTGTATATATATACCACATCTTCTTTATCCATTCATCTGTCGATGGACATCTTGGCTCTTTCCACAGTTTGGCTATTGTGGACATTGCTGCTATAAACATCGGGGTGCACATACCCCTTCGGATCCCTACATTTGCATCTTTGGGGTAAATACCCAGCAGTGCAATTGCTGGATTGTATGGTAGCTGTACTTTAACTTTTTGAAGAACCTCCATACTGTTTTCCAGAGTGAGAGAGGCTGCACCAGCATGCATTCCCACCAACAGTGTAGGAGGGTTCCCCTTTCTCTGCATCCCCACCAACATCTGTCGTTTCCTGACTTGTTAATTTTAGCCATTCTCACTGGTGTGAGGTGATATCTCATTGAGGTTTCGATTTGAATTTCCCTGATGCCGAGCGATGTTGAGCACTTTTTCATGTGTCTATTGGCCATTTGGATGTCTTCCTTGGAAAAATGTCTGTTCATGTCTTCTGCCCATTTCTTGATTGGATTATTTGTTCTTTGGGTGTTGAGTTTGATAAGTTCTTTATAGATTTTGGATACTAGCCCTTTATCTGATATGTCATTTGCAAATATCTTCTCCCATTCTGTCAGTTGTCTTTTGGTTTTGTTGACTTTTTTTTTTTTTTTTTTTTGCTGTGCAAAAGCTTTTATCTTGATGAGGTCCCAATAGTTCATTTTTGCCCTTGCTTCCCTTGCCTTTGGCAATGTTTCTAGGAAGAAGTCGCTGCAGCTGAGGTCAAAGAAGTTGCTTCCTGTGTTCTCCTTTAGGATTTTGATGGACTCCTGTCTCACATTTAGGTCTTTCAACCATTTGGAGTCTATTTTTGTGTGTGGTGTAAGGAAATGGTCCGCACGTGGCTGTCCAATTTTCCCAACAGCATTTGTTGAAGAGACTGTCTGTTTCCCATTGGACATTCTTTCCTGCTTTGTCGAAGATTAGTTGACCATAAAGTTGAGGGTCCATTTCTGGGGTCTCTATTCTGTTCCATTGATCTATGTGTCTGTTTTTGTGCCAGTACTATGCTGTCTTGATGATGACAGCTTTGTAATAGAGCTGGAAGTCCGGAATTGTGATGCCACCCGCTTTGCTTTTCTTTTTCAACATTCCTCTGGCTATTCGGGGTCTTTTCTGGTTCCATACAAATTTTAGGATTATTTGTTCCATTTCTTTGAAAAAAGTGGATGGTATTTTCATGGGGATTGCATTGAATGTGTAGATTGCTCTAGGTAGCATTGACATCTTCACAATATTTGTTTTTCCAATCCAAAAGCATGGAACGTTTTTCCATTTCTTTGTGTCTTCCTCAATTTCTTTCATGAGTATTTTATAGTTTTCTGAGTACAGATCCTTTGCCTCTTTGGTTAAATTTATACCTAGGTATCTTATGGTTTTGGGTGCAATTGTAAATGGGATCGACTCCTTAATTTCTCTTTCTTCTGTCTTGTTGGTGTATAGGAATGCCACTGATTTCTGTGCATTGATTTTATATTCTGCCACTTTACTGAATTCCTGTATGAGTTCTAGCAGTTTTGGGGTGGAGTCTTTTGGGTTTTCAAATAAAGTATCATATCATCTGCAAAGAGTGAGAGTTTGACTTCTTTGCCAATTTGGATGATTTTATTTCTTTTTGTTGTCTGATTGCTGTGGCTAGGACTTCAGTGAATAGCAGTGGTGATAGTGGACATCCCTGCTGTGTTCCTGACCTTAGGGGAAAGCTCTCAGGTTTTCTCCATTGAGAATGATATTCGCTGTGGGTTTTTCATAGATGGCTTTTATGATATTGAGGTATGTACCCTCTATCCCTATACTCTGAAGAGTTTTGATCAAGAAAGGATGCTGTACTTTGTCAAAAGCTTTTTCTGCATCTATTGAGAGGATCATATGCTTCTTGTTCTTTCTTTTATTAATGTATTGTATCACATGGATTGATTTGCAGATGTTGAACCAAACTTGCAGCCCAGGGATAAATCCCACTTGGTCGTGGTGAATAATCCTTTTAATGTACTGTTGGATCCTATTGGCTAGTATTTTGGTGAGAATTTTTGCATCCATGTTCATCAAGGATATGGGTCTGTAATTCTCCTTTTTGATGGGGTCTTTGTCTGGTTTTGAGATCAAGGTAATGGCGGCCTCATAAAACGAGTCTGGAAGTTTTCCTTCCATTTCTATTTTTTAGAACAGTTTCAGAAGAATATTATTCTTCTGAATATTAATTCTTAATTTTATTATTATATAATATTATATATTATTATTATAATATTATTATTATTATTAAAGAAGTATTAATTCTTCTTTAAATGTTTGGTAGAATTCCCCTGGGGAGCCATCTGGCCCTGGGCTTTTGTTTCTTGGGAGATTTTTGATGACTGCTTCAATTTCCTTAGTGGTTATAGGTCTGTTCAGGTTTTCTATTTCTTCCTGGTTCTTCCTGGTTCAGTTTTGGTAGTTGATACATCTCTAGGAATGCATCCGTTTCTTCCAGATTATCTAATTTGCTGGCATAGAGTTGCTCATAAGATGTTCTTATAATTATATTTCTTTGGTGTTGGTTGTCATCTCTCCTCTTTCATTCATGATTTTGTTTATTTGCGTCCTTTCTCTTTTATTTTTGTAAGTCTGACCAGGGGTTTATCAATCTTGTTAATTCTTTCAAAGAACCAGCTCCTAGTTTCCTTGATCTGTTCTACTGTTCTTTTGGTTTCTAGTTCATTGATTTCTGCTCTGACTTTTATTATTTCTCTCCTCCTGCTGGGTTTAGGCTTTATTTGCTGTTCTTTCTCCAGCTCCTTTAGGTGTAGGGTTAGGTTGTGTATTTGAGACCTTTCTTGTTTCTTGAGAAAGGCTTGTATTGCTATATACTTTCCTCTTAGGACTGCCTTTGTTGTATCCCAAAGATTTTGAACAGTTGTGTTTTCATTTTCATTGGTTTCAATGAATTTTTTAAATTCTTCTTTAATTTCCTGGTTGACCCATTCATTCTTTAGTAGGATGCTCTTTAGCCTCCATGTATTTGATTTCTTTCTGACTTTCCTCTTGTGATTGAGTTCTAGTTTCAAAGCATTGTGGTCTGAAAATATGCAGGGAATGATCCCAATTTTTTGGTACCAGTTGAGACCTGATTTGTGACCTAGGATGTGATCTATTCTGGAGAATATTCCATGGACACTAGAGAAGAATGTGTATTCTGTTGCTTTGGGATGGAATGTTCTGAATATGTCTGTGAAGTCCATTTGGTCCAGTGTGTCATTTAAAGTCTTTATTTCCTTGTTGATCTTTTGCTTAGATGATCTGTCCATTTCAGTGAGGGGGATGTTAAAGTCCCCCACTTTTATTGTATTGTTGTCAATGTGTTTCTTTGCTTTTGTTATTAATTGCTTTATATAATTGGCTGCTCCCATGTTAGGGGCATAGATATTTACAATTGTTAGATCTTCTCGTTGGAAAGACCCTTTAAGTATTATATAGTGTCCTTCCTCATCTCTTATTACAGTCTTGGGTTTAAAATCTAACTTGTCTGATATAAGGATTGCCATCCCAGCTTTCTTTTGGTGTCCATTAGCATGGTAAATGGTTTTCCACCCCCTCACTTTCAATCTGGGGGTGTCTTTGGGTCTAAAATGAGTCTCTTGCAGACAGCATATCGATGGGTCTTGTTTTTTTATCCAATCTGATAGCCTGTGTCTTTTGATTGGGGCATTTAGCCCATTTACATTCAGGGTAACTATTGAAAGATATGAATTTAGTGCCATTGTATTGCCTGTAAGGTGACTGTGACTGTATATTGTCTGTGCTCCTTTCTGATCTATGTTGCTTTTAGGCTCTCTCTTTGCTTAGAGTACCCCTTTCAACATTTCTTATAGGGCAGGTTTTGTGTTTGCAAATTCCTTTAGTTTTTATTTGTCCTGGAAGCTTTTTATCTCTCCTTCTATTTTCAATGACAGCCTAGCTGGATATAGTATTCTTGGCTGCATATTTTTCTCATTTAGTGCACTGAATATATCATGCCAGTCCTTTCTGGCCTGCCAGGTCTCTGTGGATAGGTCTGTTGCCAATATAATGTTTCTACCATTGTAGGTTACATATCTCTTCTCCCGAGCTGCTTTCAGGATTTTCTCTTTGTCTCTGAGACTTGTAAGTTTTACTGTTAGATGTCAGGGTGTTTACCTATTTTTATTTATTTTGAGAGGGGTTCTCTGTGCCTCCTGGATTTTGATGCCTGTTTCCTCCCCAAATTAGGGAAGTTCTCTGCTATAATTTACTCCAATATACCTTCTTCCCCCCTCTCTCTTTCTTCTTCTTCTGGGATCCCAATTATTCTAATGTTGTTTCGTCTTATGGTATCGCTTATCTCTCGAATTCTGCTCTCGTGATCCAGTAATTGTTTATCTCTCTTTTTCTCAGCTTCTTTATTTTCCATCATTTGGTCTTCTATATCACTAATTTTCTCTTCTGCCTCATTTATCCTAGCAGTTAGAGCCTCCATTTTGGATTGCACCTCATTAATAGCCTTTTTGATTTCGACTTGGTTAGATTTTAGTTCTTTTATTTCTACAGAAAGGTTTCTTTAATAACTTCCATACTTTTTTCAAGCCCAGCTAGTATCTTTAAAATCACCATTCTGAACTCTAGTTCCGACATCATACTAATGTCCATATTGATTAGGTCCCTGGCAGTCGGTACTGTCTCTTGTTCTTTTTGTTGAGGTGAGTTTTTCCATCTTGTCATTTTGTCCAGAGGAGAATTGATGAATGAGAGAACAAAATGCTAACAGGGTAACAACGTCCCCAGAAAATATACACTAAACAAATCAGAAAGGACCTGAAACCGGGGGAAAAGAAAGGGAAAGAAAAAAAAAAAGAGAAAGAAAAAGATAAAAACAAAAACAAAACAAAACAAAACAGAATATGATCAAATATGAACAGACTGGTGCATAGATCAGTGCCACAAAGTAGATTTTCGGCATATTTTGGTGTGTGAGAAGTGCCTCCCTACATTTTAAAGAAAGAGAAACTTATATATGTACAAAATAAGGGTTAATATGATGAAGGGATGAAATATGACTGTAAAGATGAAAATTATAAAAGATTTTATATAAGGAATTGATAAGAAGTTGCTTGAAAAAAGAAAAGAGGATTTAAGAAAAAAAAAAGGGAGAGAATGTGATCAGGCAGGAGACTAGAACAAAGCCATACAGTAGAGATGTAGGGTATATTTTGATCTGTTAGAAGAAACTGTATCTCAAAATTTTAGAGAGAACAACATATATATATATATATATATATATATATATATATATATACCAAAAATAAGGGTAACTACTATGAAGGGATAGAATATGACTCTAAAAATGCAAAATAAAAAATATTTTTTAAAAAAGGGATTGATAAGATGTTGGTTGAAAAAGGGAAAAAGAAAAATTAAAAAAAAAGACATTTAAAAAAATTAACTTTGAAAGACTAAAGAATCATGGGGGAAAAGCCATGAATTCTATGTGCAGTATTCCCCCTAGCACTGGGAGTTCTCCTGTTCTCATCGATTGGTAAACTTGGTCTTGGCTGGCTGTTCGTGTTGATCTTCTGGGGGAGGGGCCTGTTGCCATGGTTCCCAAATGTCTTTGCCAGAGGTGGAATTGCCCCGCCCTTGCCGGTCCTGGCTAAGCAATCTGCTTGGGTTTGCTCTTGGGAGCTTTTGTTCCCTGCAAGCTTTCCGTACGGCTTTGGAGGACAAGACTGAAATGGTGGCCTCCCAATCTTCCCCCCAGAGGAGCCGAGAACTTGGGGCCCCGCTCCTCAGTGCGCCCACAAAGAAAAGCAGTCAGTCACTCCCGTCTCCCTGGTCTCTGGCCGCACTCCATGCTCACCCGGCCTGTGACCGAGCGTTTCTATCTCTGGCACCCGATCCTGTGTGGAGTCTCCAAAGCCAGCAGATCCCTGCCATGCACTCCCGCGCCACTCCTCCTTGGGGAGGAAGGGGAGTCTCCCTGATCTGCCGCTTGTTGGGTCCCTGCTGAAGGAGCAGGGGACTGACTGTGCTGCGGATCACAGTTTATGGCAACCCCGAGCTGAGAGCCCGCACCTCGGCTCCGTCTCTGCAGCCGGCTTCTGTGCTCCGATACCTGGGAGCTCCGCCGCACTCAGGCACCCCCGGTCTTTCTGTGACCCCGAGGGTCCTGAGACCACACTGTCCCACGAGGGTTCCATCCCCCGCTTAGCCACCAGAGCTGACTTCTAAAGTTCCGACTTTGTGCTCCGCGGCTCTATCACTTGCCAGAAGCGGCCGACGGAGGCCCCCTCCCCCACCGTCTATCCTCCCGAATATCGCCTCGGATTCACTTCTCCGCACGTCCTACCTTCCAGAAAGTGATCGCTTTTCTGTTCAGAGAGTTGTTGGTATTCTTTTCTTTGATCTCCTATTGAGTTTGTAGGTGTTCAGAATGGTTTGATCCCTATTCAGCTGAATTCCAGGGACCAGACGAAATCCAGGTCTCCTACTCCTCCGCCATCTTGCTCCGCTCCCCCCAATTAAGAGACTCTTAATCACAGAAAACATACTGAGGGTTGCTGGAGGGGAGGGATATGGAGGGATAGGGTAATTAGGTAATAGATATTAAGGCGGGCACGTGATATAATGAGCATTGGGTATTATATAAGAGTGATGAATCACTGATCTCTACTTCTGAAACCAATAATACATTATATGTTAATTATTTGAGTTTAAATAAAAAATATTAAAAAATAAGTTAAAAAAAGGAAAAAAATTAAAAAATAAAAGTTATTCATCTGAGAGAGAGAGAGAGCAGGAGGGGGAAGGGTCAGAGGGAGAGGGAGAAGCAGACTTCCTGCTGAATAGGGAGCCTGCTCTGGGGCTTGATCCCAGGACCGTGAGATCATGACCTGAGCCAAAACCAAGAGTCAGACGCTTAACTGACTGAGCGACCCAGGCGCCCCTGTTCTAAACATTTTTGTCTTCATTCTGCTCCTTTTTGTTTCTCCCCTACCCTCACCCCTGTGTGTGTGTGTCAATCATACAAACTATGAACCTCTGCTTCACACTTCTAACATCTCTCTCCCTTTCACCAACCACATCCCATCAGCCCTACCCCTTTATCACCAGTACAGTTCCTTCATAAAGACCCTTATCATCTGGACCTTGGCAGCAGCCTCTAAATTGTGTTTCTGCCCCTGGTTTTTCTCTCCCCAGCATGTGTTTCCTCAGTGTTTTCAGAGTAGACTAGTCATTGTCTACAGGATAAAGGTACCTATCTGTATGTATGTATGTATGTATGTATCTATCTATCTATCTAGTAGGCTCCACACCCAACATGGGGCTTGAACTCATGACCCTGAGATCAAGAGTTGCATGTTCTATTGACTAAGGCACCCAGGTGTCCCAGGATAAAGGAATCTTAAAATGCTCACCAATAACTGGTAGGTGGCTCTGCAGGTCCTGGATTTCCTTTTCTTCAAGTCTGAACCCAGTATTCCATAGAACATTTTTTAGGTCACTGACACTAACCCTTCCTCCTTAATAAGAACAGGAAAAAGTAAATAAGGATGTCACAGATGAAAAATGCAGGCCATCAACCCTACCTAGAAATGAAAGTACAAAGAAGCTCTTTACAGCAAGGTGTATGGGAATGGGGAGTGATGCCTAATGGGTACAGTATCTTTCTGGGGTGATGAAAATGTTCTAAATTTATTGTAATGATGGTTATGCAACTGTGTTAATACACTAAAAACCAGTACACTTTAAATGGGTGAATTGCATGTTATATAAATTACATTTCAATAAACTGTTGTAAAAATACAACATAATAAAGTAAAAATGTAAATAACCAACTGGGAAAATATTTTCCGTTGCTATGACAATTGTGTTAATATCTTTAATTTATAAAGAGGTAATTCAGATTAATAGGAAAAAGCTTAGATTCTGATAGGATAATGGGCAAAAGGCAGGAACAAATAATTAAAAGACTGAAAGACAATGATACAAAAATAGTTTTAACTTCACTGATAACGAAAAATTCAACACTAATTAGATTCCATTTTTCATTTATCAAATTGGCAAGGATAAAAAAATGTGAAAATAATTTATTGTGGCCAGGGCATAATGGGAACCAGTACTTTTATCCAAATATCTATCTATCTATCTATCTATCTATCTATCTATCTATCTCACAGCCTTAAACATGTTAAGATTTACTGGATTTACCAGAAGAATCTATCCGAAGAAAATGGCTTAAAGTCGGACAAAGATCATAGATATATAAGAGCAAAACATTGGAGACAAGCTAAGTGTTCAATAAGAAAGGAACGACTAAGTAAACTATAAATACAACCTGATGATAGAGTCATTAAAAATGGTGTTTACAAAGAATGACATGGTGGAATTCTTACAGGAAAATTTTAGGATTGGGGCGCCTGGGTGGCTCAGTTGGTTGGGCGACTGCGTTCGGCTCGGGTCATGATCCTGGGGTCCTGGGATCGAGTCCCCCATCGGGCTCCCTGCTCGGCAGGGAGTCTGCTTCTCCCTCTGCCCCTCCCCCCTCTCGTGCTCTCTCTCTCTCTCTCTCTCTCATTCTCTCTCTCAAATAAATAAATAAATAAATAAAATCTTTAAAAAAATAAAAAAATAAAATTTTAGGATTAAGTATAGGATACATAAAATATACAGTAAGAATTTAATTATCTAATACACATATACACAGAAAAAAAGAATACAGAGAACTATAATAAAAAAAGGTAATATTACCTGGGATTATGGGTAATTGCATTTTTTTTTTCTGTATGCTACTTTATATATTCCAGATTTTTCTCAAATACCCAACAGACAGTAGAGACTTGGGTATTTGTTGAATAAATGCATACGTAATTTCCTTATTATTTACATAATCAGAAAAAACAGTTATAAGAATCTCAGATTTTCTTGTCCTTATCCTTTTTCTTACTCACCTTTGAAAGATTTCACACCCTCCAGTAATGCTTTCTCAAACACCTTTCTATCAGCTGTAAGATAAAACATTGTTGAGTTTTTGACGATTCATAGAAACTAAAGTGTTTACTTTCAGAAAGGGGAAATTCAGAAGTTTATCACAATTCATTCTCAATGAAATGAGACGTATTCAGAAAACTCAGTGTCGTGACTATCCCTGGACAGAACACAAGGCTATTGTGTGGCTGGTTTGCTGAAATACACACAGCTTTTTCTTTTTCTTTCTTTCTTTTTTTTATTATTATGTGATGTTAATCACCACACATTACATCATTAGTTCTGGATGTAGTGTTCCACGATTCATTGTTTTCATGTAACACCCAGTGCTCCACGCAGCACGTGCCCCCTTGAATACCCATCACCAGGCCAACCCATCCCCCACCCCCTCCCCTCTAGAACCCTCAGCTTGTTTTTCAGAGTCCATCGTCTCTCATGGTTCGTCTCCCCCTCCGATTTCCCTCCCTTCATTCTTCCCCTTCTGCTATCTTCTTTTTTTTTTTCTTCTCATTTTCTCCTTCCCAGTTTTACTTCATCTTTTCTTTGCTCAGCTTTCCTGCCCTTCTGCCCTTTCATCTTCTTCTAGCTTAGACTTTAGATTTCCCTGAAAGGGACAAAAGAAATTGTCCTATCATGTGACCTCTGACTGAAGAGGTCCCAGCTCCCGGACCAAAATTTAAATGATAAGAACAGGATTTTTTAAAATGCTAGGATTGAGTCTTTTAAAAAAATATTTTAAATTGACATAAAATGTTTCAAACAGTAGAATTTCTTTTTTTTTAAAGTAAGATTTATTTATTTTAGAGAGAGAGAGCACATGAGTAGGGGGAGGGGCAGAGGGAGAGGGAGAAAGAGAATCCTCAAGCAGACTCCCCTCTGAGTGTGGAGCCTGACTTGGGGCTCGATCCCAGGACCCCGAGATCATGACCTGAGCTAAAACCAAGAGTCGGCCGCTTAACTGACTGAGCTACTCAGATGCCCCAAACAGCAGAATTTCTTTTTCTTTCTTTCTTTCTTTTTTTTTTTAGATTTTATTTATTTATTTGACAGAGAGAGACACGGCGAGAGAGGGAACACAAGCAGGGGGAGTGGGAGAGGGAGAAGCAGGCTTCCTGCGGAGCAGGGAGTCTGATGCGGGCCTCGATCCCAGGACCCTGGAATCATGACCTGAGCTGAAGGCAGACACTTAACAACTGAGCCACACAGGCACCCCTAGAATTTCTAATACAAAACCTGAAAAGAAACCTTCTGTGTAGTTTTGAGGACTTGAGGAGACATGGTCACTGCAGACATGGTCCCTGTTCTCCCAGAGTTTAGGATAGTGCCATGCACACAACAGATCTTTAATAAATGTTGAATGAGTAAGCTTTTAGATATCGGTGAAGTAGAACTTCAATGCTTACCGGAAACTGGCAGAGTTTTCAGAAGCTTCTTATGTTCCTTGTTTGTGATCTTTACTCCCATGTCTTTCAGAACATTTTTCAGGTCCTCAATAGGAATCTTCTCTCCTTTAGAAAGAAATACATATACGTAAGGAAACATCCTTCCCAGGTAGGGTTGTGAGGATGAACTAGGCATAATGAAGCCTTGTTTAGCTATTCAGAATCAAGGTAGTGGGAGGAGGGGGGAGTCAGAAATTCTTCTTTTAACCTAAGAGGATATCTTCAATGATAAGATGATACCATATATAATAAGTAAAGCAGGGATTATATAATTTCTTAGTGATTTAGCTGTGTTTGATGGCTAACAATTCAACCACAAATATAACATCTGTGTTCTTTTCTCTCTTTTTTTCCTCTTCTTCTTCTTCCCTCTTCTCATTCCCTTCCTCTGGGCCTCCCTGCCCCCTTCCCCGTCCTCTTCTTCTTTTACCTGAATTATGGGACTAGTTTTAAAAATGATAATAAAAGCTGGCTCTCTGTAAAAACTTTCGCCTTGAGTAAATTAACATTTACAGGATTTACACTGTAAGCTGGGCATATCAGATAGGGGATAGATTTGAAATCACATTTTTAAAAATCTGCTGAAAAGAAAGTATAGAAACCGTAAGAACAAGAAATCAGGGAAAAGAATGGGCTAATCTGGAAAAGAATTAAAAACAATATCTAGAAATAAAAATATAGTTATTGCAATTAAAATCCCAACAGACAAATAGCACAAGACACAGTTGTAGAGACAGTGAACTGGAAGAGAGGTTTAAGAAAAGACAAAAACATAAACATAGGGAAAATATGAAAAGAAAGATATGAAGAGCAGAATGAGAAGGTTCAACATACATGAACTAGGAGTTTCCAAAAGTGAGAAAAGAGAAAAAAAGAGAAAAGGCAATAGTTGAAACATGAGCTCTGAGAGTTTCCAAAACTTGGTGAGAGGCATAAATGTTCAATTTCAGGAATCACAAGTTCCAAGCAGGAAAAATGAAAACAAGTCTACACTTGGCCACATGAGAATGAGAATTTCAAAGATAGAGATAATCTTAAGAGTAACAAGAGAAAAAGAGAGTAATTCTAAACAATGAAGACTTATAGCTGACTTTTTGTTTTAAAAGATTTTATTTATTTATTTGAGAGAGAGAGAATGAGAGATAGAGAGCACGAGAGGGGGGAGGGTCAGAGGGAGAAGCAGACTCCCTGCCAAGCAGGGACCCCGATGTGGGACTCAATCCTGGGACTCCAGGATCATGACCTGAGCCGAAGGCAGTCGCTTAACCAACTGAACCACCCAGGCGCCCCTTATAGCTGACTTTTAACAGCATAAAGAGAGGCCAGAAAACTGTGTGTATATGAATCTATCATCTTTCTGTCTATATTCGTGTGTATTTTCTTCTTTCTCCTTTTTTCCCCTTTTAAATTCAATTACAAGTTTATTATAGGTTAACCTTACAAGTTGGTCTTCAGGTTACAGAATATTCAGATGGGACTGTAACTAAATTTGAGAACTAACATAGCCCAGAGATAGTATGACTGTCTCCCACAGATAGACTGTTGGAACTTTGCTTCTCCTCATTCTGGGGAGAGAAAGGGGACATCTTCATTTGTATGAAGGGAACACAGAGTTGTTTTGTTGTTATATGGAAGTTAAGTTCAAATACGTGTGGAAGGGTCCACAGCAGAGCAGCCAAGAAGGTAGACTATTTCAGTGATTTAATGATTACCTCTCAGCTCCAATTCCACCCTTCTAAACTCTGCTTTGTGATGCTGAGGCCAGGACTCTAGACCACATTTCTCTCTGGATAGCTGGTTCCATATCAAACTCTGCCAGTGGGTGGGAGGTGGGAGGGGGGAGAGAGAGAGACTGAAATGTCAGATGAAGTTCCTTACCGTAGCAATAGATGAATCCAGTTTCAGTTTTTCAACCTTGTGGAACCAGTGTCATTACACTCCTCAGAGATACTAGCAGCACCCTTCAGAGTTCTAAGGTAGAATGATAATCTACAAGTGTAGACATAGTCAAAGAATGACTCAAGGCTGAGTGTAAAATAAAGATATTTTCAAAGACTAACCCTTGTTGAAATGACCAAGAGGGATGTACTTCAAGAAGAATGAAACTGAACCCAAAAAAGAGTAAAAGTAAAAAGCAATGGTGAACAAAGAGAGTGGTAAGTGTATTTAAGTTTTGCGAAAGATTGGATTGAAATTGCTCTGCCCTTGCTTTCAATATACTCACTTGGCAAAAGCTCATTCCTGTTTAAATACAAGTTTGTGCTTACTCTGTGCCTGCAGCAAGGCAGCTGAACTAGAGTTGAAGTGTATTGTGCTGACTGTTCTCATTTTAAATGGATGATCATGAACCTCAGGTGAGTCCTTGATTCTGCTGGGCAACCACACTACACTTTGCTGATGTATTAACTTTCCTGTTCTTCTTGCTGACTACTTCACTTATTCTTTTTTTTTTCAAATCACCACTTCCTCCTCTTCCATTTGATCAAAAATTCTTTTTAGCTCTTTAATTAAAAAACCCAAAGCCTTCTCTTGACAACTTTCATCTGTTTACATGCCTCTTTGTTCCACTTCTTTGATCCCCTTTGCAGCAAAATTTCTCGGATATTCACTGTTTCTAAATCCTGTCTTCACATTTTCTCTTTTTTTAAAAAATTTTCATTTAAATTCCATTTAGTTAGCATATACCGTATTATTAGTTTTAGGGGTAGAGTTTAGTGATTCATCAGTTGCATATAACACCCAGTGCTCATTACACCAGTTCCCTCCTAATGCCCATCAACCAGTACCCCATCTCCCACCTCCCCTCCAGCAACCCTCAGTTTGTTCCTTAGAGTTAAGAGTCCCTTACGGTTTGCCTCCCTCTCTGTTTTTATCCTATTTGGTTTTTCCTTTCTTTCCCCTATGTTCATCTGTTTTGTTTCTTAAATTCCATATATGAGTGAAATAATACAATATTTATCTTTCTCTGCCTGACTTATTTTGCTTAGCATAATACCCTCTGGTTCCATCCACATTGTTGCAAATGGCAAGATTTCATTCTTTTTGATGGCTGAGTAATATTCCATTGTGTGTGTGTGTGTGTGTGTGTGTGTGTGTGTGTGTGTGTGTGTGTATACATATATATAATATGTATATATTATATATACACACCAGATCTTCTTTATACATACAATGGACATCTGGGCTCTTTCCATATTTTCTATATTTTGGCTATTGTGGACATTGCTGCTATAAACATTGGAGTGCAGGTACCTCTCCGAATCACTATGTTTGTATCCTTTGGATAAATACCTAGGAGCGCAATTGCTGGGTCGTAGGGTGGCTCTATTTTTACCTTTTTGAGGAATCTGAATACTGTTTTCCAGCGTGGCTGCACCAGTTTACATTACCACCAAGAGTATAAGAGGGTTCCCCTTCCTCCACATCCTTGTCAACATCTATTGTTTCCTTAGTTGTTCATTTTAGCCATTCTGAATGGTGTGAGGTGGTATCTCATTGTGCTTTTGGTTTGGATTTCCTTTCCCATTTTCTCTTAAACTCACTACAGTCAGGCTTCTTTCCACCTTCAATCACCTGAAACTTCTCTTTTTGATATCACTAATGGTATTTTGTGATTTGAGATCACTCATGTGGCTATATGCAATGGTCACTTCTCAGGTCTTATCTTAGTTGACTTATTGATCTATTTGACTGTTGATTTGCCCTCCTGGCTGATACTTGTAGCAGATATCATAGATGCCCTGATCATATCTCTTCAACCCTTACCAGTTCGATGCATGCTAGCCCAAGTTTCAATTGCTGGTATCTCTTTGTCTGAGGGATTTCTTTGGTTGCCAGAGTTCACTCTGCTAATGCTCGATGGCTGGAAATGCCAGTGGAGTAATATCGCCCCCCTCCCCTTGAGCACTTCTCCACCAATGACTGATAGGGGTTGGTGTAAAAATAACCTAGCTCTCCCACTCCCCCGAGGTTGTGTTCTATACCATTTCCCAGATATTCTCCAATGGGATTAAGTTTCAGTTACCTTCTTGGTAACTTGCCTGATAAACACATACTTTATTTGCTGCCTTCATTCATGTCTCACTTCTCTACTCCCCTATCTGTGTTTCCTGGGCTCACCTCCCATGTAAACTACCTGTATACATGCTCCTTGTCTCAGGGTTTCTGTCTGGGCAAAACCAACCTAATATACTTATTTGGTTTTCAGGACACCATATTCTTTTGGTTTTCTACTTACTTTACTGGGCACTTCTTCTTGGTCTCTTTTCCTTTAACATTTAATGTTTAAGTCCTCCAGGATTACTTCTTAGTTCTCTTTCCTTCTCCATATATATTCACCCCTTGGGTGAATTCATTCAATCTCACGGCTTTAAATACCATCTATATGCCTATGGCTTTCAAGTTTATATTTTTAGCTAAGATATCTTTCTTGAAGTTGTGACTGGTAACTTTTTAGCTGATATCTCTATTTCAGGGTCTATTGATATCTTAAAATATCTCAAACTGAACTCCTAATTTTCTTCCATCTAAACTTGTATTTCTAGCAACTTTCTCCAGACTCCAATGGCAGGTCCATCCTTTCAGTTATTCAAGACAAAAATCTCAAGGATCATTCCTGACTTCTCCCTTTATCTAGTTTCCATCAGGAAACTCTGTTGACTATTTTTATTATTTTTTTAAATTGAGATATAATTGACATGTAACATTATTTTAGTTTCAGGTGTACAACATAATGGTTTGATATTGGTTTAAATTATGAAATGATCACCACAATAAGTCTAGTGAAATTCATCACCACAATAACTCCTTTAAAAATATACCCAGAGTCCAGCTACTTTTTATCATCTTCATTGCTTTGCCCTGGTATGAATCACCATCATTTCTCACATGGATTACTTTAAAAACCCATTTAGGGCTCTACTCCCTACTCCTCCCCCTCCCTGAGTCTGTTCTTCACACAGAATCCGAGAAAATCTAATGAAAACAGGTCAGATCATATCATGCCTCTGGTCTAAAACTTACAGTGGCTTTCCATTTCTGTCAGAAAAAAGCCCAAGTCCTGGCAGAGCTTTCACAGTCCTGACTAATCTTGAATCCATCACCTCTCTCTCCTGATCTCCTATTACCTTTTTCCTTCCTTATTCAACCTCAGCTACATTAGCCTTCTTGCTGTTCCTTGAGTAGTCCAGGCATGCTCCTGCCTGGGGTCTTAGTCCGTGTCCCCTCTGCCTACAACTCTTTTTCTAGAAGTCTCCATATGGACAAAACCCTCACCTCCTTTAAGTATTTGCTCAAATGTCACCTTCTCAAGGAGGCCTGATTATCTGTTTAAAGCCACAAGTGGCTCTTTCCCCTCCCAATCTCCTTTAGTCTACTTTTCATTGTTTTCTATAGCATCTATCACTTTCTAACATACTTTATAATGACTTATTTATGTTTATTGCTATTTCCCTTGCTAGCATGTAAGCTCCAGGGGAGCAATGATCTTTATTCTGTTTGCTGATGTATCCTAACTGTCTAGAACAATGCCTGGCTAAGGGCTGAGGAAACATTTGTTAAATGAATAAAGGAGGGAGGAAACACAATTTGTTAAAAATATAGTTCCACATAAAACTTTAAGACCACATAATATAATCCTCATTTTAACATCTCACTCACCTGTGATATTTTTAACTTCATCCACCAACACATTTAAGTCAATCTTCCCATTGGCTTTAAGATAAAAAAGCGCCAAAAAGATTTTTAGAAAAATTGTGAAATAGAAACCCCAAATTCAACCATTTAAAAACATTTTTCCTAGAAGTTTAATATAGCTCTTGCATTTTATGCTATCAAAATCCATACAGCGTAATACATGAGTAAGTTTTAAAACATTCTCCTTTCCTTCAAGACAATCTACTATTTATTAGGCTACTCTTTTCACGCACGGGTCTGAAATGTTTTGAGAGTTTAAAAATTTTGTTTAAAAATGATGTTTCCATTTTGTTAGTGCTGACTTTACCTTTGGGCTTATGATCACCTTAGCATCAAGTGATTCTTTTTTTTTTTTTTTGATAGCACTGGGTACTTTTATTATATAGAACTTAATAATTAACAAAACGATTTCCATTTTCCTGGCACTTTGATACGAGGACTTAATAAAAGAACAATATTAAGAAGCTCCCACTGTGGAGGAAGAATGAGGTAAGGACTGCAGCCTCAAGGCCTGGCTGCAACTGCTACCTTCTCTCCTCATCAACACGTTCCAGAACAAGAAGCTGATATTATGCACTCACAAAGTCTTTCCTTCAAAGATTTCAGAGCCCTTTACAAAGCTCCATCTGCGGTATCCAGCACTATTAACCCCATTTAGATGTTCTCCTCCTCATGTAACTGTGTCCCTCACTATCAACAGCCTCGTATAGGTCCTTTGTATTCTCTTGTGTTGCATGTAGATAACCAATATACGCCACACAAAGTGAAAAGGGTTATCAATCCGAAAGCCATTACAGGTTTGTTAGGTTTAATGAAGAGCTCTGGATTCACAGCTCAAAATAAAGTTGTTGTGCGGACCCCTCTGAGCCCTGGGTTTTGAAAGTCTTCTCTTTGGGTGGCTCGTTTTTAAAGGCAGGAGATTCCGGTGCTGAAGACATCCTCTTGATTAATGATGATTTATTACCTGCTGCGAGGTCACCTCCCCTGCGTGTCCTCTCAGCTCCGCCTCAAGTGATTCTTTTAAAGGACAGAGTGCTGGTATGCATGCCTGGCTGTTCTTAGGTTGGCAACATGATAATCATCATGTTGATATATTCAGTTAAATTCCCAGGTATTATGACAAAACTTTTGTTTTGCAGTACCTATTCTCAATTGAGAGACTTTTTTCATAGATGATGCACTTAATTTCTTTAGTCTATTTCTCAAAGTCTGAAGTTACTAGAGGTCAATGGATACATTTTTAGTAGATTGTAAAATTGCAAGTTTGAGAAACACTAGATTGCAATGTTAAGATAGTAGTTAAAAGATGCTATTGCTCTAATAGGCAAGATTCTGTTTGGAACCTTAAGCTGCCTACGGACATACTCATTCTCCACTTATAACTTGGTCAAGGGTGCCAGTCCATCACCATTCAAATATGTTCACACTCTTATTTTATGTGTAATAATAATCCTAAGATTGTAAATTCCCCCAAAGGGTGAGAAACCAAGCATCACTTTGTACTCCTACTATTACCTCAGAATTGGTTTAAGGGTCTGCACAAGATTGATGATCCATAAATGTTTACTTAATAATTAAGTTCCAGTAAAATGCAAATATATTATAAAGAATGAATTAGCTTTAAAACCAGTACACATATTCCAGTTTCCCAGATAAAGAAGTATTTCCTTGCTTGTTCTTTTTTACATCTTTTCAATTATGATAATCTTTTATTGGTATCCTATTATAATTTTATAACATTTATTATTATTATTATATGAATACCATTATATTATGACTTTTAAACAGGATAAGGAAGAACTGTTGGGGAGAATATTCTGTGCCTGTAAAGGACAGATCCCCTCATGTCGTTTACTTTGTATGTCTCTAATCAGCTCCACGGAGGTCCACTGGGCCCCTGTAACAGTTTTGCATTCTATCTCAAATGATTCCACAGATATACAAGGTAGTCCATAAGAATTATATTAGAATTAGTCTCACACTTTAAATCATCGTGCTTGTATCTCTTCTCATGTTTCAGAATACTTAGAAAAACAAGGCAATGACAAATATCTGCATTTATTGAACTGGTTGGTAGCTTAAAAGAGCTATGAAAGGGATTAAAAAAAACAAAGAAAGAGTCATTTCTGGAAAAACTGCTTACTTCTTTTTAATGCAAAGGATCCGAAGGTCTAGAACAGTGCCTGATACATCATAAGCATTCAGTTAAAGTTTATGGAATAAAAGAATGAAAGGTACTACTGATTTAGAAAAGCCCATATTCATTGACTCGGATCAATCTTGTATCTTTACTACTTCCTCAAGGGGACAGGTGTCTCTTAAAATTTCCTCATGAATTTTCCTCAGTTCTACTAGCATGAGTCTAATATATGCCAAGTTTAATTAATTACATTAAGTACTGCTATATATCTTCTTAAATTTATTAGTTCTGGTAGTTGATGGCAGTATAGCAGAGTGGCTAAGAGACAGTTTCTGGAGTCAGATTGCCTGTCCACCACTTACTAGCTCTCTGACTTCAGGCACACTACTTGACTTCTCTGTGCCTTAGTTTCCTTATATGTAAAATGGGAGTAAAAATAGAAATTGCCTTGTAGAGTTGTTTGCAAGGTTAAATAAGACAATATATGTAAAGTGCTTAAAACAGTGCCTTGCACGTGTCAGGACCATGTAGTGTTGGTCATTGCTATTTAATGCTGGGTTAGCAGTAGGGATTCAAAGATTAAAATCTGAGTATTCTCTGTTAGACCCTGGCATTTCCTGTGAACAGGGACTCTTGCCATCTATACGGGGCAGCACACTTGGTGATCCTTCCCAAGTGATAGCCACTGGGCCCAGTTTGGTAGCTATGCTAAAGGCCTCACTCTTTCTTTTTCTTTTTTTCATATACATCCTATCTTCAGTCATTCTAGGTCTGAGACTAGCCTCAAGTCCAAAGTTTGGCTAAAGGATCTATTGACACTCAAAACTCTCACCATCAACTGGTAGGCAGTCCTTCAGTTCCTGGATTTCTTTCTCCTTGAGATCAATTCCCATGTTTTTCAAGAAAGTGTTCACCTTATTTGGAGATACCTTCACCCCTTAGGAAAGAAAGGGATGGGATATGAAAAATATTTGTAAGAGTGGGTTATTATAGATCATGCCTAGGCATCAGTACTACATAGACAATGAAGAGCAAAGAACAATTAAACCAAGTAAATGTGGTTTTGGTATCTAAGTCAGGAATTTCTAAACCCTGATCTGTGGGATTCTTTTAGGACTTTTAGGAAAATATTTAAGAGAAGAAAGTGAGTAGTTAAGGGTATTTGTAAGTCATGGCAAAGACTAAAATCAGCCTTTATACATGTGTTTGCACAGAAGAATTCAAAACTTGCTAAATTAATGGAGAATTATAAATCCATCCATCCATCCACCAATCCATTCAGCCAGCCATCCATTGAGCCAGATAGACAGCCAATCCATGGAATTTACTTTATCATAATCCACTGGGAAACATTTAAGAACATATGTTTCTAGATACTATCTCTGGAAATTCAAGATCGATATGACTGGGAAGGGGCCTAATGATTTGAATGCTTTACTTTTCCCCCTTGTGATTCTGATGTACAGCTTTATTTGGGAACCACTGCTTTTGGGTTACTGTATTTAAACCATTTTAGTGACTGCAGTATGCCTATATATAGAATATCTATAGATATAAAGAATATATAAGAACACATATATAACATATAAAGAATAAACACTGACTTAACAGATAGTTGGGACAGTTGGATTAATAACCTGAAAATTATAAAATAGGATGAGTTTTTTAAAATAAAAGAAAAGCTTGATGACCTGTTTTACTTGCCTTTTCATCATACTTCTTACTCACCTTCAAGAGACCTTAACTCTTTCATCAATCTGTTCACATACATCTTTCCTTTGTCTGTAAGAAAGGGAAAAATGCAAGTTTCGGGCAGTAGTGTTGATATTTAAATGAAACACGCGTAAGTTCAGAAACATAGACTTTTAAATGTTTTATTCTAAAATTTATATTATTTCACTTCCAAGAATAAAACTTAAGAGTGGAAACAACTCTCAATCTGGTGAAATCATTTTGTTGATGGGGGCCAGGGTGGGGGGGATGAAACATTCCTTAAATAGGGAGTATTAGTTACAAAAGTCCACATACTTAACATTCCTTAAAGGCCACTGTGATTTCCCCCCCCTCACTGTGATATTTTTAATGCTTACCATCGACTGGAAGCTTGTTTTGTAGTTCCATGCCTTTATCTTCTGTGAGTGTAATCCCCATATTTCCCAGAAAAGTTTCCAGGTTACTCATATCAATCTTCTCACCTTTAAAAAGTAAAAGATGGTAATGGTTGAAAATCTGAAGAATGATGATCCTATATTATAAAAAATGCCCACATGGCATTTGTTGATTAAATAATGAAGTAAACCTGACAAGAATGCCAGCTAAGACATAAACTTAGAGCTTTTTGGCTAAAACAGTGATGATCAAATTTTAAGCTGGGAGTCAGGAGATGCAAACATTCACCAGTATATGGGTGGAGTGAGAGAACAATCTATAAGGAAAATAATGCTGTTGAAATATAATTTTGTGCAAACATTAAAATCTTGGTTTTGCAGAGTCTTCTTAATTATATATCATGGAACCATACAGGGCTTTTCTCCAAGGGCTTCTTTCTTAACCCAGACTGGCTCTCTGTCCTGCCTCAGGGATTTGGTGGGCTTAGTTTCTTCTCTTCTTGGCAGCTACTACCACCCAGTATACTTTTTGGGCTTCCCTAAGGGTGGCTATGAAATTAGATGCAGTCTTCCAAGCTCACTTCTTTTCAGTGTCCCAGGAAAACTAACGCACAGATATTTTTATTCTTAGGGCTATAATATAAAGTGCTACAGTGAGACAGACAAGGGAACACCAGACTATCCCAAAATGGGTAAGACACAAAGCTAACAAGTTTTGTTTGGTAATGGATTTGGTTTTAGTTCCGGGTTAGAAGGGTGGGAATCACCACTTATCCTTGCCCCCTGTAGCCATTTCCCAATCTGCTTGTGGGATGGCTGTGTGAAACTTTCCTTCACCATGGCTCTTCCCTCTAGCTTGAAGAGGCGGTTTAGCAACAAAAACAACAAAATGGTAATTATGTGAGGTGAAGAATGTATTAACTAACCATATTGTGGTAAACATTCTGAAATACATATGTATATCAAATCATCATGTTGTATACCTTAAACTTACACAATGTTATATATCAATTATACCCCAACAAAGCTGGGGTGGGGAGGATGATACTCTCTAGGTAGGCAGTTTGGACCTCCTAATCATATCCAATTCCAGAAAAAGAAAACTTTTGCTTTTAGTCCTTTGGAACCATACTGCTGTGCTTCCATTGGGAGGATACTATCTGGGGAGTTAGCCAGTCTTCTGCACAAGTGCCTGGGAGGAAATGTGCACAACGGTTGTTCTCTCCCAATTGCTTCAGACCTCTTCTGTGATGCCTTAGACTAGTGGAGCTTCTGATATCCCGTCTCCCCCCCCCAACCCCCACCGCCACCCCGCCCGCCCCTGGTAACCAGCCAAGGGAATGACTTTTCAGACGCAACAGAGCAATTTTCTAGTCCGCTACCTTGATCACATTTTGACAGACATGAGCCTTCTACCTCAAGATTATCAGTCTAACCACACCTTTTATCTGTATCATTCCCAATCTTCAAAATGGAAGCCCACAAAATTTTATATCCTCTCTAATGTATTCTGTGTTCTACCGCTCTGATTTTTCTTTCCATTGTTAGCTTTGTTTTCACCTTCCCATAGTGTCCTCTCAGAGTCATATTTTATTAAATATGAATTTCTCTATATCTTCATTCTCTTTACAGACTCTTATCTTCTTTCCTAACTGAACTTTGCCTGTTGCTGATATTTTCCTTTTTTCTTTTCTTTTTTTTCCTTTGAGAGAAAGCTGCTCTTTTTTAAAAAATTTTTTATTGTTATGTTAATCACCATACATTACATCATTAGTTCTTGATGTAGTGTTCCATGATTCATTGTTTGTGCATAACACCCAGTGCTCCACGCAGAACGTGCCCTCTTTAATACCCATCACCAGGCTAACCCATCCCCCTACCCTCCTCCCCTCTAGAACCCTCAGTTTGTTTTTCAGAGTCCATCGTCTTTCATGGTTCGTCTCCCCCTCCGACTTACTCCCCTTCATTCTTCCCCTCCTGCTATATTTTTTTTTCTTTTTTCTTAACATATGTTGCATTATTTGTTTCAGAAGTAGAGATCTGTGATTCAACAGTCTTGCACAATTCACAGCGCTCACCATAGCACATACCCTCCCCAGTGTCTATCACCCAGCCACCCCATCCCTCCCACCCCCCAACCACTCCAGCAACACTCAGTTTGTTTCCTGAGATTAAGAATTCCTCATATCAGTGAGGTCATATGATACATGTCTTTCTCTGATTGACTGCTGCTCTTTTATCTATATCCCATTTGCCTTAGGGCATGCAATCTCCTAGATCCTGATAGCTGGTTTTTTTTGGCCATACTCAAACCTCTCCTCTTGTGAGAATTATGATATTTGGATTTCTTTTTATTGTCACTGATTTTTTTTTGGTCATTTAAGGAGCTTGTCCCATTAACTCACAGTCTTCCTCTGCACCCAAATTCCTGGCATCATTATAGGACTACCAGTCTTTATATGGATAGTTCATTCCACAACCTGGCCTCCATATTTCTTGAGCTCCTTATCCTCAATGACTGTCTCCTAAATTCTATACTAGTTAACCATCATGGATATCCTGAACTTTGTCATCACCTGGAAATGTTTTGCCTCTAAAATCTTAAATTCTAACAAAACTATTTTTGGCCAGAACCTCATATTCTTCCACTTCTTTTATTTCGTTACTCCTACCACACCCATTATCATTTCTACAGAGACTTTCATTCCCTCCTCTCTCACTTTTCTCCAAGTTCATAATTTCCATCATAACTTCACTTTTCTTATCTACTCTAGACCACTTAACCACTCTCTTGACTACATCTTTCTATGTCTTTATGCTTTCATTCTTTTGGCACATCAGACTTAAGAATCTTTGACTTTGGTGCAACTGAAGAATATCACAATCATGTGAAAGTTGACATTACTTATTTTTTAAATTAAATTAAATTAAAATCAGTTAATTAACATATAGTGTATTATTGGTTTCAGAGGTAGAGTTCAGTGATTCATCAGTTGTTTATAACACCCAGTGCTCATTATATCATGTCCCCTTCTCAGTGCCCATCACCCAGTTACCCCATCCCCTTGAGAGGATGCGGAGGAAGGGGAACCCTCTTACACTGCTGGTGGGAATGCAAGCTGGTACAGCCACTCTGGAAAACAGTATGGAGGTTCCTCAAAAAGTTAAAAATAGAACTACACTATGACCCAGGTATTGCCATTATTTATTTATGACATCTGACTTTGGTTAGACTCTTGGCACTTCTCAGCAAGGCTTTCATATATTCCTCAACAACTCTAGTTCCTATTCTCTATCAGAGTTATCCCAAATTATAAACACTTTCCTTAAAGTCCTCTACCCCATTACTGGGCCCTTTCTTTTCATAGATGATTCTGTTTCCTACTATACAGAGAAAATTGAAGCTTTTAGGTAAAATCCTCTTAATTTTACTCCCACATGTATATAGATTCTTGATATCTGTGTCCTTCCTGGTTTGAAGTCTGCTTGTCTCAGAAAAAGAGGTGGTCTCAGATTCTTACATATTTAACTGTTTAGGGTTCAGTCTCCCTTAGATGTCTTACAGGAACCTCAAACCCCATATGACCAAAGTGGAAACTATATCTTTACTTCTAAATTTATTTTACTGAATTCCTTACTTTGGTCAATGTCACTGTCACCCACCCAACTACCCAGCTCAGAAACTGAGGTGTCATCCTCCATTCCATCCTTTCACTCTATCTCTATACCTGATCAGTAACCAAACTCTATAGATTCTACATCCGTAACATCTCTTCTATATGTCCCTTCCTCTCAAGTCTGACAGAGAATGATTTACTGCTGCCCTTTATTGTCTTTTGCCTGGACAATTACAATATGCTTTCTGGCTAGTTTCCTTGACTCTATCCTTGTACATATACCTCCATCCATCCTTTATACTTCAGCTAGAGCAAGCTTTCTAATTTGCAAATCTAATCACATAGACTCCTGCTTAAAATCCTAGAATGACTCCCCATTCTCTGCAGGATGAAATTCACACTACTTTACTAGGTATTCAGGGCTCTCCGTGATTTGTCCTTTATATTAGTTTCCTATTGCTGTAACAAATTACCAAAAACATGGTGGTGTAAAACAATACAGATTTTTTTCTCTTATAGTTCTGGAGGTCAGAAGCCCCAAATTAGTTTCACTGAACTAAAGTCAAGGTGTTAGCTGGGCTGGTTCCTTTAGGAGACTCTCAGGAAGAATCTGTTCCCTTGCCTATTTTATTTCCAGAGGCTACTTACACTCCTTAACTTACTCCCCTTCTTCTGTCTTCAAAGCCAGCAGTGTAGCATCTTGCTTCTGTTGTCACATTGCCCTCTACTCTTTCTGTCATCAACTATCACCTTGCTTCCCTCTTCTAAGGACACTTGTGATTATATTTAGCGCTCAACTGGATAATCAAGGAGAACCTCCCCATCTCAGGATCCGTAATCACATCTTCATGGTCCCTTTGGCTATATCAGGTAACATTCACAAGTTCTGGGGATTAGGACCTGGATATCTTTGGGAGCCATTACTTGGCCCACCACATCCCACTTCTTACTCTCTAAGTTTATTCCTTGCCAAACTCCTGACAGCATTTATGCTTTAGCTACTCCAGATTTTTTCTAGTTCCGTAAAGCATCATACAGTTTCTCATTTTGGTGCCTTTTATTATTATTTTTTCTCTATCAGGAATGCCCATCCTACCTTTCTGGCAAAACTGACTTATAGTTTAAGGATCAGCTCATGTGTTGCCCATTCTATTAAAGCATTTCCCAATTTCTCTTCCTCAGGTGCAAGTGACCATTCTGCCCCTTCTTTACTTTGTATAGGTTTTTGACATAGCACTGATAATATTTTATTGCTTTTATTTATATGTATTTATATGTTTTTTCTTGCCCCAGCTAAATAAGCTCCTGGAAGGTTGGTTTTTGTTGATTCACACTTGGGATATATAGATGTTGAATAATGAGATAATAAAGATCTAACCCACCTGTAAAAAGATTTCCTTCATCCATTACCACATTCACTTCAATATTCCCCTCATCTGTAAGAGAAGACAGAATTTTATGCATAAAAAATAATAGAAATAGAAGACATAAAAGTCATACCCTGAAGTACAACACAAAATTCAGCAAATTTTAATGATTTGCTCTAGAATTTTATCCTATTTTCTTATCAAATGGAAAATGTGGAAAGACAAAGCTCTGATTGTAAAAAAATATACTTAATTTCACACTTCTAACCTCAGTTTTTATTCTATTAAGATAAGCTCCACATAGTAGAATGCTGGGCTGATATTTAAAAAGTAGCCCTCTCAGTTTTCAGATAAGGAAGAACTCCATTTTATTGATTATGAGGCTGACAAGCATCTTAAAAGAGGCAAATGCTCCAACAGGAAATCTCTGACTTAGAGCATTAATAATGCCTATTTCTGTACTGGAATGACAGGTGACACTTAGCTGTGTTCTTCTACTACCCACATTCATTATACATTTAAAAAGCTTTGATCAATCTAATTGAACTTCAATAAATTTTTTTGAATTTTGTATTTTTTAAATCTTTATTTTGTATTTTCCTCTTAAATGGGGGAATTTAGTAGGAACAGCCTGATAGATTGTTAGTGCCTCACAGGAAAATGTCTCATCCATTCTCATGTATTTCAATTGGTCCCATAGAAGATTTATGAGAGTCTGAAACAGGTCTCTAATGCTATTTCCTGTTGGCTCATTGACCTGAAAAGAAGTACTCTGGGAGATGGCTGATACTTCCGCAACCAAAATCATTGTTGTGGCATTCCAGTAAACTTTCAAGATACCTGGAAAATGTGATAACAAAAAATATAAACATCCTGGGGTGCCTGGGTGTAAGTAAGCACTTGCAAGTATAGGCTCCATATGCACTGTACATGTAGCCTGCTGGAATTTCCCATGGGTGGTTGTTTTCTGGGGGTTGTCCCAGATGTTTTTTTTTTATTTTAATTCCAGTATAGTTAACATACAGTGTTATATTAGTTTCAGGTGTAAAATATAGTGATTCAACAATTGTATACATTAGCCAGTGCTCATCACAACAAGTGCACTCCTTAATCCCCACGGAATGCCTTTTTTTTTTTTAAACTGAAGAATCTCTATGTATCTTCTGACAAGTGTTTCTCCAATTCCCTACCTGGCCAACTTAACTTTTCCCTCCTTTAGGATCTTACTAAGTGCATTTTTAGTATTTATAGTATAATCACAAAGTGTTATGATGACCTGTCAGCATATAAGCCTCCTTACCAGATTGTGAACTCCTAGAGGACAGAGAACCTGTGATCTTCATTTTTATATTTCTAATAGCTATGTATGTTAGGCACTCAATAAAGTCCACTGCAGGAATTGATGAGTTCTTGAGAAGGGGGCTGTTATCTTTCTGTTTTATGATGTTTCTGCACACTCTAAATATATGTACATATGTATATATGTACAGAAATTCTCATATACAAATGCAAAGTTTCACTGTAGGAGCAGCTTACCATCAGCAGGCAGGTTGCTAAGCAGGTCAAGGTATTCTTCTTTTTCCAGGTTAAAGCCCATATTTTTCATGAAAGGTCCTAACTTATTAACATTAAGCTCCACTCCTTAGGGAAAAAAAGGATGGGAGTGAGAAAAGCAAACAATAATAATGTAAAAAATGTTAGGCATGTCTGTGCATTAATTAGAGGGAGTACAACCAAAGAAACAATAAATTTGTTTAAATGAAAAGAGTTATCATGGGAATCAAGAACAGAACCTGCTCCTCATTTTTGTCCAAAGGGATTTGACTATAGCTCTCATGAGACATTTACAAGTAGAAAATGAAAGGATTAGGCAAGTCTGGTGAATTCTGGTAAGACCCTGCCTTTATAATTCTACTCTGAAAATAGGACTTGAAATGAAATGAAAGAGACAAAAATAATTCCTCTGAAGGTAGTTATGTTAAAAGTAGTAAATGACGAGACAAGAATACTTAATAAATAAACAGGTTAGGTTGACAAATTTGTCATCACCAAAAATAAATGTGGCTTTTAAAATGTAAATGCAAAGCATAAGGAGTCTCAGTTTTACCTGATTGCTCACTTACCTTTGAGAGACCTTATGTCACCCAGCAATCTATGCTCATACAATTTTCCAGCAGCTGTAAGACAGGGCACAATACAGTAACTGGTTAAGGGACCTGTTTTAATAATCCAAAACCTAGCAATTTCAGAAAGGACAATTCTTAAAATTTTACTCATTTTTTTTTCTGTTTATATCCCAACTTAAGAGTTAGACCAATGGCAGAAAGCTCTCCAGATAGTAAATCTACTCACCTTTTTATTTGACAATTGAAACAATTATTGGTGGTGTCTTGCCATACTTTTTTCATATCTCTTTTCATCTAACTCTCATTTTCTACTCTTTTGCATAAGATCACACATATTAATGCTCCCAAGGATAACTGTAGATATAGTGGGACTCATGAGTGAAGAGATGGATGATTTCTGAGCTAAACAACCTGACAACCATAATAGGACATCTTTGAATATTAGTACCGAACATTTCTACATGTTTTTATCAAATGGATATTGTTTTAGATATTTTCATTGACATCAAATGGATATTGTTTTAGATATTTTCATTGACAATGAAAATAAATTCCACAAGGTAATCCCTTAGTGAGATCTCATCTGTTGCCATCACAGGCTTCATATTTTACAAAAATTCAAATATAGATTTCTATTCCTATGTAGATGATGCACTAGCATGAATTCCTGGCTCCTTCCCCAGAAATCAACCCTGAAGAAACTGAAGTCTGAGTAGAAACCTGGGTTCCAGGAATGAAGTGAAAAGCCACAGCGACACCAGTGGGTGATGGAAAGCTGTCCCAGTGTGAGTGTGTGTCCTGACAACCTAGAGTGGAGGGCTTATTAGCAGTGCAGTGAAAGGACCAATTGGGGAAATAGTAAAAAAAAACTTCTGCCCTCACCTCTCTGTACTGTGACTCTGAGATTACCATTGCCCACCCCTTTTTTTTTGCTGAGAAGTAGCAGCAAAAGCCTAGACCGCTAGTGCAAGTGGAAGGTAATTATCAGGGCAGCATATAAACCCTTCTGGAGAGAGGACTGGATGTAAACAGGTGAAGACTGACAAACTGCCTCAGGTATTTTATCCTCCATCTCTCAATCTTTAGAGCTGTTGGATTACAATCTATATTATAGGTTGCCTTCTTCCAACCCTACTTCTCTCTGAGTTTAGAGTGAAACTCTGACCAGAGGTGGTGCCTGGAACAATTTCAAATCAGGAAAATGATCAACAGTATTTGGGTCTCTCTGACCTGGGGCTCATCCCCTCCCTTTTTCTTAAGCCCAACAGGCTGATGTGGAGTGGAGCCTGACTTTACACCTTTACCTAAAGCACATTTCCAAACCCAGTAATGATGCTGCAAGAGAACAAGGGCTCATAGGACTAAAGTAACTAGTCACCTGAGGAATACAACTACTTCAAAAACAAACAACAAACAAACTGAATAACATATGCTTTTTGAATAAGAATTATTGGAATAAAAGGGCCAGAAATTTAAAATAAGCATATACAAGGGCACCTGGGTAGCTCAGTTGGTTAAGCCTCTGACTCTCGATGTCAGCTTAGTTTATGATCTCAGGGTTGTGGAATTGAACTGTGTGCTGGGCTCCCCACTGAGTGGGGAGTCTGCTTGAGATTCTCTCCCTCTCCATCTGTCCCTCCCCCTGTTCCCGCTCTCTCTCTCTCTCTCTCAAATAATGTTCCCTAGCCACTAGACCTAGTGTCATTTTGCTAATTAGTTTGTGGCTATTCTGTAGTTCTTTCGTCCTTTTTTTCTTCTCTTGCTGTCTTCCTTTGTGAACTTATGATTTTCTGTTAGTGACATAGTTTGACTCCCTTCTTTTTAAGTCTATTTTAAGCAGCTAACAGCTTAACTTCAATTGCATACAAAATTTCTACCTGTTTAATCCCTCCTCACACTTTATGTTTTTGATGGCACAATTTGCATTTTTTATATTGTGTATCCATTAGCAAAGTATTGTGGCTATAGCTATTTTTTTTTTAAAACTCAAAAAACATTTTTTTTCATTTAAAAAAGTATTTAGAACACATAAAACAAGGCAACACTTATTCTTTCTTCTCGTCTTCCGGTGTGGGGTCTGTGGGCGGCTCCTCCACTGCGGCACTGTTGCTCTCGGAGCCGGTGTTACTGTCACTGGTCCCCTCCTCAGCCATACTGTCCACCCCCTCCTGGCCGCTCTCCTTGTCCTCAGGAGTAGACGTGCCTTCTTCACCATTCTGTTGGCTTTCCGTCGCTTCTTCAAGGTGTGTCTCCTCTGTCTCCATCGGGAGGCTCTCGTCCTTCTTCTCCTCGCTCTTACTAGCAGCTTGCTCTTCCTCAGGAACCATGCTGCTCTGACTGCGTTCAGCTTGCTCCGCGGCTTCTTTCTCTCTTTCCTCCTGCCTTTTTCGAGCCTGTTCCTCTGCCTGTGCAATTTCAGCGGCAATTTTTTCCATATCCACTTCTACTTTCAAACCGCACAACCTTTTAAGTTCATTGTTAAATGAATCTGTGCTTTCCAGGAATTTCCTCTTCTTTTCCTGGTGTCGCTCCTCTATTTGAAGAAGTTCGGCTTCTAGTTTTCGCTGATGAACCATTAAGGACTGGACCTGTCGTTTGAGGACCTGCATTCTAGCTGTTGTGACAACTGAACGGACGTCTGGCACCACACTCTCACTAAGGATTTCACTGATGAGGCGGTGGTTTCTCTGGAAACGGGCAGTGGCTGTATGCTTCACTGAGAAGCCATCATCATAATCGTCTGGATCTTCAGCAGGCTGAATGCTCATGTACGGTTCTCCTTTCTCCATGCGAGACTGTCTCTGTCGACTTTCTTCCTCTAAAGCAGCTTCTGCACGACTTTTTGCATTTATGTAAGCAAGGTATGTGGGGGAATTATGATAGGCCTTCATAGATTCATTGTACTCTATCTTTTCTGCTTCGTATTCATTTAAATATTCTTGTTTTTCTTCATCAGTGAGATCTCGCCACATGCCACCAATAATCTTGCCAATCTCCCACAACTTTAGGTCAGGGTTGGAAGCTTTTACTTGGTCCCAGACCTTTCTGCTGTACCTCATGTAGGGCATCAGCGGCTTATCTGGTGGCTTTGGGGGTTTTGGAATCGTAATACCAGAGGATGCCGTGACCCGGCTGTTGGTGCCCGGGGTTCCCTCCCAGCCTGTAGTTGTTGTAGGCGAGATGACTGTATGGATTGTATCCCACAAACCCTGGTGTGCTGGGCATTTGTGTTGCAGGAGCTGGGGTGGGAGGTGGGGCATAAGATGGTCTTTTTGACATTTTGGAAGATTAAGTTCTCAGTTCCTTAAGAATGAATCTGAGACACCGCGGGCAGAAGAAGCGCCCGCAGCTCGGGCCTCGTTTCCCTTTGTGTGGCTATAGCTATTTTAAATACTTTTGTCCTCTAACCTTTATACTAGAGTTAAGTGGTTAACACACGACCATGTTACACGTTAGTGGATTCTCTTCTGACTATGTACTTACTTGTACCAGCGTGCTGTATACTTCCGTATGTTTTCATGTTACTCATTAGCATTCTTTCATTTCAGCCTGAAGAACTCCTTGAGGCATTTCTTGTGAGGCATGCCAAGTGATAATAAACTTCCTCAGCTCTTGTCTGGAAATATCTCTTCTTCATTGCTGACGGACAATTTTGCTGGACTTTAGTGTATTCTTGGTTGACAGGTTTTTCTTTTAGCACTTTAAATATATTATCTCACTCTCTCCTGGCCTGCAAGGTCTCTGCTCAGAAATTTGCTAATATCCTAATGGAGGTTCCTTGGTAAGTGACAAGCTTCTTTTCTTGTTGCTTTCAAGATTCTCTCTTCATCTTTGACTTTTGATAGTTTTATTATATTATGTCTTAGCAAAGGTCTCTCTGGGTTTTATTGAAAACTATGAGCCTCATGAGCTTGGGTGTTCAAATCTCTCCCCACATTTGGGAAGTTATTAGCCAGTTAAAAAAATAAGCTTTCTGTTCCTTTCTGCCTTTTTTCTCCTTCTGGTACTCTAATTATATGTAGATTATTTCTTTTAATGGTGTCCTATAAGTCCCATAGGCTTTCTTTATTCCTTTTCATTCTCCATCCTTTTTGCTCCTCTATTGGATAATTTCAAATGATCTTTCTTCAGGTTCATTGATTCTTTCTTCTGCTTGGTTCAGCTGGGTTTTTAAGCTCTGTATTGAATTCTTTAGGTCAGTAATTGTATTTTTCAGCTCCAAAGTTTCTGTTTAATTCATTTTTACATTTTCCATCTCTTTGTCGAACTTCTCATTTTGTTCTTGTATTGTTTTCATTATTTAAATTGTTTTTCTGAGTTCTCTTATAGCTGAGAACCTTTAGAACAATTATTTTGAATTCTTTGTTAGGCAATTTGTGTATCTCCATTTCTTTGGGGTCAGTTAGTGGAAGTTTACTGTGTTCCTTTTGTGGTGTCATGTTTCCCTAATTCTTCATGATCCCTGCAGGCTTATGTGTGTGTCTGTGCATGTAAAGAAGCAGTCTCCTCTTCTAGACTTTATGGACTATTTTTGGTAAGAAAAGACCTTCACTTGTCTATAAGGATACACTGGAGTTGTGACTCTAGGTCTAGTGGTGTGTGGTGCTAAGAGTGGGGATGTGTGGTGGCTCCAGGTTTGGGGGTATGTGGTGTCTTGTCTGCTCATGTTTCTGGGGTCCACGACATCAAAAACTGCATGTTCTTTGGTGAGAGCTGTGAGAGATCCACAGTGGCTTCAAGGGCTTTTGGGGTCCTTGGCAGCACACACAGGTCCAGTGGTTAGGGAACAGGGAAGGTGGTAGTGGTGGCTGGAGCCAGTGTTTGCGCATGCTCAGCTGTGGGGGCTGGCTGCAAGTGCATCTATAACTGCAGGGGCTGGCTGCAGATACACTCCTAGTGATGAGGGTGGCTGGCTTCTGTGAACACAAAAACCTGTGGAGTGAAAACTTAAGTGGCAAAATCTGCAGGAAGTCTGCAGCGGCTGTTTTGGCAGTTGGTTTCTTCAGCAGTAAGAGCTGTTGGGATCCTCTGTGGAGCAGTCTGTTGGGGTCTGTAATGAGGTCCTCAGTGATGAAAACTGGGGGGTATTTTTAGTGTTTGCAAGGGCTGTTGAGGTTCTCAGCAGCAAAAACTGTGTACGTCATTTGCAGATGGGGTCATTTGCAGATGAGGCCACTGGGAACTATGGTTGCTCTCACTATATGGTTGATACTGGTATCCCCTTTCCTTTTGCCTTGTTCTTAGTCATCTCTAGATGTCTCACTTTTGTGGGTCACTGGGTGAAGTGAAACCTAAGCAGGTCCTTTGTGTAGTGCCCCAAAAGTTTGGGGAAGCTGGTCATGCAGCCCGCTCTCCTTTTCTTGTGAGGGGAACTCTTTTGGGCTGGGGAGTTCCCTCTTGGCAGTGAGAAGTGCTGGTGTAAGGGGATGGGATGATGTAGGTAAAACAAAACTGTTCTTTTTACCCTTTTTTTGTAGTTATTCTCAGGGTGTTTTTGTTTGTTTGTTTGTTTGTTTGCTCCACTATGTTGCTTAGGGTTTTTTTTTTTTAATTAGCACATAGTGTTTTAATCACCTCTCTCCCCTACATTAATTTTTTTATTTTTTTACTTAAGGTTTTTAAGTGGATTCCTGAGCTCTCCCAGAGCTATTTTCATTAAAAAAAAATATTTTATTTATTTATTTGAGAGAGAGTGAGAGAGAGAGAGCAGAGCAGAGACTGGGGCAGAGGGAGAGGAAGCAGACTTCCCGATGAATGGGGAGACTGATGTGGGGCTCAATCCCAGGACTCTGGGATCATGACCTGAGCTGAAGGCAGACGCTTAACAGCCTGAGCCACCCAGGCGCCCCTGTGGATAACTGTCTAATTGTTGATCTTTGTTGGGAGAAGGAGGCTAGGGTCTCCTACTCTGCCATCTTGGTAACATTTCTCCCCCCAGAGTAGTTTCTTAAGAAATGATATTTACATAGAAAGTTTTTTTCTGAACCTTTTCTCAGAAAATGTCTTATTTTGAAATATGAATTTTATTCTCACACTTGATTGATGTGTTAGTGGGATATAGAATTCCAGGTTGGAAAAAATTTTCTAATAATTTTGAAGGTATTACACAACTGCCTTTCATCTCCAGGAGTTGTGAAGTCTAGTACCATTCACATACCCCAAACTTTATATGTGACCCGCTTCCTTCTCTTTGGAAACTTTTATGATCCCTTTATTTCTGGTGTTCTGATATTTCACAACATACTCTGGTGTGAATCTTTTTCTACTCCTTGTGGTAGGTACTTGGTGAGCCCTTTCAATCTGGAGTCACATTCTTTCAGATTTGGAGACTTCTTAAAATATGATTTATTTTACAATTTCTTCCTCTATTTTCTTTGTTTTCTCTTTTTGGGAATTCTTCTATTATTCAGTTGTTGGATTTCTAGGATTGATTTTATTATCTTTTTTCTCCTATTTTCCATCTCTTTTGTCTTTTTGTTCCAATATTCAAATTCATCTTCTAGCCCTTCCACCCACTGAATTTCTAAATTTCTACTGCTTTTTTCCCCAAAGAGCTTTTAAAAAAATATTTTTAAGTGCTCCTTTTCCACAATGCCTCTTATCTTGTTGCATAGCCTCCTTTTCTTGTTTCATAACTAGGGATTTTCTCATCTTTCTGAAGATATTAGTTAAAATTGTTTTGAATTATTTTTCTGCTTTTTCCTTTGACTAGAGTATCCCCTGCTTATCTGCAGTTTTGCTTTCCCTGGTGTCAGTTACCTGTGTCAACTGCGTTCTGGAAGCTGATGACCTTCTTTCTGATGTATCATCAGAAGGTCAATAGTAGCCTAACGCTACATCACAATGCCTACATAATTAATCTCACTTCATCTCATCATGTAGGCATTTTATCATCTCACATCATCACAAGAAGAAGGGTGAGTAAAGTACAATAAGATACTGAGAGAGACAAAGAGGTCACATGTATGTAACTTTTATTACAGTATATTATTATAATTGTTTTATTTTATTATTAGTTATTATTGTTAATCTCTTACTGTGCCTAATTTATACATTAAACTTTATCATAGGTATGTATATATAAGGAAAAACATGTAGAGTTTGGTATTATCCATGGTTTCAGGCATCCACTGGGGGGTTTGGAACATTTCCCCCAAGCATAGATGGGGATTACTGTATTTCCTCCAAGTTCCTTCTTTGCTGTCTTGTCTGTCTTTCATAACAGTTTCTGTTTCATAACAAGTCTGTTTCATAACAGACTTTTATTATATGTCATATGATTCTTGGTTGTTTATGTTTAAGGGCGAGGTGTTTTTGTTTTAGTAGTACAAATGTCTTTTCATTGCAGGCTGGAGATGTCAGTATCTGAATAAAGGATATTGGAATTCACTGCCAGCATCTAGGGAGGCCAGTGGGAGAAGATGACTTGGAGGATTTCACCACGCATTATGTTGACTTTCACTTAATCTCCCTGTTTCAGTAGAAAATTCACTCCCAACCTTGGCTGTGTCTGATGTCCCAGAATCTTTCTAGTTTAACCTCTCTGGAGAGTAAATCTCTATGTGGCATGGATAAGAAATACTTGCTTAGCTGTGGAGTGAGGAAGGGGATCTGTAGATCACATTGCTCTTTTTAAAGACTTTCTACTTATTCAGCCATCAGAAAGGATGAATACCCAACTTTTACATCAACATGGATGGGACTGGAGGAGATTATGCTAAGTGAAATCAGTCACGCAGAGAAAGTCAATTATCAGATGGTTTCACTTATTTGTGGAACATAAGGAACAGCATGGAGGACATTAGGAGAAGGAAGGGAAAAATGAAGGGAGGGAAATCAGAGGGGGCGATGAACCATGAGAGACAATGGACTCTGAGAAACAAACAGGGTTTTAGAGGGGAGGGGGGAGGGGGGATGGGTTAGCCCGGTGATGGGTATTAAGGAGGGCATGTACTGCTTGGAGCACTGGGTGTTATACAAAAACAACGAATCATGGATCACTACATCCAAAACTAATGATGTAATGTATGGTGATTAACATCACATAATAAAATAAAATAAAAAAAAATAGACTTTCTACCAATTCTTCTACTTTCAACTGTACTCACATTCCTGACTTTGGAGGTAACTGGTGCCTCCATTTCCTGAGCCTTTTATTGTTTTGTGACATGAAATGGCTGCCTTCTTCTTCTTTTTTTAAAAGATTTTATTTTTAAGTAATCTCTACACCCAACATGGGGTTCAAACTCACAACCCGAGATCAAAAGTCAAATGCTCTACTGACTGAGTCACCGAGTGCCCTTGAAGTTGCCTTCTTGTTTGCTTCCCCTTTCAGGCTCAGTTTTCACCACTTATGTTCTTTCATCCACTTTCTGGTTTTTGAAATTTAACTGACACCTCTTATCTGCTATAATGTTCTCTACTCTTCTCTTAGTCTTTGTGGATTATGGCTTTTTAATTTCTTTTACATCTTTTTAGTATTTTAGGAAGTGGTAAAGATAAATGCAAATATTAAAAAAGTGCAGTGTTTATCCAGAAGCTCAAAATATGTATCTCTGTCTTATCTACTCAACTAGATTATGAACTTTTTAAGTGCAGAGACTTTTATTTTGAGCAGTAAGATTCTGGCATATATCTTCATAGCTCCTGAATCTAGAAAAGTGACTTAAATATAGAAATTATTTAAGAAACATTACTGGATTTTTGAAATAGAAAATCTAATAACTAATATCTTTATTTTACATTTTAAATATTTAAAAAAATTTCTTATATTTCCATAGCCTTCACTTTGTTTATCCTCACCATCATCATAGATAGGCATTGTTATTATCCTATTTCACAGATAGATTATATCTGAATTATTGATCAGATTGAGTCAAGTTAATAAAGTATTTCTCCACATAATGTGAATGTGTAATCTGTATTAGATCAACATGAAATTATACATGGTTCCCAAACTTGCCATGATCAGGTATGTCTCTTTGCCTTTTTCAGTGCTTTTATTTTTAGTTCTTGGCACCTCCTACCATCAAACTTTCCAGGCCTGTTTGAAGTAATAACCACTCTGTGAAGCCTTAGAGAATCCAGGTATAGTTGGTCAATATCTCCTTTGTACTTTCATAGCAGTATAGATATTCATTAACATTACAGCACATATCATAGTGCATAGCATTTATTTTTATTTTATATGTGCTGTCCATCTCTACACTGAGTGTTTTTAGGACCTGGACTTTGTCTCACTCATCTTTGTAACTCAGAGCCTAGTATTATGTCTAGTCTGATGGCAACCAATTAACTTTTACTGGGTGGATGAATACCTCACTGGCAAATTAAACACTCACCATCAAGCGGCAAACTTTTCATCAACATAGTGTTTTCCTTCAGTCTGAGTCTTAACCCTGTGTTTTTCAGAGTATTTTCCAGGTCTTCAGAGGTAACTTCTTCCCCTTAGAAAAGAAAATAATGGTAAAAGGTCAGATTTCAAGCTTTAAATCATCATCATCATATCAACTATTTTTGTGTAGCATCATTCTCAAATATAGGATAAAAAGCAATGGAAACATTAAGTGTTGTCTAATTATAGAAAATTAGAAAGGAGATTCAGAAATAGAACTTCTTTTTGGTAAAAGGGGGTTCATCAATGTTGGGAACAAGGTACAGGATGCAGAAGGTTTGGTTTTTTAACAGCCCACTAAATTAACTGGTGTAAATAATTCTGCCTGCATGTAATATTTGCTCTATTGTTTTATTTTTGCCTAAATTATGAGTTTGTTCACATGGTCATATTACCTGTATGTGTAATTTGCCTTAGCATTTTGCTATTTGAACAGTAGAAAATAAAATTATATTGCTGAAAAACTCCAAAGAACATAGACGTTGTTATTTATGCATTACGCTGTGGCCTTTTGAATAAGAAGTAGGTAACAACTGATTATAATATTGAATAACATTTAATTTATAAGGCTGTTTCTTTAGTTATGTATACCTTACCAGTTAAAAGAGATATAATGACAGGATTAATATATCATGAATAGATAACAGAAAATACTTCAAAAATAACTTGTTTTGTTAAATATTAAGAGATTATTTTTATTATGCCTTATCACAATTTCTTCTCACTCACCTAGAAGTTCATGCACTTCATCCAGAAGTTTAACCATTTTAACTCTTCTCTCCTCTACAAGGCAAGACAAAATTTAGATATAGTCCTGCTAGGGACTGAATTGTGTCCCCTCAAATTTATATTCTGAAGCCCTAACCTTTTTATTAAAAAAGATTTTATTTATTCATTTGAGAGAGAGACAGAGAGAGCACACAAGGAGGGGGAGAGGCAGAGGGAGAAGCAGGCTCCCCGCTGAGCCAGCCAGGAGCCTGATGTGGGGCTCCATCCCAGGACCTGGAAATCATGACCTGAGCTGAAGGCAGAAGCCCAACCATCTGAGCCACCAGGTGCCCCAGCCCTAACCTCTGAGATGACTATTTGGGGATAAGGTCTTTAGGAGGTAATTAAGGTTGTGAGGTCATAAGGGTGAAACCCTAATCTGATAGGACTGTGACCTTAAAAGAAGAGGAAGATACCCCTTTCTCTCTCTGTCTCTCTCTTCCTCCCCCTGTGTCTCTCCCTGCTCCCCATCTTTTTTCTTCCCTGCTATGTGAAGACACAGTGAGAAGAGAGGCTCTGCAAGCATGGAAGAGAGAATCCCCATCAGAAACTGAATCAGCTGGTGCCTTGATCTTGGATTTCCCTGTATCCAGAACTGTGAGGAAATAAATTTCTGTTGTGTAAGTCACAGACTATGGTATTTTGTTATGGTAGCCTGAGTGGACTAATACAGGTCCCCATTACATAAAATTCTTAAACTGTGGAGTAAAGTATAAGGATTTACCAGTTGCCCAAAGATCCCCCCCAATTAGATATTTTATTTTCACACTATATAAGCACAAGGTTGAAAAAAATATCTAAATATGGTAGATACATCTACTCTATTCATTCAACTTTTTGTGTTCCTCATTCATCAGAATGGAAGAAGAGAATTTATTTTCATTTTTTTTAATATCAGCTTTATCTTCTTTTTTTTAAACATATAATGTATTATTTGTTTCAGAGGTACAGGTCTGTGATTCAACAGTCTTGCACACTTCACAGCGCTCACCATAGCACATACCCTCCCCAATGTCTATCCCCCAGCCACCCCATCCCTCCCACCCCCCACCACTCCAGCAACCCTCAGTTTGTTTCCTGAGATTAAGAATTCCTCATACCAGTGAGGTCATTTGATACATGTCTTTCTCTGATTGATTTATTTCGCTCAGCATAATACCCTCCAGTTCCATCCACGTTGTTGCAAATGGCAAGATTTCAGGGGAGGAAGAATGAAGGGGGGGGTAATCAGAGGGGGAGATGAACCATGAAAGATGATGGACTCTGAAAAACAAACTGAGGGTTCTAGAGGGGAGGGGGATGGGGGGATGGGTTAGCCTGGTGATGGGTATTAAAGAGGGCACGTTCTGTGTGGAGCACTGGGTGTTATGCACAAACAATGAATCATGGAGCACTACATCAAAAACTAATGATGTAATGTATGGTGATTAACATAACAATAAAAAATTATTAAAAAAATAAAAAAAATAAAAATAAAATGAAAAAAATACCAGCTTTATTGAGGTATAATTAGCCAATAAAATTGTAATATATTTAAAGTGTACATCATGATGATTTGATATACGTATACCCGAAAGGAATCCCCCATCTAATTAACTAACACATCTATCACCTCACATATTTATCTTTTTGTGTGTGTGAGAACATTTAAAGTTTCTATTCTCTTAGCAAATTTCAATTATATAATATAATGTTATCAACCATGTTTTACATTAGGTCCTCTGACCTTATTCATCTTATAGCTGAGAGTTTGTGTCCTATTGCCATTTTGTTCATAATCATTTTCTGGCTGTTTCATAATTCCTTTGATCCTTTCTTCTCTTGGTCTCTTCCTTTGTAATTTATTTTCTTAGTGGTGTGCTTAGATTCCATTCTCTTTATCTTTTGTGTATCCACTATAGGTTTTTGCTTTGTGGTCACTATGAGTTTTATTTATAAAACCTATTTATAACAGTCTACTTTAAGCTTATAAGAACTTAATACATACCAAAGGTATACATTTTTACTCTCTCCCCATTTTATAAAGTTTTTGTTCTCACAACTTAACATCTTTTACCTGTGTATCTACTAACAAATTAATGTAATTATAGTTATTTTTAATACTTTTGCCTTTTAATATTCATACTAGATTAGTGATTTATCCCCTACTATTACATTAGAATATTTTGAAATTAACTGTATATTTACCTTTAGTAGTGGAATTTATATTTTCATGTTTTCGTTACTAATTAGCATCCTTTTGTTCAAATTTGAAGAAGTTCAACACTTCTTTTTTTTTAAGATTTTATTTATTTATTTGACAGAGAGAGAGACAAAGCAAGAGAGGGAACACAAGCGGGGGACTGGGAGAGGGAGAAACAGGCTTCCCGCTGAGCAGGGAGCCCGATGCGGGGCTCAATCCCAGGACCCCGGGACCATGACCTGAGCTGAAGGCAGACACCTAACGACTGAGCCACCCAGGCGCCCTCCTTTAACATTTCTTGCATGGCTACTCTAGTAGCCTCACTCCTGAAGGAGTGATGGACTCCTTCAGCTTCTGCTTGTCTGGAAAACTCTTAAAAAAAAAAAAAGATTTTATTTGTTTATTTATTCATTTATGAGAGAGAGAGAGAGAAAGAGAGAGAGTGAGCTGGGGAGGAGCAGAGGGAGAGGGACAAACAGAGTCCACACTGAGAAGCCTGACATGGGGCTCGATCTCACAACGCTGAGATCATGACCTGAGCCAAAATCGAGTCAGGAGCTTAACTGATTGAGCCGCCCAGACACCTCTGGAAAGCTCTTTATCTCTCTTTCAATTCTGAGGGACAACTTTGCCAAGTACAGTATCCTTGGTTGGCAGTTTTTTTCTTCTCACACTTTGAATATAGAATGCCACTCCTCTCTGGCCTGCAAAATTTCTCCTGAAAAATCTGCTGATAGTCTTATGGGGGTTTCCTTGTATATAACACTTTTTTCCCCGACACTTAAGAGTTCCTCCTTGCCTTTAACTTTTAACAATTTAATTTCAATGTATCTTCGTGTGGCTAGCTTTGCTTCATCTTATCTGGAACTTCCTGGATCTTGTCTGTTTCTTTCCTCACGTTAGGTAAGTTTTCCTGTCCTTTTCTCTCTCTCTTCTCCTTTTGGGAGATATTGTGTAGTGTGAACATTGGTTCATTTCCTGGTAGCCCATAAATCCCATAAGCTATCTTCACTCTTTTTCTTTTCGCTCCTCTGTTTGGATAAATTCCACCGCCTGTATTTGAGTTTGCTAATTCTTTCTTCCACTGATCTAGTCTGCTGTTGAAACTCTCTACTGAATTTTTTAGTCCAGTTATTTTATTCTTCAGCTCTGGGATTTCTGTTTGGTACTTTCTTATGTTTTCTATCTGTTGAAATTCTCACTTTGATCATGCATTGCTCTCTTGTCCTCAGTGAACATCATTTTTATGATCATTATTTTGAACTCTTCATCAGGTAAATCATCTCCACTTCACTAAGGTCTGTTTCTGGAATTTATTCTTGTCCTTTTGTTTGGAACATATTCCTTTGCTTCTTCATTTTCCTTGCCTCTCTTTACTGGTTTCTGTATCTTACACAAAAGAGCTACCTCTTTTATTCTTAAAAAAGCTTTTTATTTTAAGTTTTTATTTGAATTCCAGTTAGTTATCATACAGTGGTTGTATTAGTTTCAGATGTACAATATAGTGACTCAACACTTCCACACATCACCCAGTGCTCATCACAAGTGCCCTCCCTCATCCCCATCACCGATTTGACCCAGCCCCTCACTCCCCTCCTCCTCTGGGGATCATCAGTTTTTTCTCTATAATAAGAGTCTGTTTCTTAATTTTTCTCTCTCTCTCCCTTATTTTTTTCCCTTTACTGTTTGTTATGTTTCTTAAATTCCATATATGAGTGACATCATGTGCTATTTGTTTTCTCTGAATTATTTCACTTAGCATAATACTCTCTAGCTCCATATATATATATATATATGTATATATGTGTGTGTGTGTGTGTGTGTGTATACACACACACCACATCTTCTTTATCCATTCATTAATCAATGTCTTGCTAGACTGGTCTCATGTAGGAGATAAACCTTACTGTTCAGCTTAGCCTGAGCTCCTGGTTGTCTCAAACCTTTTTGATTAGCTAAGCTGCCTTCTTTGTTTTCAGTGGCTACCAGTAGTTGAGGGTGTGCCAAGACTTGTCAGTGTTCCAAAATGGAGGAGCTCAGGCAACACCTAGATGTAGGCTGATTTTTTCATTTTTTAACTTGTCAAATATTTGCTGGATGCCTACATATATGCCAGGCCCTATTTTCAGTGCTGGCAATACAAAGCAAACAACATGAAGTCTCTGCTTCTGTGGCAGCAATTACTAATGTCAAAGCAACCACTGGGTTACAAATAATTTCAGGCCAAACAATAGAGCATAGCATTAAAACAGAAATTTATTTAAAGTGCTTTTACTATCTCTCTCTGTTCCTTGGATCTCTTTGGTTTCTTTGGTTATATATATATTTTTAAAGATTTTATTTATTTATTAGAGAGAGAGAATGAGAGATAGAGAGCACAAGAGGGAAGAGGGTCAGAGGGAGAAGCAGACTCCCCGCCGAGCAGGGAGCCTGATGTGGGACTCGATCCCAGGACTCCAGGATCATGACCTGAGCCGAAGGCAGTCGCTTAACCAATGTAACCAATGTAACCATGTGTTACAGAGTTATGAAAAAAGGGTTAGAATTAGAAAAGAAATAGGAGACCACTTTTTTGACAAGCAGAAAGTCTTGATTTCAAGCATCATCAGATCATATTAGATAAGCTTAGGTAAACCAACACTTCTAGGATGCTTATCAAACTATTAATCAGTCTATACAATCATTTCAAGATATTAAAGATGTTAAGATGCTTAAGATACTAAGAGTTATATAGAGTACTCTGATCAGATGCTGTTGCTAAAAATCGTGCCAAAAAGTACTAATCCCATGGGGTGCCTGGGTGGCTCCGTCAGTTAAGCATCTGCCTTCAGCTCAGGTCATGATCCCAGGGTCCTGGGATCAATTCCCACATCAGGTTTCCTGCTCAGCAGGGAGTCTGCTTCTCCATCTCCGTCTACCCTTCTCCCCTGCTCTCATGCTCTCTCTCTCTCTTGCTCACCTGCTCTCTCTCTCAAATAAATAAAATCTTTGAGTATTTAAGGGAAAAATAGTTATGATTCAAGTCTATGGGGCACCTGGCTGGCTCAGTTGGAAGAGCATGTGATTCTTGACCTCGGGGTTGTGAGTTTGAGCCCCCATGTTGGGTGTAGAGATTACTTAAATAAATAAAACTTAAAAAAAGATTCAAGGGTGCCTGGTTAGCTCAGTCGGTTGAGTGTCTGCCTTCAACTCAGGTCATGATCTCAGGGTCCTGGGATTGAGCCCCTTATGGGGCTCCCTGATCAGTAGGGAGTCTGCCTCTCCCTCTACCTTTGCCCCTCTGCCCGATTATGCACGCTCTCTCTAATAAATATATCAATCTTAAAAAAAAGAAAAAATCTTTAAAAAGTACTAATGCCACATAAATTTACTAATACATATTTTTCTTTATATGATAAAGGTTAGCTATTTTTTTTAAAGATTTTATTTATTTATTTGACAGAGAGAGAGAGAGCACATAAGCGGGTCGGGGTGGGCAGAGGGAGAGGGAGAAGCAGGCTCTCCACTGAGCAGGGAGCCCAGTGCAGGGCTCAATCCCAGGACGCTGGAGTCATGACCTGAGCCTGAGGCAGACGCTTAACTGCCTGAGCCACCCAGGCACCCCAAAGTTTAGCTATTTCAACAAATTAACTGTAGTGGGGGTTGCTTAGTTAAAATTAAGATTCATGGGCTCTGCCTACGACCTATTTGATCATAGTCTTGAGGGGGTGGGTAATTTCTGTGTAATTCAAAGCTTGATACTTATGAATTTAGTGTAATTGTTAGATATATATTTATTTTGCAACAGTACAAACAACATTTAACAGTTTCCTGCACTCTTCCCATTTCTTTTTGTTGCCCTCTGAAATCCTTTATAATTTTCTCTCCTACTCCTCAAAAAATATAATTTTCTGTCCTACCCCTCAAATGTAATTTTTTGTTTTGTTTTATTTTTTAATGTTTACTTGATCCCAACACTGACTGTCGTTTCGTTTTGGTATTCTCTGGCATAGGAAGTCTGCAAGCAGCAATGTGAGCAATTACCGATATTTTATCTAAGATTAATATTGAGACAATATATCTCCATTCTTTAGGATTGGATCTCTATAAACTTCTGGTTTTTCCATGAAATTAATAAGTATGTTTGAGAGGTTTCCACAGGAAAACAAAAATTTCCTTACAGGGCACTGTGTACTTGAAATGCTCACCATCAATTGGCAAGTGAGTGTACAGTTCCTCAATTTCTTCCTCCTCAAGTGAGAATCCCATGTTTTCAAGAACATCATCTAGTTTACTGATATTGACTTTTCCTCCTTAAGAAGGGAAGAGATAAGAATAAAATAAATTTGTATTTACGCCAGAGAGGGAAAAAATGTTTGGTCACATAAACTGACCAACACAAACAGGAAGTAAGAAGCAATGTCACCATAAAGGTCTAGGAATGATCAAAAGAATTAGTTAAGGATTAGAAATAGAAAAATTCTCCCTGTCCGTTTTCCAGAAAATACTACTACAGCAATTTCTAGGGTAAGTTTACCCAGAAGAAAGAGAAGAGCAGGCAAGACAGGTGAGTTATAGGAAACAGACAATCAATACACAAATTTCTTACTATTAAGACTTCAACCTGGTGATGGGTATTAAAGAGGGCACGTTCTGCGTGGAGCACTGGGTGTTATGCACAAACAATGAATCATGGAACACTACATCAAAAACTAATGATGCAACGTATGGTGATTAACATAACAATAAAAAAATTTTAAAAAAGACTTCAAATTTGCAACAATGACAAAATAGCATAGGCAATTTTCCCAAATGTGATTGTATACAATTAAGAATGCCAGCTCATTAAAAAAAAGAGTAACATAATTAGCAATCTAATCATTGAGAAGTAAGAGATTTTAGAAAAGTAAATGCAAAAGCTTGAGGATGTTTTCTCTTCCCCAGCACGCTTCTCACTCACCTCTGTATGTCTTCACTCCATCCATCAATCTATTCTTATACACTTTTCTATTATCTGTAACATAAGGGTCAATTTAGTTTACAAGAAGTGGAAATTGAGAAAGACAGTAATACTTATTTTTAGATTTTGTAAGTTATTACTAGTTATAATCCAAAGAAGGAAGCAAAGAAATGACTAAGATTCTCAAGGTTACTATTCATTCTCTGGCATCTGATGTACTATTGGTGGAACTCCAACACATTGAAACAGATTTTTTTCTTTTCTTCTTTTCTAAAATGTCCCTTCTTTCCCTTCTACAACTGTTTTATCACCTTCTTCCTATCTTTGGCTTTAGACTGATTATAGATGCTGGTTCCAACATTTAAAAATGTTTATAACAGCAATACCCCAAAGAGAACACTACTCTCAAATTAAGATTTAAATGGTAAGGACAGAATATTTTATGTCAGAAGTGGCTCTTTCTACTTTTCTCTTTATTTTTAAACATTGAGTTATGATTGACACAAAGATTGTGAAGTTTAAGGTATACTGATTTGATACATTTATATTGTAATATGATTGCCACTGTATCATTAGCTAATACTTCGATCATGTCAAATAAATATTATTTCTTTTTGTGGTGGGAACAATTAAGATCTGGCTACTTAACAACTTTAATGTTTACAATACAGTTCTGTTGTCTGTAATCCCCATACTGTGTATCACATCTCCAGTACTCATTTATCCACTAGTTAAGTATGTATCTATAAGCAACATCTCTCCATTCTTCTATTACTGCCCTTTCCCCCTCTGGCAACCATCAGTTTGTTAGTTTGTTCTCTGTATTTATAGGTCTGATTCTGTTTTTTGTTTAATCTTTTTTTTTTTTAGATTCACGTATGAGTGAAGTCAAATGGTATTTGCCTTTCTCTGCCTGACTTATTTCACTCAGCATAATACCCTCTAAGTCCATCCATGTTGTTGCAAATAGAAAGACCTCATTTTTTTTAATGGCTGAGTAATAATCTATTGTGTATATATACCACATCTTCTTTATCCATCTTGGGCTATTTCCATATCTTAACTATTGTAAATAATGCTGCAGTAAACATAAGGGTGCACATTTCTTTTTAAATTCGTGTTTTTGTTTCTTTGGGTAAATATCCAGTGGTGGAATTATTGGATCATATGGTATTTCTACCTTTAATTTTTTGAGAAACCTCCATACTGTTTTCCACCATGGCTGCACCAATCTACATTCCCAATAGCGCGCGAGGGTTTCTTTTTCTCCACATCCTTGTCAACACTTGCTATTTCTTGTCTTTTTGAGTCTAGCCATCGTGACAGGTGTAAGGTGATATCTCAGGGAAATGCAAATCAGAACGACAAGGAGATGTTACCTTACACTTGTCAGAATGCCTTTGTGGCAAAATTTTAAGCTTTTATATTTTTTTCTGGTTCTTAGAATTCACCAGGTTGGCTACCGAAGACTTTTGTTTTCCACTAGGTGGCGCTATAGCTTAAGTTTATGGCTTTCCCCCTCCAGACTCTGGGTAGTTTGTTTTCTGAGCATGCTAACTGTAGCTCGCTCTAGAGGATGCACTTGTGACCCTTGCACAAGGAGCTAGCAGCAGAGTCGGGGGAGGTGTGGGTTTAGCATCTGAACATTGGGGATGCCTGACAAGTACAGGGAGATCCCAAGGTATGGTACTCCCAGAGGCTCGTGGGTCGACTTCCTGCTGAGCGCAATCTCTTTAATGCCAATTAAAATTCATATCTGCCTCTTTCCCTGTCAGAGAGCTCCCACCTTAGTGCTCTGGGTGCTGGTGGAGAGAAATGGGTTTTTCCAGCTGGTCCTGCTCTGCTGGGGTAGCCAAGCACTCACTCACTGCTTTCCTTTCCCCTGTGGGAGAGGTCACTGTGGTCTATGCATCCCTCCCTTGGGGGAGAGCGGTGCCGGGAAAGTTTCTCTTACTGCCTCCACTGTGGCCAAACTCCTATTTTTCTTCCTTTCTTTTTCTCTGATGGTGGGCTGGAGTCTGCCTCCAGGAAGGCTGGACTTCTGCAAATTCTCATGCCTGGGTCAGCACTCACCTGATCTTTGCCTGACAGCGGTGAGAGAGGTGTAGGCAATTTTGCTGACTGTGTTGATTCTGCAGCCCTGTATGGAGGTTGCCTGTCTTTTACCAGTGGCACTTGTGAGCGAGGCTCCTCCTGGGTCCCTTAGAGTAAGGTGCTAGTTCCCAAAACATTCATACAGGCACTCTTGTTTGTGTGTGGGTGTCCAATTCATTGATTAAAAAAGGAACAACTTACATGCCATGTTGCTGATGTCATTCCCTTTAAAATTTTTAACAACACTTTAAAGAGTTATACTTCTAGAATTTTATACAACTCAATATTCTCTGAAATCCACTGCAATGCCTGAAATGCTTACCATCCAATGGCAATATGTTCAGCAGATCCAGGCTTTCTTTCCTTGTTAATTCAATTCCTACATTTTCCAGATAAAGTTGTGTGTCACTGGCATTAATTTTACCACCTTTAAAAAGATGGGAAATATGATATGTGAATTTTCATATATAACAATCCTACTTTAAGATAATTGTAATAAAACAGCAGTATCTCAACTTGCTAGAGATGTAACTGCAGAAGACCAAGGACACAATGAGGCCTATCTAACTGCATCACAAGAGGGGGTTAAAAGATAACATGTTTCCCTTAAGCCTTGTCAAAAGAATGCTTTTTTTAATGCTCTAAAAAATATAGAGACAAACCAACCAGCCTATAAATACACTTCTTAAAAAAATGATACTTCTAGGGGCACCTGGGTGGCTCAGTCAGTTAAGCGGCTGCCTTCGGCCCAGGTCATGATCCCAGGGTCCTGGGATCGAGTCCCACATCGGGCTCCTTGCTTAGCAGGGAGCCTGCTTCTCCCTCTCTCTCCCTCTGCTTGTGCTCTCTCTGTCAAATAAATAAAATCTTTAAAAAAAATGATACTTCTAAAATCACAGGTAATAAAAAGCCCATCTATATTCTTAAAAACAAATATGTCATCAGCATATTGGTAAAATAAGGCTTGTGTACAGTTTTAGAATACTGGGATATACAATTAAAATATGGTATGTACATACAACATAGGATCTTGATTTTACATCTTTTCATCATTACTTCTCACTCACCAGAAAATAAATTTGCTGTACCCATAAAGGAGCTCAGTGAAATCTTTCCATTATCTGAAATACAAACCATAAATCATATATAAACAAAATATGTATTGCTATTGGGAATAGGATCTCTTTTTTTCCATGAAATTTTCTAAGTTGTCATTCCTTACATGAGGAAATTTGTTGATGTAAACATTTTCTTTTATATCCAACCACATTATAGAATTCTAAAGACGGTGTTTTAACAAACACTAAATTAGATCTTTAATTCTTTAATTCTTTTCCATTTGATCCTTTTTACTTAACAGATATCTCTTTGGTGCCATATTATTGGTCTAAAGTGAGATATCGCTGACCCTCTATTTCAACCCAACATAACATTCATATTTATTAAATGAGAATATGATCACCTCTAGTTGTACATTACATACCAAAAAATTCTAAACCTTTGCTACTTCCTCATTTGGTTTTGTCCATTTCTGACCTTTTCTGATATCTATTTCAATAACTCCTGTTGTTTTGTCTGAAGTGCTGTTTTGTTTTTAAATCTACCAGTGCCCTATTGATCCTCTGACAATACTGGGAATAATAACCAGAAGTCATATTTCTCATCCTTGAGGATTAAAACTCTATAAGTACTTCTAACTTTCTAAGTGAAGTTGAATAAGAGTACTCAGATTTCATGAGAAGATTTCAAAGATTTTTCTGACAGGAAGTGTAAGTGGTAAATGAAATACTCACTGTCAGTTTTCAGATGATTGCGTAGATCTTGGATTTCTTTCCTTTTAAGGTCATAGTTCAAGTTTTCCAGAATGTTTTCTATTTTATTCTCTAAAATTTTCCCACCTTAAGAAAGAAAGAGGAAATAAAAATGTGGAATTATGCCTAAAATTAAAAGAATTCTAGTTAAGTCTATGCACCAAACCCTAATGGGAGGGAGAAATGCAAATGTTCAAGGAAAACACAAAACTAAGGTGGCAGGGGGCAGGGCTGGGGAATGTGAAGAAAAGAACATATCCCTTACATACGTTATAAGATACTCTGTTAAAATTTGTTATAGACATCTAAAGCAAAGAAAATAAGTGAGGTCAATTACTCATTCTTTACTTATTATTCATAATGGGGGAATATGTCAGAAATAACAGCCATAATTCTGGCTTCTGAGTTTGAAATCATTATAACTGTAAATTACTTCTACAAATTTACTGGTTATTGAACTTGAGTTGTAAGTCATAAAGGGGAATGAAAAAGGTTAATAACCTAACTGTTAAATATAACAGAGTGATTAGGAATATGGGTTTAAATCCTCTTCCAGTGTTCAAACTGTGTGACCTTATTAGGCAAGTGAATCTGTATCTCCCATCTGTAAAATGGTGCTAATATAAGTACATATCTCTTAGGACTTTTGTGATAATTAAATGGGTTGCTAGATGTATTTAGAACAGTGCCTGGCATTATGATCAAAAGAAAGTAGCTATCATTATCATTAAGCAATTAAAGGGATTTCCTACATCAAAAACTAATGATGTACTGTATGGTGACTAACATAATAAAATAAAATTAAATTAAAAAAATAAATGTAAAAAAAATAAAGGGATTTCCAAAAGGAAACATAAAACTTAAAAGGTCTCATTTTTACTTGGCTTCTTATTATGCTTATCACTCACCTTGAAAAGTCTTTAAACCATCTAGCAACCGACTGCAATACACCTTTCCATCAGCTATAAGAGAAGTCATAATTGATGTCATGGAGAAAGTGACACAGAAATTCATAACAAGAGTACAGACTATTTCTTTTTTTTTAAGATTTATTTATTTATTTTAGAGAGAGAGAGTGCATGAGTGGGGGTAGGGGCGGGGTGGGGGAGGAAGCAGACTCCCCTCTGAGCACAGAGCCCCACACTGGGCTCTATGCCAGGACCCCAAGGTCATGACCCTAGCCGAAACCAAGTCGGACACTTAACCAACTGAACCACCCAGATGCTCCGAGACTATTTCATAAAGACAATAATGTCACCTGATTGGCCTTACAAATTTATCTAATTTCTTATCCACCCATCCTTCTCCTCCTTGGTTTTAAGAATAAAGGGAAGGAATAGAGTAAGGTTTTATATTTATCTCTTTTACTGTTCTGAAACATCTTTTTGATTTGACATTTTTTACATGACTTCCTCTTTCCCCCCTACTTCTTTTTCTCTATGCGTTAGGACTGTCAGACATTTCAAAGTCAATATCTTAAACTAAAATTGATCAATTTAAAAATCTTAATTTCTTTATGAAGTTCCCAAGCTAAATCCTAATAGAATTAGCTCCATCCCTTATAATAGCCTCCATGAGGGCAAGGATTTTTGTCTTTAATCTCATAACCTAAGAAGAGCTCGATAAATATATTGACTATAAATATATACTTAATGAATGTTTAATGATTCCCAACCTGCCCCAACAATATATGACACTCAAACTACATTCTCCTAAAGGCCACAGCAGTATCAGAAATGCTCACAAGTAATTGGCAGAGTTTTTTGCAGCTTCCAGAGTTCCTTAGGTGTGAGTTCTATCCCTATGTTTTTCAAAACATCACCTACTTCATCAAAATGAATCTTGATTCCTTTGAAAAGATAGAAATTATGACTGATGAAAAACTTAAGAGTTATGAATGATTCTAAATTATGAGTTTCATCTAGGTTTAATTGCAGAATTGAGACCAGGGTTGATAAAAGTGCTGAGTCAAGACTCTAAGGAAATGTCAAAAACAGAACTAAACCTCATAATTCTAGAGAGGAAAAAAATACCTTTTGAATGCTCTAATAAATGTGGGATAAATCAACACTCTGAAATGGGAATTGTATAAGAGACCAGAACCACTTATATAAATGACTATATAAATAATTCTATAAAGATGGTATCTATATTACTTTTTATTTGCCTATGTGATAAGTTATTCAGAAAAAAGATTTATACCAATGTTTTATCATGCCAATTATTGTGGTAACATAGATTTTTGGCTGTTCAAACAATGGAAAGTGAAAAAAATTTCAGAGAACGCAGGATATTTTACTAAGACATAAAAATGCAGTAGTTTTGCTCAAAAAGCGTACAGCCCAAAACCAATCTGGATTATTGTATAAAAGACACCATTAATATACCAAGAAGAAGAATAATGTCAGTATTATAGGAATAAAGTATTTAAAAGTATAACAAAAAAGCATGAGAATATTGCTATTTATAATGACTTTTTCCTATCAGCTTTCACTCACCTCTGAACGGCTCTACATTTTTCATGAGCGTATTCAGCTTAACCTTTTCATCTGTAAGATAATGTACAAATGAGACCCAGCCATAATGACTCAGATCCAGAAAACATCATAAAAACTTTATATTGTAGAATGAAACAGTGAAATTTAGAAACTTATCCCAATTTGTTCTATAAATGTATCCCAGATAAGCATGGAATTGAAGAATCAAATTCTAAATACGATAAATATATAACACAGAAGAAGAAATTGTAGTATAAAATACCAAATTCTATACATAGCAGTGCTAGGAAGTTATTGTTTGTTTGTTTTTTAGTTTCAGGTATAAAATTTATTGATTCAACACTTTCATACATCATCCAGTGCTCATCACAAGTGCCCTCCTTCATCCCCATCACCGATATGACCCATCCCCCCACCTACCTCCCCTTTGGTGACCATCAGTTTGTTCTCTATACTTAAGAGTTTCTTGGTTTTCCTCTCTCCTTTCTTCCCCCACGATTGTTTGTTTCTTCAATTGCACATGAGTGAAATCATATGGTATTGGTCTCTCTCTGACTGATTTATTTCGCTTAGCAAAATTCTCTCTAGCTCCATCCATGTCATTGCAAATGGCAAGATTTCATTCTTTTTTATGGCTGAGTAATATTCCATTGTATTTATATACCTCATCTTTATCCATTCATCAGTCGATGGACATTTGGGCTCTTTTCATAATTTGGCTGTTGATAATGCTGCAATAAATATGGCAGTGCATGTATCCCTTCAAATGAGTGTTTTTGTATTCTTTGGGTAAATATCAGCAGTGCTAGGAAGTTTTAAAAGCATTGCTGGACCTGCTTTCCATTTGGCTTGTTCTACTTTAGAATCCAGGAGTATTATGATGTTTGGCCACCTTATTATCACAGGATTTAAAAGCAATGTATATTGTAATATCAATGTGTTCACCTATCTAAAATATTGTAGGTGGCTACTTCCATGTGCAACCTTTACTCAGCACATTCTTCATGCTTCCAATTCCACAGCCACCAAGATTTCTAATCTTTTCTGAATCCCTCATTTAATTTGTGTAATTACTGGTTGAAAGTCCTCATATCTAGGGTCGTATCACCCAGCTCCCTGAGGGTATCATTCATATCATAGTCTTTGAAGCCCTGCTTACCTCTCTTATACGAGGCAGTATTATTTAGTAGAAAGGGCAAACGTTTGAAATTATATAAACCTATATAGGCTTCTTTAGGGCTGACACCTGCACTCTGCCACTTAGCAGCTATGTGGATTTGAGCAAGTCAATTAACTTCTATGATTGACCCTCAATTTCCACATCAGGGAAACTAAGATAACAATCTACTTTTCAGAGTTGTTGTGAGGACTATTGATAACATATTTCAAGTGCCAAGTATTGTTTGTGGTATATAGCAGGCATTTAATACTTCGTAATTATTGAGGAATGATGTCAGCATTATGGCAGCATAAGACATCCCTCCTTTTTGTCCCCCTTTTTAACAACTAAATTCAGGAACCATCCATGAACAAAAGTATCTCTGTGGGCATTGTGGGATCCAGCACCATATGCCAAGGAACCTGGTAGGAATTTGCCCACGTGGGTCTTAGGTAACAATGAGATGGACTGTACTACAGGTTGCAGAAGCAGCTGCAGTCCCCTCAGCTGTGGTTGGGAAATCCAGGAGAGTGGTGACACTCACAGTGAGAGGGCTTTGTGGAGGTCCAGCTTTCCTGAGGAGAGATTCCAGCACTCCACCGGAGCAAAACAATATGAGTTTGGATGCACTCGAGAGGGTAAAAGGAATCCTGCCAGTGCTGCCCCACCCCCAAGGCAACACAGTGCAGGGCTGCGCTAGCTGGTGACAATCTCTCCCCAGGATGGGGGGTGGGGAGGGAGAGCTGTGAGTGACTTCCTAATTACCCCAGTTGTGTGTAATACTGCTGAGAAGCGTCCAAAGTGTTGAGGTGAGGCCTCTGTGACTGGGGAAAAGGATGAGATCAGGAATAGGCAGATAATACTAAAGAGCATTAAACAATGTGGTTTCTGCTGATGGCCTTCAGGACTCAGTAGGGAAGTTTGTCCATGAACTGCTGGAACAACCTCATTTGAAGAACTCCACACCTGGCCTATTGGCCTATTGGCACCTCCAACACCCATAGTGCTAAACCCCCACCCGCCCTCAACTCTGCAGCAAGCGCCCTGTGCACGCTCGTGAATGTGGTGGTGAGAGTAAACAGGGAGTGCCCTCAGAAAACACTCCAGAGTCTGTGGGCAAGGGAGAAACCACAAACTTGAGCTGTAGCTCAACCTTTTGGAAAACAAAAGAGAGGTTTTCTTTCAACAGCCAGCCTGATGTGTTGTTAAGAAGCAGAGAAGACGTACACGCTTAAGAATTCTGCCAGAAGACGGAGCAAGAAGTGTAAAGCAGGTGTATCCATACAATGTTAGAGAAAGTCCCAGAAATAAACAGGACCAATGAAAAATATCTCCCTCTTGAAGAGACTCTTCAAAACAAGTAGAGATTTGGGGAAGTGATTACTTGTCTTTTCTGCCATTATATATTCTTTCTTTTAGTCTAGTTCAAATTTAGGGTGATTTAAGGGATTTTGACTTTTTTTTCCCCCTGATTGTAAAATTTCTTCTTTAACTTTCCTTTGTTTCATTTCTCCACCTGCTTCTTGGGTCTGTCAATCTCTCATTGGCATCTAGGAATTTAGTCCTGCAGGGGGGAGTCACTATTTTAACAGATTACTGATTTCTGATTTAAACACTAATGATCTGAGTTAATACCTTTTTTCATATGAATACCTTTGGAAGTTTTATTAGAGGAGCTCGCTCTCCCTAAAGGCACAACAACATGCTCACCATCAGTTGGCAGATGGTTGCACAGGTCCTCAAGTTCCTCATCCTCCAGCTCATAACCCAAGTTTTCCAGGATGCTTTCTATTTTAGAGGTACGACACCTTCCACCTCAGGGAAGAAGGAATAGGGATAAAATATAGGAACTGATATCCAAGAAAAATACTGGCTATATTCACACACCAATGGAACAAAGCCATAGCACATTAAATAAAAAAAAAAACTGTGTAGGGCTACATGTGGGACATGTTCAACACATTCCACAATAGAGATTTATTGTGGAAGCCAGGAATAGAATATATTCTGCCATTCTCATCTCAGGGGTCCTTTATACAGTTTGCAGGAAAGATGTATTTAGAAAAAAATCATATGTTATATAAATTATAGGTAATTGTATTTATATAATAATTCCATATGCTACCTTTTTATATTATGAACTATATATATAATATATATATATGGTGAACCTCATTAATTATGTTAGACAATAACTAGAGCTCTGGATAGCAAATAGATTTTGAAACCCTTTCAGTGTCAGAGAACTATAAATTATCACATTGGATGTAGCTGCATCTAAAGTAGATCTACAGGCTAATGGGATAATAAAATCAATAAATTAATTATTGTATAATGATAAGGGCTTTTAAAAGTTAAGGTAAAGTCTGCAGATCTTAGTTTTACTTGCCTTTTTATTGAGATTCTCACTTACCAGGAAAAGCTTTTATATAATCGAGCAATGTATTTTTCTCTACCTTTCCATCAGCTGTGAAATAAGACACATTTAAGAAAAAAGGTTATATGGACAGTCAAAAAAAGAATAGGAAGAGCATAATTTCATAAATACATACTTTAAAAATTTCTTAAGTTCTATGCCCACATTTCCTAGGCCCACATACCTCTCCATAAGAAAAAAAATAAGATGAAGAGAAAATTCTTAATGTGCACAGTCTGACCATTCTTCTACATTGAAACAGAGATACTTTTTTCCCCACTCTGATTTCTCCTTTTCTGTCCTCTACTACCTACTAAAATTTAGCCTTCTTTTTCTCTTTGTCCTGATTAAGCTTCATTAACCTCAGAGTACTGATACTCTTTTTTTTTTTTTGAAGACTTTATTTTTTAAGTAATCTCTACACACAGTGAGGGGCTCAAAATTACAACCCTGAGATCAAGAGTCATATGTTCTACCAACTGAGCCAGCCAGGTGCCCCAGAGTAATGATACTCCTAATGGCAGGACAGAGGTTTGAAGATATCATGGCCTCTCAAAACTATAAACCTAAATGTCAAAGTCATAATTTCTTTACAACTAAAGGTTGATCTTTTTGCCTTTTAGACCAGATGGGTCCATTCTTTAGATGCTCTCACATCGAAGTTTACACTAGCACAGAGATACTCCATACATACATACACAGTGGTATATAAAATACCTACCAGTAACTGGCAACGTTTTCAACAGCCCCCAGAGCTCTCTATCTGTAAGCTCTAGCCCCATGTTTCCCAGTGTTTTGTGTATGTCCTTGGCTTCAACTTTTCCTCCTTTAAAAGATAGAAATGGTAACAGATGAGAATTGCCTGCCTCCTGAACCCAAATGATGAAGTGTCTAAGCCTGCACAGGGTTATCTACAGTTATCAGAAGTTATTTCTTGAGTTCTAAATAAAATACTTATTTCTAATGCTCTTAATGACCTCAGAGGCGTTAACCCAGATCATAGTCAAGGAATACATAGGAGGCAAAGTAATCTAAGTTATGTATAGGCAGCTACCTAATCTAAATTGTACTATCATTACAAAAATCTGTTACTCTTCGCTCTGCCTGACTTGTGAGATAGATTATCTTCACTGCCCACGTTATCTGTATCCCTGTCAAAGTTTCACCTTAAAATTTACTGGGTTACAGTAAATGTTAGTTAAATATTTTAAGTGAATGAACAGGTGTGTTGCCCATTGGACTGAATCACAAAATAAAAATGAAGTTTCAGAGAATATAGAACTTGTTATATAGAGAGAGCACCACAATATTTTTGCTGGAACATAAATAATCCAATGTAATCTTCATGTCATTAGGATCAAACTTTAATCATTAAAGAGCTAGAAGTTAAAGGTCAATGACAGAATAAGAAAACACAATCTTAAATATGTATGTGAATGTGATGTATTTGCATTTTAGTTTTACATCTTTTCACAAAACATCTTGCTTACCTGTGAATTTCTTAATTTCCTTTAGCAGTTTATGCAGATCAGCCATCCCAGAAGCTAAAAAATAAGCCACAATTCAGACAGATAAAATTGTGCACTGATTGAGAAAGATTGTTAAATAGAACAAAATAATTAATTTTTTCTTTATGATTTGTTGTTGAAAACACATATGCAGATAAACAGAAAACTACTCTCTAAAAATGTTAACTATTAATTTCATTATTTATTCTGTTTTCTTTTAATATCTCAGCCTCTACACACCATGTAACATCTTCCTCCTCAGGCTTGTTCTCTTCACTTTATACCACCTACTATACCAGATTCCCAGAACAAGAGCAAAATCTTCCACTTGGAATTTTAAGTCTAGCTATTTCCCCATTTAACATTCTCCAGTACTGACACTGGAGCTTAGTTTTTTGAATTTTTTTCTACTAGATATGTTCATTCCATACTCAAAGATTGTGAGTGCCTTTAAATGAAAAGAATGGGGGCGCCTGGGTGGCTCAGTTGTTGAGCATCTGCCTTCGGCTCGGGTCGTGATCCCAGGGTCCTGGGATAGAGCCCTGCATCAGGCTCCCTCCTCGGCGGGATGCCTGCTTCTCCCTCCCACTCCCCTGCTTGTGTTCCCTCTCTTGCTGTGTCTCTCTCTGTCAAATAAATAAATAACAAATCTTAAAAAAAAATAAAATAAATGAAAAGAATGTATGTATTCTGTATCCACCTAGACATCCTAGCCCAATAAGTAGCATAATGCTTTGCACACAGTAATACTAAACACTTTAAAATTAAACAGTGAAATGGAACATGTTAGAATAATAGAATTAAGCTCTTATATTAGGATATTTTTCCAGGATTGTAGATGCAGTATATTTTAGGGCAACAGCCCCAACTTAGAAATAATGCATATTATTAGCATTTTCTTACCAAAAAATATGCTATTTATTACTATGGAATCCCATTTTTCCTTTGGGGTAGTTTCCAGTATGCCCTCTCCATACACTGAGTTTACAGATTTGCCCCTTGGGGGCTTGTGCTACATGGACAGCACAAGGTCATTTTATATAAACTTCCAGTGAACTATTAGTTAACACCTATTAATTACCATAACTGGAAAGTCCTCGTTGAAAGCCTTGAATAGTGGTTAAATAAACATATTAATTAATTCAATTTCTCATTCATTCAACAAATATTTATAGAGTATCAAATATAGGCATACATGTGCTAGGCACTGGGGGATATAGCAGTGAGCAACACAGATGTGGCTCCTGTCCTCACAGAGCCTTCATTTATTTATTACTTATTTCACTAAGCCTAAGTAAGAAGACACTTTTGATCTTTCTTTCAGCCTCTCTATCAGGACACATTTTCAGAAATCTCTCTTTTATTTTTTATTCTAACAAGGAAAATTTGTGCTGATTTCACAGGATCAACAGCTAGGGGATAATAGCTAATTATGTATATAATAATAATGGGAATCATTGAGGGAAGCAGAGTACTATTTATTTGATCTGGGTTTATAAATGCTTATCTTTGCTCCATATGTACATAATGCCCTCTAGCCTGAGGATTAAACCCAATAGCTTCTCACCTCTCAATTTTTAATTGGAGATCTCAGTCTGTATTTCAGTTATTTAGTTTCTTTTCTCAGAAAAAAAAATAGTTTGATCAATTTGTTGGCTAGGGTAATGTTTCAAAACCTTTTATTTTACTATCCACAAGTATTTATTTCCTCTTCTTCTTGGAAGCTTCAATAAAATGAAAGGAAAGTAATAAAAATATAATCACTCACACAAAAAAATAACAACAATATAGGAGAGGAGATACCAGTGAACAAGAAACTTCACAAATATTTAGAAATTAGAAAGCAAGTAAGGTAGTGGTAACTAATTTAGCAGAGCTGAGGAAAGGAAATTATAACATGAAAACTTATGAGTGGTTAGTAATGAAATGTCATAATTGAAATGTCTCTGACAGGTAGTAAACTCAAGTGAATAGGAAGTAAAGGAAATCCTTTCTGGAGGAATGCATTTCATTTTAGGTATCAAAGAATTCTCACGGTAATTTTTCAGTGACATTGAACAGCATATAGTAAATAACCAAACACATAGGGAAATAAGGACACTGTAAATGAGAATCAGAAGAAATAAAAGAGAGGAAAGAAAAACCCACAATTTATTAATTGGAATTATGAGACCAAGATTATAAGATAACTATGTAAATTTGAAACTATCTGCAGAAAACTAAAAAACATGAGCCACTAGATTTGAAAGAGAACAAAGCTGAATTTCTGGAAATTGAGAATAAAAAAACAAAAGAATACATGACAAAATACAAAAAAGGATATAAACAACAGGAATACAGGAAATGAAATCAAGAGGTAAATAGCTAGATGCAATGGCAGACAAGACACAGCTGAAGAGTGAGTGTACTGGATGCAAAACCATCCAGAATGACCCACAGGAAGAAAAATACAGAAAATATTGAAGAGGGGTTAAGTGTCACAGAGGATGGAGGAAAAAGGTTTAATATACATTTAATTGGAAGTCTACAGAAAAAAAAGGACTATGCGATAGAGACAATATTGGAAGAGACAGCAGCTGAGAATTTTCCAGATCTGATGAAAGAGTCCAATTCTCAGACTCAAGTGTCCCAGAGAACCCCAGGGAGAATAAGTGGAAAGAAATCTATTCCTATTTTCCACATTGTAGTGAAACTTCAGAACTAAAGAGAAATGTTTTAAAAGAAAAGAAAGATTATTCTCTAAAGACCAATAGATTCACAGCTGACTTCTCATCAGCAACATTATAAAGAAGAAGATAGTGGAATGATAACTTTAATGAGCTGAACAAAAATAACTATCCACCTAGAATTTTAAACCCAGAGAAAATATCTTTCAAAAATAAGGGTAAAATAAAGATGTTTTATGTCAAACCCCCCCACAAATCATTATTTGTCACTAGGGATCCTAAATAAAGGAAATTACTTCAAGCAGAAGAAAAGTTATCCCAAATGAAAGGTCTGAAGTAGAAGAAAGAATGAATAGCAAAGAAAAGGCAAAAGTGGGTAAATCTGAATGAATATTGGATTTATAAAACATTGCTCTAATAATATTTTGCTGAGGTAAAAGAATATGAGATAGTATTAAAAGATATGAAGGGGGTGCCTAGGTGGCTCAGTCAGTTAAGCATCTGCCTTCGGCTCAGGTCATGATCCCAGGGTCCTGGGATCGAGCCCCGCATCGGGCTCCCTGCTCAGTGGGGAACCTGCTTCTCCCTCTCTCTCTGCCTGCTGCTCTGCCTACCTGTGCTCTCTCTATATCTCTCTGTCAAATAAATAAATAAAATCTTAAAAAAAAACCTATAAAAGATATGAAGCAACATTAATGTAGAAATGCAGGCACTGGTATTTTTGATGAATATGAGGAGTATATGCCTTGGTAATTAGAGTAAGAAAATTAGAATTGCTGTTTTTTAAAAAGTTCTTATTTATTTACTTGAGAGAGAGAGAGAGAGAGAGAGAGAGAGAAAGACAGTTCAAGCAGGGGGAGGGAGAGGGACAAGCATACTCTGTGTCCAGCACAGATTCCAACGTGGGGCTCCATCCCAGGACCCTGAGATCATGACCTGAGCCAAAACCAAGAGTCGGATGCTTAACTGGCTGAGCCACCCAGGCACCCCTAGAAGGCTATTTTTTAATATATGTATGTTATGTAATCTCTACACCCAATGTGGGGCTCAAACTTACAACCCTGATATCAAGAATTGCATGCTCATCTGACTGAGCCAGCCAGTTACTCCTAGAAAGCTATTTTATTTATTTATTTATTTATTTATTTAAGATTTTATTTATTCATTTGAGACAGAGAGAGAGAGAGAGAGAGCATGAGCAAGGGGAAAGGCAGAGGGACAGGGAGAGGCAGACTCCCCGCTGAGCAGGGAGCCAGATGTGGGGCTCAACCTCAGGACCTGGAGATCATGACCTGAGCAGAAGGCAGATGCTTAACCATCTGAGCCACCCAGGTGCCCCTTCTAGAAGGCTATTTTATTTTTTATTTTTATTATATTTTATTATTTTTTTAAAAGATTATTTACCTGACAGAGAGAGACACAGAGAGAGACGGAACAGAAGCAGGGGGAGGGGGAGAGGGAGAAGCAGGCTTCCCACTGAGCAGGGAGCCCGATGCGGGGCTCGATCCCAGGACCCCAGGATCATGACCCAAGGCAGACGCTTAACGACTGAGCCACCCAGGCACCCCTAGAAGGCTATTTTATTTTATTTTTATTTTTTTGTAAGATTTTATTTATTTATTCATGAGAGATGGAGAGAGAGAGAGAGAGAGAAGCAGAGGGAGAAGCAGGCTCCCAAGGAGCAGGGAGCCCGATGCGGGCCTCAATCCCAGGACCCTGGGATCATGACCTGAGCCGAAGGCAGACGCTTAACCATCTGAGCCACCCAGGCGCCCTAGAAGGCTATTTTATTTTTTATTTTAATTTTTTTTAAAGATTTATTTATTTATTTGAGAGAGCGAGAATGAGAGAGAGAGTACATGAGAGGGGTGAGGGCCAGAGGGAGAAGCAGGCTCCTCGCCGAGCAGGGAGCCCGATGTGGGACTCGATCCCCGGACTCCGGGATCATGACCTGAGCCGAAGGCAGTTGCTTAACCAACTGAGCCACCCAGGCGCCCTAGAAGGCTATTTAAAGAGAAGGTAAAACATTGCTGTTTAAAAGTTCCTAGGGTAGGCCAGGAAGGAATAATGTAAGTTGTTGCCAAAACACAGGGTGAAGGGATCAGGAAGTTGGAATATTACAAATGTATAGAGGAACTGTTGGTTCACAACCTTGAAAGCTTCCTGGGTGCAATCTAAAACTGGCCCCATAAACAGAGGGCAGAGAGAGACCAAAGAATGAGGCAGAGCACTCCAGATTGGTAGATGGCAGATTTAAGAAGCAAGGGAACTTACATACAAAGCTTCTCCTGGGTGGCCAGATGAAGAGTAGATCTCTGCATCTACCCTCCTGAATCTTAAAAGTTATAGAGGCCTTAACTGGGTTCAGTCTTGTATACTGTCCAGATGCCTTCAAAATGCATTGCTCCCTCAAGACTGCATCCTTGAACATGGCTCCCACTGTAAGAATGGTGGGCAGAGCATATATTCTAGGGACAGGGGAGGAAGTGAGGAGCCTCAGGTTGCCTGTGTCCGGCTCTAGGGTCAACCAGTAGTCACACTCTTTTGATTACCTCCTCCCAACAGGAATGTATAGTTGGGTGACAAGACTTTTTTTTTTTTAAATCTTTTTCAAGTTTTTATTTAAATTCCAGGTAGTTAACATACTGTATAATACTAGTTTCAGGTGTAGAATTTAGTGATTCATCACCTTAATACAACATCCAGTGCTCATCACAACAAGTGCCCTCCTTCATACCCATCACCCATTTAACCCATCCTCCTGTTCATTTCCCTCCATCAACCCTCAGTTTGTTTTCTATAGTTAAGAGTCTGTTTTACGGTTTGCCTCTCTTTTTTTCCTCTGTGTTCATCTGTTTTGTTCCTTAAATTCCACATATGTAAAAATCATATGGTATTTGGGTGACAAGACTTTTAAAAGATTTAAATCATGTAGTTAATCTGAAATTAGCAACCTGTTCTCTGCGGGTAATATGCCCTCTTTCAGCTTCTTTCAAGTAAATATTTATCACCTATAACTCACTCTAGCACATGTACCATGCACCTTGAGATTAAAGAAAATACACTGAATCAAAATACTCTTTTATGTTTAAAGAGTTAAAAAGACTTAAAAAGTCATATTAGCATCCAAACAGATCTAGTCCCAGGAATTCTCAGATATAAGCTTATAAATCTAAATCTCCCTTAAAAGGTCTCTAATATCTATGATGCTCACCATCAGTTGGTAGGTTTTGTGACAAATCTTTAAGCTTCTCATCTGGGAGCTTGATTTTCATGTTTTCTAAAATGTCTTCCAGGTTACTGACATCAACCTTCCCACCTAAAGAAAGAATCAGGCACACAAGAGAAATTTAATGACTTTCCTGAAGGAGAAAATTTCAATGAATCCCCACACATCATGGCTAGCAGCAAAAATATCAATGACACAACACATTCAAGTGTCCACAAAGGTGGACAAAATGAAATTAGAATTGTAACCTCTTCCTTGGTCTTGAGGACAATCCTACAAAGTACAAATTCATTATCCAATGAATTGCAATAGGAGAGACACAAACTGAAAATTTCTTTCTGGTAGGTGGGGCATAAATGCTCAGTTTAGTTCTTCAAGTCACTGAAATGCCTTGAACAACTGCCAATTCTTTACCTCACATTTTCTATGTAGATCCAGATTTAAATATGCTCTTAAACTAAATTTGACAAAAACCAAACTCACTAAGCAGCAAAATGAAAGATTTTGAACAAGGCAGCTCTATTCAAAATAGCAAAATCAGTTCAGATAAGAGGTGGTAAGATCCACAAGAGAACAGCTAAATGATACTACAAATACGACGCAGGAGAATCTTCTTTATCTTTTTTTTCATTATGTTACTTACGATTGAAAGATTTCACACCATCTAGCAATCTATTTTTGTATACATTTCCATAATCTGTAAGAAAAGGCAAAATTGACATCACAGATAAAGTGATATAGCTATTTAAAGAGACAGAACAAATGTATCATTTCATAAAGACACTTTTAAATGATTTGTCTTAGAGATAACTTTGATTTTTACCCTCCAATGAATCTGCAACCATAGAATGGAGAAAACTTACAGAGTGCTGTGTCTGACCAAGTGCAAAGCCAGTAATTGGTGGCAAATGACACAATGGAATATGAACACATCTTTCTTTCACTTTCTTTGACTTTTCCTTCTTTCTCCTACTCCTTTGTATTCCTCCTGCCCTTACTTTTCCTTACATCTCTCAGCTTAACTTTTAGTTTTGAAGGCAACAACAATATAGCTGAAAATTTTACATCCAAAGGCAGGATCCAAGAAAACAGAGTTGCTGATTCCCAAAGAAAGAACCAAATTACACTTTCCAAAGGAAGAACAAGGCCATGCTAAAATTTCTTAGACATTCTTTTTGTTGTTGTTTTAAAATTAGCATATGTAATAAATACAGCTTTTTTTTTTTAAGTTGTCTTAAACACACAGGACCAACCTCCCTTGAAAACTCTAATAGTATTTGAAATGCTTACCATCAACTTGAAGATTTTTTACCAGTTCCAGGTATTCTTTAGGTGTGAATTCTATCCCAATGTCTTCCAAAATATTTTTCAGATCTTTGACATTAACTTTTTCTCCTTTAAAAAAGAGAAATGGCAAGTAAAGTTGATAATATTATTTAAGTATCTAAGTATTATTAAGTATTCAAGTATTCTAATTATCTAAGTATTCAAAAATATGAAATAAAATTGTCCACATTTATACATCACCATCCCTGGCTGCTAGATACAAAACAAAGGTATAGTAAGACCTGCCCAGTGGAGTAAAGGGCAGGCGGAGAATTAGAACTTATTCCCTTGACCCTAGGGAAAGATGCACTTTCATAACATTGGGGCTAAGACAGCATAAGTCTCAGTAAACTGTGGATTTAGGCAATTGTTTTGTAAATTAGAATGTAAAGATTAACCTAACATCGCTCTCCACTTTTCCTAAAATTATTAGATTATTTAGCCAATATCCTAATTTTTACTTCAACTATTATTGTGATAATCTAGATCAAGGATTAGCAAACTTTTTCTGTAAAGAGCCAGATAGTAAATATTTTAGAATTTGCAGGATATAGGGGCGCCTGGGTGGCTCAGTTGGTTAAGCGACTGCCTTCGGCTCAGGTCATGATCCTGGAGTCCCTGGATTGAGTCCCGCATCGGGCTCCCTGCTCAGCAGGGAGTCTGCTTCTCCCTCTGACCCTCCCCCCATCTCATGTGCTTTCTCTCTCATTCTCTCTGTCTCTCAATAAATAAAAAAATCTTAAAAAAAAAAAAAAAAAGAATTTGCAGGATATAGATCCTCTGTTGCAGCTACTCAACTCTGCTATTACAGCACAAAAGCAACCATTAATAATACATAAATGAAGAATATGACCGTGTTCCAATAAAATTTTATTTTTTAAAAGGGTCAAAGGACTAGATTTGGTGTGTGGCCAGTAGTTTATCCTTGATACAGATTTTCAGTTTTTTCAGTGGTGAAGATCAGAAGCATTATTATTGATAAGTATTTTAGAGGAATAGGACTTGTTATGGAGAAATGAGAAAAAATTTTTAATATGGGTAACCCAAAGACTGACTCTGGACAATTAGACACAAGCACTTGTAACAACACCCTTGTAACCAACATCTATGTGAGAAATAGAACACTGATAACACTCTGGGGGTCTCTCATAGTCTTTTCCAATCCCTATCCACAATCTTTCTGTAGAAGGTTATCACGATCCTGACTTTTTGGACAAAGATTTCTTGCTTTTTTTTATATATTTCTCACATTATTAGGGTTAGGGAACACTGCACATCACTTACAAAAGCATTTTCATAGAGGCAAATGAAACAAAATGAAAGATTATGCTGTTATACAGGTAATAAAATTACGATTTTTTAGAAGAATAGGCAATATAAAATTCAGGAGAGTGTTATCTCAAAAAATGGGGAGGCATGGTAAAGGGATAGGGAAGCAACCATGTGTTGATGCAATTATATTGGAAATATTCTAGTTATTTTGTTGAGGGGGAATCATGGAAATTAGTACTATGCTTATGGATTTATGTGTTCATTGAAAAGACAAGATGGGAAAATGTCATTAAAGAATTAGAATTTTAATCTTATTGATAACTTTTAACTTGCCTGTAACTGCTGTCACATTACTCATCACTTTTTTCAGAGAAACATTTCCATCAGCTGTAAGACAAAAAAAAATTCAGACAATGACACAAGACAGGAAAGTTGTGATGTAGGGCCCAATGAAAGTCCATATATTCTATTAAATAATTTGTGTTCACCTTAAATCTATATTTCCTGGTTTGAGTGCTTGATTCCTTATTAGTAAGAAGGACAGTGGCATTTGGCCCATGTCCCTTGAACACAGGGTCTGACTATGACAAATGTATTATCTTCAGTTCTTAGGTCTTCAGTACTTTCTTATGAGCATGGCAAAAGATATCATCCATAAAGGTCAATTCATTTTGTTTTGTTTGTTTTTGGTGAACCTTACATCTAGCACAGATACTAAGCAAGGGGCTTCACATCTTCCATCTATTCGCAATAAGGCTTCTCAAGTGTTTCAGCTCCTGTATCTATCTCAAAATGGTGGTGACATGGGCTTATTGGATATTTGAGGAAATATTAATTATGTTCTACTAGTTCCTATTATGGATATTTTTCTCTCAGTTATTTCAGGCTCTCTTGGTTAGGTATTCATTCATTTCCCCCACTGCCCCCATATTTGTTTCTCTCTACCATTCTCTGGCATGCTATCAGCTGTGAATATCCTCTCAGCAGTAATCACTGTTGATTAGGGTGATAATTTCAGATGCACTGAGGTGAAAAAAGACAGGATTTCTTTTTACTTTAAGACCAAGTTCTTCTCCATGAATCTTAAAAATATCTTAAACTCCTCAAATCCATCTAGTTTTAGAAATTCTTACATATGGGGGCAGCTGGGTGGCTCAGTCGTTAAGCATCTGCCTTCGGCTCAGGTCATGATCCCAGGGTCCTGGGATCGAGTCCCACATCGGGCTCCTGCTCGGCAGGAAGCCTGCTTCTCCCTCTCCCACTTCCCCTGCTTGTGTTCCCTCTCTCGCTATCTCTCTCTGTCAAATAAATAAATAAAATCTTAAAAAAAAAAAGAAATTCTTACATATGATCCCAAGATTCTAAGCTCTCCCCCAAAAAGGCAAAACAATTTTTTACAATGCTCACCATCCATAGGTTGATTTTGTAACACACTTTTAAGTTCCTTATTTTTGAGCTTGATCCCCATGTTCCCCAGAACTGTGTTCAGGTTGTTGACATCAATCTTTCCTCCTTAGAAAGGGATGGAGATGTAAGAAAAAAACCAATAAAGACACAATATGAAAAAAATTTCTTGTGCTGATGAGTTAATTCAATTCTCAATAGGTCTGGATGCTGGTTACAGTGTTAACTGGAATTACCTTATTGGAAAGTGGTTTGGCAACAACTATCATGATTCTTTAAAATGTTCATAACTCTTAGCCCACTAATTCCACTTTTGGGAATGCAGAAAAAGCTATGCCAAAGGGGAGAGGGAAATTTTCATTATAATCTTACTTGTAATAAAGAAGGAAGGAAGGAAGGAAAAGAAGAAAGAAAGAAAGAAAGAAAGAAAAAGAAAGAAAGAAAGAAAGAAAGAAAGAAAGAAAGAAAAGGAAAGTAAAGAAAAAAGAAAGAAAAAAGAACCCACAACTTAAATTTCTAATGACAGGGTATTGGTAAGTGAACCATTATATCTTCATTCCGCAGAAAACTACATAGTCATAGCTGTTGATTGCCACAGGAAAAAAAAGTTATTTTATAGGGTGAAGTTGTATCATGCAGTCATTTAACATATATGAATTAAAATTGTATCCCACAGTCCTGGGATCGAACCCTGCATCGGGCTCGCTGCTCAGCGGGGAGCCTGCTTCTCCCTCTCCCTCTGCTGCTGGCTGCTGCCCCTGCTTGTTCTCTGTCTCTGTCAAATAAATAAATAAAATCTTAAATAAACTTTAAAATTGTATGCCCAGTAAAAATATACATAAAATGAACAATGTAAATAATGCGTGTGATTCTCTCTGACATTCTGCAGTCAGCAAGCGCATAAATAGAGTGAATCTCAGATGGACAACATCAATTTATTATTCCATCACATGGATTCATTTCCCCTAAACCTATCATATTGTAACTGTCTTAAGTCAATGTGATTCTAGTTTTGGAGGCAGTTTTAATATTATGGCTCTTAGGCAAGCCAACTACTTTATCTAATTGCTTAACTATAGGGATAACAATGTATTCCACCACTGCAAGAAAAAGTGACTATGTTTGACTTATCAAGACTAGTATGTTGGTGTCTTTTATAGAGCCTTCCAATGGAATTTCAGAGCACTTTTGACTTGATGAGATTATTGCTAGTTTAACTTGATGAGATTATTGCTAGTTTAAGCTTCAAAATATTAAGAATGGTAATGACTGGATAGTAGGACTATGGATGATTATTTTTTCTTTAATTTATATTTAGTAGGCATATGGCAACTTTTATATTGAAAAAATAGAAGAGGGGCACCTGGATGGCTCAGTCAGTTAAGCGTCTGACTCTTGATTTCCGCTCAGGTCATGATCACAGGGTGATGAGATTGAGCCCCTCATTGGGCTCCATCCTGGGCATGGAGCCTGCTTAAGATTCTCTCTGTCTCTCTCTCTCTCTCCTTCTGCCCCACCCCCTGGCTCTCTCTCTCTCTAAAAAAAAAAAGAAAGAAAGAAAAAAGAAAAATAGAAGAAAACTAACAATTCACAGCTGAGCATTATGATGCTTATTTTCAGCACTGTGAAGGCTAATAGTCTAATTAGACCTATCCAAAAGTACATAGAAAAACAATTGTGGAGATTCTTAGGACTGATTCCTTTGAGTCTGACCCTGGGGATCAAGCCTGTACAGCACCAAAAAAAAAAAAAAAAGATTTTAAGATTAATATATAGAAGGAATGGCAGAGGAATCATGACCTAACAACTAGGAAAAAAATACAAATACAGAGATTAAAAATCTCAATTTTATATACTTTCTCATTATACTTCTTACCCACCTTTGAAAGACTTCAAAGTTGATAGCAATCTATTCCGAAAAACTTTCTGATCATCTGGAAGGAAAGGCACAGTTCAGGACAGAGAATGAGTCACAAACAGAATATAAGGGTCAGAGTTTCCTTTGTGTGACTAACTTTAGAAATCTATCCACTTTCACCTTCAAATCATGATGAAGTTAAGCAATGAAAAAGTTCTTACTATGGTATAGAGTGATATATGGTTTAGAGGTAAAGAGCCTGGGTTCAAATTCTTGTTCTGCTGCTGCCTAGCTTTGCGGCCTTAAGCAACAAACTCTGGCCTTTTCTGTGCCACAGTTTCCTCCACTGTAAAATGGGCATAACGTGTCATCATTGTGTGTGGTGAGGACAGAACTTGCCACATCATTAGGGCTCAACAAATGTTAGCTGTTATTTTTTTCTAGATCCAATAATCGATCCACTGATCACACTACTGGGTATCTACCCCCCCCCCACCAAATACAAAAACACTAATTCAAAGGGACACATGCACCCCTATGTTTATAGCATTATTTATAATAGCCAAATTATGTTTATAGCATTATTTATAATAGCCAAATTATGGAAGCAGCCCAGGCATTATTTATAAGAGCCAATTATGGAAGCAGCCCAAGTATGTATTGATAGATAAATGGATAAAGATGTGGTATATATGTATACCATATTATACATATAGATACCATGTTATATATATAACAGAATATTTTTCAGCCATAAAAAAAGAATGAAATGTTGTCATTTGCAATGACATGGATGGAGCTAGAGAGTATTATACTAAGTGAAATAAGTCAGTCAGAGAAAGACAAATACCATATGATCTCACTCATATGTGGAATTTAAGAACCACAACAAACAAGTAAAGGGAAAAAAAGAGAGAGACAAACCAAGAAACAGACTCTTTTTTTTAAAAAAGATTTTATGTATTTATGTATTGATGTGTTTATTTATTTGAGAGTGAATGAGAGAGAGAGAGAGAGCATGAGAGGGGGGAGGGTCAGAGGAAGAAGCAGACTCCCTCTGAGCAGGGAGCCTGACGCCAGACTCGATCCTGGGACTCCAGGATCATGATCTGAGCCGAACGCAGTCGCTTAACCAACTGAGCCACCCAGGTGCCCCGAAACAGACTCTTAACTATAGAGAACAAACTGCTATAGGTGGGGTGATGGGTGAAATAGGTGATGGGGATTAAGAAGTACACTTGTGGGTGCCTGGGTGGTTCAGTCAGTTAAGCATCTGACTTAGGCTCAGGTCATGATCTTGGAGTCCTGGGATTGAGCCCTGTGTTGGGCTCCCTACTCAGCAGGGAGTCTGCTTCTCCTTCTCCTTCTGCTCCTCTCCCTGCTTATGCTCTCTCTCTCTCTCAAATAAATAAAATCTTAAAAAAAAAAAGACCCTGGGTGATGTATGGAATTGCTGAATGACTATATTGCACACCTGAAACTAATATAACACTGTATATTAGCTGCACTGGAATTAAAATAAAAACTTAATAAAAAAAAGAAATTGAGCTTAACAGGGAGGAGTTTTCAGGGTTTAGCTCTGGAAGGGATAAGGATTAGGAAAAGGGAATCTCCAGGGGCAATGTAAGGAAAAGTGACTCTGGGAGAGAACAGGAATTTACAAGGACTTCTGCAATGTTACTGAGAGAGACAATATGTACATCCCTCTTTCCTCTCCCTTTCAAAATCATCAGTAACATCTTTCCTCAACACTGATTTTGTGCAAAAGGATTCTTTTTTTTTTAAAGATTTTATTTATTTATTTGAGAGAGAGAATGAGAGATAGAGAGCACGAGAGGGAAGAGGGTCAGAGGGAGAAGCAGACTCCCTGCTGAGCAGGGAGCCCGATGTGGGACTCGATCCCGGGACTCCAGGATCATGACCTGAGCCAAAGGCAGTCACTTAACCAACTGAGCCACCCAGGCGCCCGGAAAAGGATTCTTTCGACAGTTGAATTCTGTACTTGAATTGGCACAGAGTAATAGACTGTTCATATGAAATCAAGAGCTGACCAAAAACTAATGATGTAATATATGGTGATTAACATAACAATAAAAAATTAAAAAAAAAAAAAGTAAAAAAATAAAAAAAAAAAAGAAATCAAGAGCTGAAGGATGGGTGCAGGTAACACCTGAACATGTGTCACTTTAAAATATAAATATCACAAGTAGAACCAGAAAACTGAACTCTTTGGAGGTTGCAGATGCAGCTCACCATCAACTGGTAGTGATTTTTGTAGATCAAGACATTCCTTATCATTGACTTCTATCCCCATGTCTCCAAGAATGTTTTTCAGATTAGTGGCATCAATCTTTTCTCCTTTGAAAATACAGAGTGTTTATAGGTGAAAATTTTAGAAATTAATAACTCAATATTATGGAGGTTCAAAAGGTTCATAAGAATATGTTATTGACTTATATGATATGTATTTTAAAATATACCTAAAATAGCTTATATGGCATCATTCCCAATTTGGGATTAAAGAGCAAAGGTAAAATGGGATGTAGAAATAGTGTGTCATTAGAAGTCAAAGCAAACTTGTTCCTAAATTATTGATATAAGAAAGTCTCTCTTAATTTGGGGGATAATGTGCAGAATAAAATCTACTTACCAAATTGGATAATGAATTGCCAAAAGAAAGAATTATGGCAGGAGATCTTATACTGACTTATGTAATTGATTGTTCACAAAATCCACACTATCTTGAGCTTTACAAAACTTTACCTTATTTATTCATACACTTACCTAAAATTTAGCTATTTGCATGTAGGCAAAGGCATATATACATATATGAGAAAAACATCTCTAAAGTATATAGGACTTGTTATCAAAAACAAGTCCTGTAGTTTATTTTTAAAACAGATAATCCAAGATCAAATGGATTTTTTTTAAATTTTTTATTGTTATGTTAATCACCATACATTACATCATTAGTTTTTGATGTAGTGTTCCATGATTCATTGTTTGTGCATAACACCCAGTGCTCCACGCAGAATGTGCCCTCCTTAATACCCATCACCAGGCTAACCCATCCCCCCACCCCTCTCCCCTCTAGAACCCTCAGTTTGTTTTTCAGAGTCCATAGTCTCTCATGGTTCGTCTCCCCCTCCGACTTACTCCCCTTCATTCTTCCCCTCCTGCTATCTTCTTCTCAAGATCAAATGAATTTTATCAGGCAGAAATATTGTACAATAATTGGGTAAGATGGCAAAATTAATATGAACAATAGACTACTGGGATAACAACATTCAAATATAATTTACTATAAAGCACTGGGGTTTCAGTGTTATAGAAACTCACCTGTAAAATCTTTCATTTTCAGTGTCACATTTTCCAGATCAACCTTCCCATCAACTGTAAGACAAAGAGCAGTCACAGACCAAAAATGAGACTGTTCCTTCTGCTTTCTCTACCTATGACACCTGTCCCCCAACTAGAAAGTTGATATCATCTTGAATTTTATTTTATTTTTAAAGATTTTATTTATTTATTTGACAGAGACACAGCGAGAGAGGGAATACAAGCTGGGGGAGTGGGAGAAGGAGAAGCAGGCTTCCTGCGGAGCAGGGAGCCCGGTGCGGGGCTCGATCCCAGGACCCTGGGATCATGACCTGAGCCGAAGGTAGCAGCTCAACCGACTGAGCCACCCAGGCGCCCCTCATCTTGAATTTTAGTTCTAGACTATTAATTTTTCATCATATTTACTTAGATATCTAAGAATAAGTATTTTTATTTTTTATTTATCTATTTAACAGAGAGAGAGAGAGAGAGGGAGGGAGAGAGAGATCACAACCAGGGGGAGGGGCAGGCAGAGGGAGAGGGAGAAACAGGTTCCCCACTGAGCAGAAAGCCCCTTGTAGGGCTTGGTCCCACGACCCTGAGATCATGACCTGAGCCAAACCAAGAGTCAGACGCTTAACTGACTGAGCCACCCAGGTGCCCTTTGTCTTTATATTTGAATGACATCTTAGCTGTGTATAATTTTCTTTGCCACACTTTTTCAATTTTGTAGACATTCCTCCATTCTTTTCTGGAATTGAATGTTGCTTTGGAGACCTATTGCTTCCCCCATCTATTATGTGCTTTCTAACATTTCTATATCTGAAGAACTCCCATTTTTCCTCAATAAGTAAACTAGGAAGTACTTCACTGTAGAATATTCTGGATCAACATTTTCTGGAACTGGTGTGGTGTTTCTGATCTGCATTCACTCCTCATTTTAGAAAACTTTTCTTTTTTTCCTTAAACTAGATTTGATTTAAAATTTTTTACTTGCTATATTCTCTAAAGATATTTGATATTCTTATGTTACTTTGTGAATCATCCATATCTACTAGATATTTGATAGCATTAATCTTTTTTTAAGTTTTAATTTAAATTCCAGATAGCATTAATCTTTTCTCTGCATTTACTGTATCTTTTTTTAAAAAAAGATTTTATGTATTTATTTGAGAGAGAGAGAGCATGACCTGGGGGGGAGAGGCAGAGGAAGAGGGAGAGGGAGAAGCAGACTCCTCTCTGAGCAGGGAGCCCAGTGCAGGGCTCGATCCAGGACCCTGAGATTATGACTCCAGCCAAAGGCAGATGCTTAACTGACTGAGCCACCCAGGTGCCCCGGTGTTTACTGTGGGTATATTAAGTTCTCTTACTCTGTCAATAAGATATTCAGCCATATCTATTTTTTACTTTGATGTTTATAATTTATTTGATAATTCTATAATGATTGGTGCTCATTTTTTTTTTTTTTTAGTTAGGCAATTTCCCTTTTAATATTATCATGTTATGTTACCATCTCATTTTTGAGATCTAGTTTTATTGAATCCATTAAAGTTGCTCTGTAATAAGAATTAATTGTCAAGCACTTCTTTTTGGCTGTTCCTTAGGTTATACTGAATTATACTACTATTAGACTGGGTTATTTGTTTTTCACATGTTCTCTTCCTTCCATTCTATCTTCTTTCTTTCTTATTTTCCTTTTGCTATTTTTCTTTGCTGTGTTAATGTAGAATTGTTGCCATGTCCTTTCTTTTCATTTTGCATATGCTTCAACAGCTCTGTTCAGATCTTCATTTTATTCTCAAGATTTAGTGTAACCTTTAGTTGCTCTTTCTATAGTATCTGAGACCAGTTTGCTTTCTTCAGTGAGGTGCATTTGAGGAAAACTTCTACCCACTTCTATTGTAATCTGAGGGTGTGATGAGGTGTTACATGGCCTTTGTTATACTTGAGCCCTGCTCTCATATCTGAGGTTTGCTCAAATGTCCCAACAGGGTTCATTGCTCTAATTAGGTAGAATGAACCCTGGTAAAGACATTTAACAAACTATGGATCTGTGCATGGGATGGTGTTCTCTGGCTTCACATCAGACCTCCATTTCTGGCTCTGAAGCTTTTACTTTCATTAATGAGTGATTCCTATTGTTCATTTCTCCTGTTTTATTGATTTTTCCCCAGCTATTCCTTCCTAGTAAGTGGAGAGAGAGAGAGAGAGAGAGAGGGAGAGGGGAAAGTTATCTATCCAATTTGCTTCACTCCAGATCTGGGCATTTTAGTGAGAAATCTGAGGATTTCACCAGTTTAATTTCTGAGGGAGGAGAAAGGCTAAGAGGAGTCTAATTGTGCTGTACTGTTTCTACTCAAAAAATCTTTTATCTCCTTGGTTGTCCTCATTAAACATTTATGGCATTAGGTTGGCCTCCTTTTATTATTTGATTGGTGCTGAATTTCCTTTGCTGAATTTTTACTTTTTTGTTCTTATTGTTCATTTTGTTAGGTATTGGAGGAAAGAAAAACTAGACAGATTTTGGTTTATCATCTTAAACTGGAGTCCTCTGGATCAGTAAGCATTAAAATAAACAGTTCCTTGAAGATTTGAAAGAACTTACTCTTAAAACTCTCTGGGCCTGTCACCTTTTGTTATAGTGATGGGTGGTGGTGGAAAGTTGACAGATGTAATTATTTGATGGTTTTTTTCAACTATCATATTGGTCTATCTATATTTTTCACTTCTTCTTTGATCAATATTGGTAATTTATTTCTTTTACTTTGGAAAAATGTTCATTTTTTAATATATTTAACATCTTAATCTCATGTTATCATAATACTTTACTGTAATAGTATTATTATGCTCGATATTCACAGTTATATCTCTTTTAAAATTCTTAGTGTGTTTCTCTCTATCCCTTTCCAGTCTTTCTGACTGTATCTGAACAGGCAAATTTAACCATTCCTCATCATAGACTGTTCTCTTACTTACCTCTTTAATGTTTCTTTTAAATGTTTCACATTCTATTTTCCTTTTCTTCTTCATGCTTTGACCTAAGAATGGTTTGTCAGAACTCTCACTAATTTTCATTATTCATAGAATACTCTGTTAAGGAAGAGTCAGGATGTGCTTTCATTTGAGACCTGCATTCAGCTACATGCTTTTTTAAAATTTTTATTATGTTATGTTTATCACCATACATCATTAGTTTTTGATGTAGTGTTCCATGATTCATTGTTTGCATGTAACACCCAGCGCTCCATTCGGTACGTGCTTTTAAAAATGTTCTGTTGAAGTCAGGGAACGACAGATGTTGGCGGGGATGTGGAGAAAGGGGAACCCTCCTACACTGTTGGTGGGAATGCAAGCTGGTGCAACCACTCTGGAAAACAGTATGGAGGTTCCTCAAACAGTTGAAATTAGAGCTACCGTTCGATCCAGCAATTGCACTACTGGGTATTTACCACAAAGATACAAATGTAGGGACCCGAAGGGGTACGTGTACCCCAATGTTTATAGCAGCAATGTCCACAATAGCCAAACTGTGGAAAGAGCCAAGATGCCCATCAACAGATGAATGGATAAAGAAGATGTGGTATATATACACAATGGAATATTATGCAGCCATCCAAAGGAATGAGATCTTGCCATTTGCAACGACGTGGATGGAACTGGAGGGCGTTTTTTTTTTTTTTTTCTTTTTTTTTTTTTAGTTTTTTATTGTTATGTTAATCACCATATATTACATCATTAGTTTTTGGTGCAGTGTTCCATGATTCATTGTTTGTTCATAACACCCAGTGCTCCATGCAGAACGTGCCCTCCTCAATACCCATCACCAGGCCAACCCATCCCCCTACCCCCCTCCCCTCTAGAACCCTCAGTTTGTTTTTCAGAGTCCATCATCTCTCATGGTTCGTCTCCCCCTCTGACATACTCCCCTTTTCTTCCTCTCCTGTTATCTTCTTCTTTTTCTTTTTTCTTAAAATATGTTGCATTATTTGTTTCAGAAGTACAGATCTGTGACTCAACAGTCTTGCACAATTCACAGCGCTCACCGTAGGGAACTGGAGGGTGTTATGCTGAGTGAAATAAGTCAATCAGAGAAAGACATGTATCACATGACCTCACTGATATGAGGAATTCTTAATCTCAGGAAACAAACTGAGTGTTACTGGAGTGGTTGGGGGTGGGAGGGATGGGGTGGCTGGGTGATAGACATTGGGGAGGGTATGTGCTATGGTGAGCGCTGTGAATTGTGCAAGACTGTTGAATCACAGATCTGTACTTCTGAAACAAATAACGCAACATATTTTAAGAAAAAAAAAAGAAAAAGAAGAAGATAACAGGAGAGGAAGAAAAGGGTAGTATGTCAGAGGGGGAGACGAATCATGAGAGATCATGGACTCTGAAAAACAAACTGAGGGTTCTAGAGGGGAGGGGGTAGGGGGATGGGTTAGCCTGGTGATGGGTATTGAGGAGGGCACGTTCTGCATGGAGCACTGGGTGTTATGAACAAACAATGAATCATGGAACACTGCACCAAAAACTAATGATGTAATATATGGTGATTAACATAACAATAAAAAAATTAAAAAAAATGTTCTGTTGAGGGGCGTCTGGGTGGCTCAGTCAGTTAAGCGGCTGCCTTCAGCTCAGGTCATGATCCCAGGGTCCTGGGATCCAGCCCTACTTCCAGTTCTGCCTCGGGTTCCCTGCTTAGCAGGGAGCCTGCTTCTTCCCTTCCTGCTGCCCCTCCCCCTGCCCCCCAGCTTGTTCTCTCTCTCAAATAAATAAATAAAATCTTTAAAAAAATGTCCTGTTGATACTAAATAAAGACTATCACTCGTCTATTGATACTTTCAAACCCAAGCTGTCCTAAAGGGAATACATTTTTATGTACAATGCTCACCATCAACTGGTAGGGTTTGTGAAAAATCTTCAAGTTCTTTATGTGAGAGCTTAATCCCCATATTTTCCAGAAATGTGTCCAGGTTATTGATATCAACCTTTCCTCCTTAGGAGAGACAAAGTATCATAAAAACAACCAAGATGTGGAAAATTCCTTATTAATTCATGTATATTATGGTTCTCACTTTACTCATGAAGACATTCAGGTCCAGTAAGACCTAGTCAACTGTACTAGGAGGGTCAACTTTATTTTTTTTAAATTTTTTTATTTTAAGATTTTATTTATTTATTTGAGAGATAGAAAGCATGAGAGGGAAGAGGGTCAGAGGGAGAAGCAGACTCCCTGCTGAGCAGGGAGCCCGATGCGGGACTCAATCCTGGGACTCCAGGATCATGACCTGAGCCGAAGGCAGTTGCTTAACCAACTGAGCCACCCAGGTGCCCAGGAGGGTTAACTTTAAAACTAGATATAGAGTCTCATTGTTTGACTATATCTTTTGTTCATTATCAACATAATGCAAGTTCTAAAAGGGCTGGGTAATTTTCCAGGGATTTATGGCATATATAACATATCCATAAATTTTAGAAAATACATATATGAAATTTTTAATGTAATAAGAATAAACTAGTGTATATGAAAAATAAGAGACTATCTCAGATTTATCTGCTTTCTCATTATACTATCTCACTCACTTTTAAGAGTCTTCACACCATCCAGCAACCTTTTTTGATACACCTTTCCTTCAGCTGTAAGAAAAGGCATAATTCGGGTGAGAGAAAAATAATAAGGGAGATTCACCTAACCAATAAATATTCTACAATTCTTTCCCTAATTCCATAATTTCAAAAAGATAGACTTTTTAATGATTTTTCTGAAATTTACCTAATTTGTTCTCAAATAATAACAAAGTTTGTTTGGAGAAAGATTTTAATGATGCAAATTTATTCACTCTTGCATGAAAGGCAAGGATTATGGCTTAAAACTTATAAAACATATATCTCATTTGATTTACTTGTTTCTCTGATTTCTTTCCTTACACTCTTTATTCTTCCATTTTTACATCTTTCCTCTTACTCTCAGGAATATTAATGGAACCAAGGACAACAAAACACACATGTTATTGGCAGGATTAAGTGAAATAGCTATTGCCTACCATAATAAAAACTAAATGACCCAAATTTTCTTTGGCAAAAATCAAATAATTAAAAAGAAAGTTGCATTCTAAAAAAAAGTTTTCAAAAATGATTAAACAAAACCAACCTGGTAACAGTCTGGTATCATTTTAGAAGAAAATCCTACAGATCATAGGGGAAGGGAGGGAAAAAATGAAACAAGACGAAACCAGAGTGGGAGACAAACCATAAGAGACTCTTAATCTCAGGAAACAAACTGAGGGTTGCTGGAGTGGAGGTGGGTGGGAGGGATGGGGTGGCTGGGTGATGGACATTGGGGAGGGTATGTGCTATGGTGAGCACTGTGAATTGTGTAAGACTGATGAATCACAGACCTGTACCCCTGAAACAAATAATACATAATGTTAATTAAAAAAATTTAAAAAAAGAAGAAAATCCTACAAGCACTCTAAAGCTCCATGAATTATACATATATATTTTAAATCCTTACCATCAACTGGTAGAGTTTTTACTAAATTAAAGTATTCCTTGTCTGTGACCTCAACTTTCATGTCTTTCAGAACATCATATACATCACTGACGTCTATCTGCTCTCCTAGAAAAGACAGAAATTGTGACAAAGAAGAATTTGGGAAGAACACAAAATTAGTAAGTTATTACAGTCAAATGCTGTTAACTAGCAAGATTTTCACTCATGTGTCATTAAGATAATTTCATGGGTAGTTAAAAATCATGTATTCTAGAACAAACAAAAATTAAAATTTGTTATTACCTTGACTAATTATATAAACATGTAAAAAAATAAAACAAATAATAATTTCGGTCTTTGCTACACAAAATAGAAATGTAAGTAGTTTTCCTGATAGTTTGAAATTATAATTATGTTAGGAGCAGTATAATGTTAGGCACATAAATCTAGAAAGGATTTCTAGATTAGAAGCTTATATGAATACAATATACATAAAATGCACATAGTTGATGCTTATTAGAAAGAATGTTTCAAAAAGAGGGCCTCAGGCTTCCCCAATAATTTTTGTTTTGTACTATTTTTATGGTAAATAATCTTTTGATTATTGTAAATAGTTTTATACTTTGTAACTTTAGAAAGGAAAAACAATTTTGGTTTAATTAAGTCTTTTGGTTTAGGGCACCTGGGTGGCTCAGTTGGTTAAGCGAGTGCCTTCGGCTCAGGTCATGATCCTGGAGTCCCGGGATCGAGTCCCACATCGGGCTCCCTGCTCAGCAGGGAGTCTGCTTCTCCCTCTGACCCTCTTCCCTCTCGTGCTCTCTATCTCTCATTCTTTCTCTCAAATAAATAAATAAAATCTTTAAAAAAAAAAGTCTTTTGGTTTAAATCAGTGGAAAGTGAATCTCTGAAAGCTTACTGTCTAGAACCCTAAACTTTTAATCAGTAAATTAGATATGTTGCATATTTCAAATGTATATGTCTAGTATGGATATTTCTTTTTATTTATTCTGCTTAGGAGTCACTTGACTGTGTCTCTTAACCTCTCTTTCATATTTCTCATTTCTTTGTCTTTTTGTGCTATATACCTTGTAATTTGTTAAGCTGCTTAGTAGTTTCTTCAGCTGTTCATAAATTACTGTTAAAATCTTCAAATGTTTTAAATTTTTACTATTTTAATTTCTCAAAAGTCTATTTGGTTCTTTATCAAATCTGCTTGCTCTTTACTCAAATGTACTCAAGCCTCTCTTTTCATTATTAAATTATATTAAGCATGCTTATTTAATAATTTTTGGCCTGATAATTCCAAAATCTAAAATCTTCCCTGATCTGATTCTGCTAAATGTTGTTCACGATGGGTATCTTACTTATAGTGCCTCATTTCCTTGTATATTTAATAATTCTAAACTATGAACTGCTCTTTATGTGGAATTCTGTTTTGAGAAGAAGGGTATCCTTCAAGACAAGAGTCAGGCTGATTAATTCTAGATTATCAGTGCACGAGGTTAGGCCACTCTTCAGGAGCATTAACACAGTACATGAATAGTGTATACTAAAAGACCCATTGCTTATTATAGCTTATCCCTTAATTCAGTAGCCTTGACTATATCCTTCTGGCTTCAGAGCAATTGCACTTTCTAAATTGCTAGTCAAAGCATCTTCGATCTCATATTAAGATCATATTTAAATCTGATGTTACTATATGCAATTATAATCTCTATTGCTAACTGAAAATATCCAATATTTTTTGACTAGTTGGTTACTAATTATGGAATATTGCTACTCTCTCCCCATATTACTATCCATTGGTATAACACTCTCAATCCAGTGACTCTATTACCTTTACCCTATGAAGAAGTTTTCTACTTCTGTAATTATAATTTACATAATTGTATTTCTGTAGTTTAGTAAGTGTCCATGTCGTAAACAGATCTTTTGGGTATTTCAGTACCACGCTCTGACTTAATTTTATTTGTTGATGGGTCTTGTCTTAATAGTGAAAAGGGACCATAGTAGGTTAAAGATGCAATAATTAGTTTAGTTTCTCTTGAAAGATCTAAGTCCTTAACAGATACAAGATTGGTTCAAGTGACTGAGCATTGGCCTTTTCTAGAGATTTCAAATTGGTAAAACTAAATGATAGGCGATATACTTTTATAGTAATTATTACTTGGTGTTTTGATGCTGCTCAAAGAAATTGCTATCTTAAAGGTAGAAAAGCCCACAGTAAAAACAGATGGTATAAAGACTAGAGAAAGTGCGTTAGTAGATCTTACTAAATAGACTGTACAGAAAAAAGTTAACATAGCAGGCCTCAGGCTGCTATCTTTAGAAGAGCCTGCTTGCTATTAGTACTTGGCTGACATCTGGGAACTTGGATTTCAGAATGTTCCCTCCAATACGAACTGAAAAGGTTAGTTCACTGTGCCTAAACTTGTGCAAACAATGTGATTTATGGTGAATACTTGTTTTTCTTCTGGGAGTCTGGGATACTGACAGTTGATAGGCAGAGGGCACCTATGTGAGTAGCCCCAAATAAAAAACCTTGGGCACTGAGTCTCTAATGGGTTTCTCTGGGCACAAATGTGTAACTACATTTTTGCTGCTGGAAGGAAGGTATGTTATATATGACCCCTCATAAGAAGGAGTGCATAGGAAGCCTGCACATGGATTCTTCTAGAAGCTTCCTATATCTTTTTTTCTTACTGATCCAGATATATCCTTGGTGTTCACTCTTTGTATCATACAGTACTATGGATTTTGACAAATGCAATATGTCATGTATTCACCATTACAGTAACATACAGAGTTTCACTGACCTAAAATTCTGTTGTGGCCCTTATATTCATCTCTCCTCCCTATACCACCCTCCTAAACTCCTGGCAACCACTGATCTTTCCATTTTTTCCATAGATTGATAGCCCATTTCTTTTTATTATTGAATAATATTTTATTATATGGGTGTATCACAGTTTGTTTATCCATTCTTCTATTCAAGAACAACTTATTTGCTTGCAAGTTTTGGCAATTATAAATAAAGCTGCTATAAACGTTTGTGTGCAGGTCTTTGTGTTCACATTTTTTCAACTCATTTGGGTAAATACCTAATTTGTGATTATTGGATCTTATGATAAGATTAAGTTTAGCTTTGTAAGAAACTGTCAAACTGTCTTCCAAAGTGACTATACCATTTTGTATTCTTCTTGCCATTCTAATAGGTGTGTAGTGTTCCCTCATTATTCTAATTTGCAATTCCCTAATGATATATGATGTTGAGCATCTTTTCATATCCTTATTTGCCATCTGTAAATCTTCTTTGGAGAGATTAAGATTCAGATCTTCTGCTCACTTTTTAATTAGGTTGTTTCCTTACTATTGAGTTTTAAGAATTCTTTGAATATTTTGGATATAAGTCCCTTATCAGATATGTGTTTGCAAATATTTCCTGCCAGTTTGTGGTTCATCTTTTCATTTTTTTTTAAATGAGAGTTCTTTTTGAAGGACCTCTTATAGATAAGAAAAACAAGTGTAGAGGGACACCTGGGTGGCTCAGTTGGCTAAGCATCTGCCTTCAGCTCAGGTCATGATCCCAGGGTCCTGGGATGGAGTCCCTCATTGGGGTCCTTGGTCAGTGGGGAGCCTGCTTCTCCCTCTGCCTGCCACTCTGCCTGCTTGTGCTTTCTTCCTCCCTCTCTCTCTCTCTCTGACAAATAAGTAAAATCTTAAAAAAAAAAACCCAAAACAAAAAAAACAAACAAAAAACACGTATAGGATCAGATTCAAAGATTCCATTATAGAAGCACAAAATTTGACCTCAGTTTTGTAAAGAAATAATTGGAATAGTTAGGTTATAATATCCATGAGGATAAGATTTGGCAAAGCCAGGATTTCTACCTAGTTGCATCAGATAATATTTCAAATTGACATTTGCCAAAATCTTACATAAAACAAGCCATCACTATAAGAACAAATTCTCTACATTATTAAACACTGATTAGGATATTTTGTATTATATTAGAGGATATCACCAATTCATGCCTCATCTGAAATCAAAATAAATATGGAAAGTCTGTAACTTTGAGCCCTGGATTAGAACCACATCTTAAGGAACCCTTTGAGCATATCCAAATGGATTTTATATATTTGCTTCTGAATTATGAATATGTACTAATAATATTATGTTTATTTTCTGGATGGGTTGAAACACTCTTTCATCAAAAATCCATAGCACTCATACTGGCCAGCAAACTTTTGGATATCCTGCTACCTACTTAGAGCATTCCATCTTATATATTCAATTATAGGGCAATATGCTTTATTTTGGTAATTATTCATGATTATACAAGAGGTTTTGCCTATTATTTAGAAACTTCACTGTGTTTTGAACACCAAAACTTCTGGAAAAATGGAAGAGACATTATCAGAATTGCAAAATTATATTAGAAGCTTAAATTGAGGTTCTCCAGAGTATCCAAGAAGCAGGTGGTTCATATAAGTCACCTGCTGACCTAAGATCCAAGATCCTCAGAACAAGTGGAAAACTGCATGAAGTAGAGAGCTTCCATCCAAGACCATGAGAATAAGAAAATACTGATTTGTCAGTGTTTTGTGTATTTTTCACATATTTTTATTCACTATTTTTGTCATATTTTTTTCTTTTTATTATTTAGTATTATACACTTCTGACTTAGCCTATCATGATCTCCCTTACTTCTACCAATAACTTATTGAGGTTTAAGTTTTACTAGAGATAATCACTTTGCTAGAGTTAGGACAATCCTAACTCTGTAACTCAGCCTTTTACTAGCAAACCAATTTAAAGAATCACTGTAGGGCTAATTGAAAATTTATGTGTATGAATTGTGCATGACTTTCCAGCGGTTCAATGGATCTTATCTTCTTAGTCCAAGGGGATAGAAACTTTTCTGGGGAAATAAATAATATCTGGTGGAAGAGATTCCTAAGTATAATGTTTTCTAACCATAGAAATAAAAAAATTTGTGACTGACTTAGCATATAATACAATTCATGCCCTATCATTCGGTATAATAAACCAGTTAAAATTTCCTAGATAAATGATAGAATTGCTTTGAATTTTCTTTTGCCCAACTATAAGGGGATATGTACCATTGTTAATAATGCATATTGTACTTGGATTCACACTACAGATCTAATTTATCTAAGAAAAGAAAAGACAACTTGGGTATGTAAAGTAGACTTAAGGCATAATTATTATTGGGACTAGTTTTCTTTCAGGCCTGAGAAATATTGGACCATGATTCTAGAGTGCTTCCCTTTCCTTCTTATAATACCTTCAGCTACTTTTGTTTGTCTCACAGCTGTTTGAAGTCTGCCTTTCAGAGACTTAAATGCTTCTGTGTAGGCACTGTATGAACAAATAATTAAACAAATGATTCAAAGACAAAACCAGGATGAAATTATCTTGACATTCAGATGTCAGCTCCTCTCAAGGAAAATCTACAATAGTGAAGGTCTGGACAGTTCTTGATGATCTCTCCTGTGCTTTTGGTTGAGTGAGGATCAAAAGGTGGAATTAGGAATAAAAACGTTCCCACATTATTAAGAAAAGGCTGTTGCCATGGCTATAATAGAACATTTTCAAATGAATATAAATTATGAAAAACAAAACAAAATGTGTTTGTACAGTACCATCTTCTATTGCTAGATGAACAAAGACCTAAGGTCACCTGCTATATTATACAGAGTTAATATCAGACTTAAAAATATAACATTGTCCCTTATTTATAATAAAAGGCATGTCTTCATAATGTTAGAGGAAAATACTACATATAATAATATAAGGCTAATTGCCCAAGAAATTATATTTGTGATGACTTATTCAAGTAATTATGTCTATATATAGTATCTCAGTTATAATCTAAATTTTGAAATTTTTTGTCTTATGCCAAGACCTAGTACCTCTGTTGCAAAAGCACAGATTATCAAAAAAATCATAGGTTATCAAAGCAGGCAGAAATGTTTAATCAATGTTAATTAATGAAAATGTTTAATTAATGAAGGGTTAAAATGGTGAAATTAACAAGGGACGAAAGGGATGGTAGAATTATCATTAAAACTGTATAAAGAATTAAGTTATTTTTCACTTACCTAAAGTAGTACTCAATTCTTCTATCAATGTATTTAGTTTGATCTTCCCTTTATCTGTAAGTCAAGACAAAATTTAGACACTGGTAATCCAAACTCAGAAAAAAAGCATAAAGCATAAAATACTTAAATTATGAAGTAGAACCTAGATGAAAGCTATTCACTATATCTTGTCCTTTTTAAATTTATAATTCTTGGATTTTAATGGATAGCTCCATTATCTGCCAGGGGCACTATCATTCTTTGAACCGTAAAGTCTATCTTCGGAAAAATGTTCTCTCAAGTCTTTTGGATTCATTCTATTTCTAACTCCATGTTTCTCTAGGAATGGCTGATAACACATGACTGATATACATTTAAAACCATTGTTTATGGTATTATGTTGTTTTCTATCATTGGAGAAAGACAAAGAATCCTGGGAAAAGGAGCAATGAAGAGCACAGTGTCTGGTAAACTAAAGCTATTAAATTTTGCTTGAGGGGACTGTTGAATCACAGATCTGTACTTCTGAAACAAATAACGCAACATATTTTAAGAAAAAAGAAAAAGAAGAAGATAACAGGAGAGGAAGAAAAGGGGAGTATGTCAGAGGGGGAGACGAACCATGAGAGATGATGGACTCTGAAAAACAAACTGAGGGTTCTAGAGGGGAGGGGGGTAGGGGCATGGGTTAGCCTGGTGATGGGTATTGAGGAGGGCACGTTCTGCATGGAGCACTGGGTGTTATGAACAAACAATGAATCATGGAACACTGCACCAAAAACTAATGATGTAATATATGGTGATTAACATAACAATAAAAAATTAAAAAAATTTTTGCTTGAGGGGAAAATGCCATGTAGGGAGTTGGAAAGAATGGCTGAAAGAGATTGGTTGGAGCTAACAGTTTAGACTTTGACATTGGACTGCCTGGAGTTGGGAATAGAGCAGTGAAAGAAAAAGATAAAAATCCTGGCTCCACAAAATTTACATTAATTTGTTCTATTTATGGCTGTATTCCTAAGGCCAAAACAGAAACTGCTAGGTGTTAGGTGTTCAATAGGTATTGTTACATGAATGAATAAGTTAATTTGTCATAAAAATGCTTAGCACTGTGTCTAGCATATTGTAAGACTCAATGCATATAAGCTATGAAGGTCATTGAAAGGTTTTAATTGGAAGAATTACAAGGTCAGATTTTCACTCTAGTTAAGTCATCTGGTGAGTGGGTATAGAATGAATTGAAGGCAAAAATGGGACCAGTGGCTGTTATACTAGTCAGGAGCCTTCTGTAGTAGTGTAAGCAAAGGATAATGAGGATTTGAATTAAGAGTAGTATAGCAAAGATAGAGAGTGGGGATATTTTTAAGAGGAAAAAATGAAGGAACATGAGAAGTCAAAGATAATTTGTGGATTATTTCAGGGGTAGTTGTGGGTGGACGATAGTGGCAGAGAAATAAAAAATTAGGACTTAATTTAATAGGGAAAATAGTTTACTTTTTATATGTTGAATTTGGATTTCCACTGGGAAATCTACGTCTCAACAGAGATTTGTTGATATAGGAGATCCTTTAACTGACCTCCATTTAACTACCCTGATGGCCTGAACTATATTCATCCTTCCTACTGTAAAACATTCATACTGATGTTGATGGCATGCTAAACTTTACATCTAGTAAGCTACACTTTTAGTAAGCCAGCACATTTGTGTTCCTATGGGTTGAGTTGTTGAGCTTGTTTCCAGGTTTGTTTATAAAAGAGTTGTACTTATTATTAAATTGATAACTTAATCATTATATAAACTGTTAAACTATAAATGGAAAAGGGAGTTATTACCATAAAAACAAATTTGAATGTTTTGGAAAGTTTATGTAAAGCTGAATTTGGTATGGATAAATAACTGTAAAAAGATTGTGGAAGGAATTAAAATCTAGATGGATTCTGATGGAAATTTCTGCTCAACTTTTAAAAAAAGCACTTTGCTCCACTTAAGAGAAACTGAAAATGGAAGTATAGATGATAAATGGGTATTTTTGTGCAAGAAAATCTCCAAAGAATATGGCTACATTAAATTAAAATGTAGTCCCACAGATCTGTACCTCTGAAGCAAAAAATACATTATATGTTAAAAAGAAGAAGAAGATAGCAGGAGGGGAAGAATGAAGGGGGGGAATCAGAAGGGGAGATGAACCATGAGAGACTATGGACTCTGAAAAACAAACTGAGGGTTCTAGAGGGGAGGGGAGTGGGAGGATGGGTTAGCCTGGTGATGGGTATTAAAGAGGGCACGTTCTAAAAGGAGCACTGGGTGTTATATGCAAACAATGAATCGTGGAACACTACATCAAAAACTAATGATGTAAGGGGGGATTAACATAACATAAAAAATTAAAATGTAGTCCCATTTTTTTATGGAAATAAAATATGTATGGTACATATACATCATTTTTATTATTCCTTACTCTAACTGGATTTTTAGAGTGTCTGATCAAATACTAGCCCCCATCATGCTACATAGAAAGGACCTCACTGTCCTAGACTGAAATGCATGAAAAAAGTATGGGTTTGAGATAAAAGATTTGAAATCTTAAATATATATGGTTAAGTGGAATCAGCCAGGAAGAGTGTGGAAAGAACAATAGACTGAAAATAGAACTGTTATATTACTATCATTTAAGCCAGTGATTTTCAAAACTTTTTTATTGTAAGCCACACTAAGAACTCTAAACACACACACACACACACACAATTGATCATGAAGTCTGATGACACAATATCTAGCTTTACTGTTTCATTAAAAAATACTCACTTAACCAACTAGTTTGAAGGGAGAAAGAAAAGCCTATAAGAAAATGAGCCTTACAAACAAGAGTGCCCATTCTCACCACTCCTATTCAACATAGTACCAGAAGTCTAAGCCAGAGCAATCAGGCAAGAAAAAAAGGGCATCCAAATAGGAAAGGAAGAAGCATAATTGTCTTTGTTTGCAGATGATATGATCTTATATATAGAAAATCCTAAAGACTCCACCAAAAAACTGTCATCAATGAATTCAGTAAAGTTGCAGTATACAAAATCAACATACAGAAATCAGTTGCATTTCCATATACTTTATATCTGAAAAAGAAATAAAGAAAACAATACCACTAACAATAGCATAAAAAACAACAAAATACTTGGAAATAAATTTAAATAAGAAGGTGAAAGATCTATACAATGAAAACTACAAAACCATGATGAAAGCAATTGAAAAAGACAAAAACAAATGGAAGCATAGCTCACATTCATGGGTCAGAAAAATTAATATTGTTAAAATGTCTGTACTACCAAAAATCATCTATAGATTCAATCCAGTTCCTATAAAAATTCCAAAGGTATTTTTTCACAGACATAGAAAAAAAATCCTTAAATTTATACGGAACCACAAAAGACCCTGAATAGCCAAAGCAATACTGAGAAAGAACAAAGCTGGAGGCATTACCTACCCTTCTTGATTTCAAACGATACTACAGAGAGATTATTGAAAGATATGAATTTAGTGCCGTGTTACCTGCAGAGTTGGTGTTTCTGGTGATGTTCTCTGGTCCTTTCTAGTCTTTGTTTCTTTTGGTCTTTTTTTTTTTTTTTTTTTTTTTCACCACCCAAAGAGTCTCCCTTAAAATTGCTTGCAGGGCTGGTTTAGTGGTCACAAACTCCTTTAGTTTTTATTTGTCTGGGAAACTCTCTTTCTCTCTCTTTCTATTCTGAATGACAGTCCTGCTGGATAAAGAATTCTTGGCTGCATATTTTCCCCATTCAGCACGTTGAACATTTCCTTCCACTCCTTTCTAGCCTGCCAGGTTTCAGTGGACAGATTTGCTGCAAACCTGTTCTGTCTTCCTTTGTAGGTTAAAGACATTTTTCCCTTGCTGCTTTCAGGAGTCTTTCCTTATCTGTGTATTTTGAGAATTTGACTATGATATGCCTTGATGATGGCTGGCTTTTGTTGAATTTAATGGGAGTTCTCTGTGCTTCTTGGATTTTGATGTCTGTGTCCTTCCCCAGATTAGGGAACTTTTCAGCGATAATTTGTTCAAATAAACCTTCTGTCCCCTTTTCTCTCTCTTCATCTTCTGGGACTCTTATGATATGAATGTCATTACATTTAATAAGTCACTGAGTTCCTTAAGTCTACCTTTGTGGTCCATTACCTTTTTTTCCCTCTTCTTTTCAGCTTCATTTCCCCCCACAATTTTATCTTCTATATTACTGATTTGCCCCTCTGCTTTGTCCATCCTCATTTTTATGACCTCCACTTGGGATTGCATCTTGGTTATAGCATTTTTAATTTCAGCCTGACTAGATTTTAGTTCTTTTATCTCTGCAGTAAGGGTTTATCTAGTGTCTTCTATGCTTTTTTCAAGCCCAGCTAATATCCTTATAATTGTTGTTTTAAATTCTGGCTCAGACATCTTACTTATATCTATATTGATTAAATCCCTGGTTGTACTACCTCCTGTTCTTTCTTGTGGGGTGAATTTCTCCATCTCATCATTTTGTCCAGAAAAGAAAAGAAGAAAGAAAAAGACAAAATAAAAAGTCCAACAATAACAACAACAGCAACAAAACTAGATCCTGCATGTGTTTTGGTCTGCTTGTTAAAGAATCTTCCAAAGATGGTCACTTTTCTTCTTGTAGACTTGTAGTTTTTGTTCTCTTAGACCTCCGATTGATTTCTTGGATGTTTGGAATGATCTGATAACTATCTAGCTGTATTTGAGGGATGAGACATGCTTAGGGTCTCCCTAATCCTCTACCATCTTAACTCCTCCCCCTCAAACTATACTACAAAGCTAATCTAATAGTATGGCACAGCATAAAAATAGATACATGGACCAACAGAACAGAATCAAGAGCCCAGAAATAAAACCTCACATATACAGTCAACTATCAACAAGGCAGCCAAGAATACTCAATAGGGAAAGGACAGTCTCTTCAATAAATGGTGTTGGGAAAACTGGATAACCATAGGCAAAATAATTAAATTGTACTGCTATCTTATACCACTCAAAAACATGAACTTGAAATGAATTGAAGACTTAAATGTAGGACCCAAAACAATAAAACTTCCAGAAGAAAACATAGCTTTTTTTTTTTAAAGATTTTATTTATTTATTTGACAGAGAGAGACACAGCAAAAGAGGGAACACAAGCCGGGGGAGCAGGAGAGGGAGAAGCAGGCTTCCCACAGAACAGGGAGCCCAATATGGGGCTCGATCCCAGTACCCTGGGATCATGACCTGAGTCAAAGGCAGACGCTTAATGACTGAGCCACCCAGGCGTCCTGAAAACATAGCTTCTTGACATGAGTCTTGGCAATTATTTTTTTAGTTATGACACCAAAAGCACAAGCAACAAAAGAAAAAATTAATAAGTGGGACTACACCAAACTAAAAGGCTTCTGCAAAGCAGTAGAAACAATCAACAAAATGAAAGGGCAACTTACAGAATGGAAGAAAATATTTGCAAACCATATATCTGATAAGGGATTAATATTTAAAATATATAAGGACCTCATACACTCAATAGCAAAACCCCCAAAATCCAACTAAAACATGGGCAGAGGAACTGAATAGTCATCTTTCCAAAGAACATATACAACTGGCCAGCAGGTACATGAAAATGTGTTCAATATCACTCATCATCAGGGAAATGCAAATTGAAACCACAATGAGATATCACTTCACACTTGTTAGAATAGCTATTATCAAAAAGAAATAACAAATGCTGGTGGGGATGTGGAGAAGAGGAAACCTTTGCTCACTGTTGGTGGGAATATAAATTGGTACAGTCATTGTAGAAAACAGAATAGAGGTTCCTTTAGAAATTAAAAATAGAACTACCATATGATCCATTAATCCCACAGCATAGCATATAATTCAAAATCCCACTTTGAAAAAGGATTTCAGAAAGATATCTGCACTCCCATGTTCATTGGAACATTAATCACAATAGCCAAGATATGTGTCTGTCAGTGCATGAATAGGTAAAGAAGACGTGGTATATTATATACAATAGAAAATTAGCCCCGAGAAAGAAGGAAATCTTGCCATTTGTGACAACATGGATAAACTTTGAAGGCATTATGCTAAGTGAAATAAGTTGGACAGAGAAAGACTAATACTGTATGATATCACTTATATGTGGCATCTAAAAATGCTGAACTCAGGGTGTGTGGGTAGCACTGTTGGTTGAGCATCCGACTTTTGATTTTGGCTCAGGTCATGATCTTAGGGTCGTGGGATCGAGCTCAGTGTGGAGTCTGCTTAAGACTCTCTCTCCTTCCCTTTCTGCCCTTCCCTGCTCTCAAATAAATAAAACTTTAAAAAAGAACAAAAACAAAAATGTTGAGCTCATAGAAACAGAGTTAGAATTGTCATTATCAGGGGCTGAGGGAGGAGGTGGGGAAATGGAGAGATCTTAGGTAAAGGGTATAAACTCTGATTTCTAATGTGAATAAATTCTGAGAATATAATACAGAATGGTGATTATAGTAACAACACTGTATTATATACTTGAAAGTTCCTAAGAGTAGATCTTAAATGTTTTCACTATAAAAAAAAAGATAATTATGTGATGTCACAGAGGTGTTAGCTATGGTGGTAATCATTTTGCAATATACAAGTTTATCAAATCAACAGCTGAACGCCTTCAATTTACACAATGTTATATGTCAATCATATCTCAGTAAAGATGAAAACAATAAGTACCCCTTAAAAAGTACAGGGGTGATTATGTGCTTACCAGCATCTGGCAGTCTTTCTATCAGATCCATGAATTCTTTTTCTTTGATGCTGATTCCCATGTTTTCTAAAAGAGTGTCCAGCTTGTTGACATCAACACTGCCTTCTAAGTAAGGAACAGGAAAGGAATACAGTAAAATTGAATGTTTCTAAAACTGGACCATGAATTCACTGTGCTGTTATTATTCCTCTTTATCAAGCATGTATTTTATTACAATAAAAAAACTCACATATTTCTTAGTATTAAGATTTTCAAGATGAATACCAAAAACCCAGTTTTGTTCAGTTAATAAGAGAATAAAAATTCCTCTCAATTTTATGTTAGGATTTTGAAAAGCGAGAGCTAGAGATGACTGACATAATATTCTATAAAACAGGAGTTGTTTTTATTGTCTGTACTTTCAAATTATTTGCTTCTGTTTTTGACTGAAACCTTTATCTGACAGTGTTCATTCTTTACCTTTTGCTTTGTGTTTTTATTTTGTTTCTTTGGGGCTGAGTTAGGAAAATCCAAGAAAGTTTAACACTTTCTGCCAAATTTTAGTACAGGAAACTACTTGGTTTACTTGGTAAATTGCAGATCTACTTAAGAAAGCATAAATAAATACAATTACATAGGAAAGGATGATTCATATTTTAACAACACAAATAAAGGTTTCGGATTCAGTCTTTTCACTGTGCTTCTTACTCACGTTTGAGAGACTTTATGCCCTTCATCAACCTTTTTTGATACACTTTTCCATCAGCTATAAAAAATAGATATTTAAAATGGAGTCAGAAAGGTAGTACACATCTTTTAATTTCAGAAAGAAAGAATTTAGAAATCTTTGCATCAGGAACATTTCTTTTTTTAATTAATTACTTTACTTTTTTATTATGTTAATCACCATACATTACATCATTAGTTTTTGATGTAGTGTTCCATGATTCATTGTTTGCATATAACACCCAGTGCTCCATGCAGAATGTGCCCTCTTTAATACCCATCACCAGGCTAACCCATCCCCCCACCCTCCTCCCCTCTAGAACCCTCAGTTTGTTTTTCAGAGTCCATCGTCTCTCACGGTTCGTCTCCCCCTCCGACTTACTCCCCTTCATTCTTCTCCTCCGCAACAGGAACATTTTGAATGCAAATAGATAAATATATGAAATTGTTCACTCTCAGTGGTAAAGGAGTGAATTGCAAATCGTAATCATGAGATGCTCTTTTTTTTTCTGTATTGAGAATGTAGAGAAAATAACATCCTCAAATACTGTTTGTGGGAGTTCAAATTATAATATTCTGGAAGAAAATGTGAGAAAACAAACAAAATATCTTCCATTTTACAACTCTACTTAAAGGAATTTAATCTCAAAAAATTTTAGAATATTTGCAAAGATTTATCCACAAGGTTGCCAAATAAAAAAGGATATATATTCATACATGGAAAACTAGAAAAATATACATCAAAATTCTCATAGTAGTTATTGCTTTAAGTTGGGAATAGAGATAGTTTTATTTTCACTTATTTGCATTATCAAGGTTTCTATGATAAATACGCATGTTAACATTGTGAAGAGATAAGAAGTATAAGTAAATTAATATACACATAAATATTATCTACCAATCTATCATCTGCTGAGCACTAGAAGGAAGTGTACCAAAATACTAATAATGGCTATCTTTGGGTTATGGGATTAAAAAGAATTTTTAATAATTTTTTTGGTTTTATTTAAAACCAGGGCATTATGCTAAGTGAAATATGTTGGAGAGAGGAAGACTAATACTGTATGATATCACTTATATATGGATTCTAAAAATGCTGAACTCAGGGTGTGTGGGTAGCACTGTTGGTTGAGCATCCGACTGAGCCACCCAGGCACCCCAAAAACATAGCTTCTTGACATGAGTCTTGGCAATTATTTTTTTACATAGGGTTGTTTTATGTAAGATTGTAATTTTTCATTTATTTTTGATGTTTGTATCTTTTTTTAATGTTCAGTTAGCCAGCATATAGTACATCATTAGTTATTTATGTAGTGTTCAATGATTCATTAGATGCGTATTTTTTTAATCCTTTAGAATCTTAGATTTTTTTTATTATGTTATGTTAATCACCATACATTACATCATTAGTTTGTTTTTTTTTGATGTAGTGTTCCATGATTCATTGTTTGTGCATAACACCCAGTGCTCCACGCAGAATGTGCCCTCTTTAATACCCATCACCAGGCTAACCCATCCCCCCACCCCCCTCCCCTCTAGAACCCTCAGTTTGTTTTTCAGAGTCCATAGTCTCTCATGGTTCGTCTCCCCCTCCGATTTTACTCCTTTCATTCTTCCCTTCCTGCTATCTTCTTCTTCTTCTTTTTTTTTTAACATATAATGTATTATTATTTATTTCAGAGGTACAGGTCTATGATTCAACAGTCTTACACAATTCACAGCGCTCACCATTAGATGGGTACTAAGGAGGGCACTTGTAATGAGCACTGGGTGTTAAAATGCAACTATTTTGTAATTTTTCACATGTGGAAGTAGTTCCACAGAACTAGGCTTATAGCACCCATGAGACTTACCATTAAGTGGCAGTGTCTTCACTAAATTCAAACGTTCATTAGGTGTGAGCTCAATCCCCAAGTTTTCCAAAATACTTTCAAGTTTATTAGCATCAACTTTGCCTCCTTTGAAAGAAAAATGAATTATTGACACATGGCAATTTTAGGACATTATAATGATCCAAAATAATGAAAAATCTGGTTTAAAGAATGCCATCCTAACTTTCATATTCTCACATATTCCAATAGTGTTTAAGGATAATGAGGCAGAACCTATTCCTTGATTCTTCATAAAGAGTGGTCTCCTGACGGATTACAGGCAAGATGGCGGAGGAGTAGGAGACCTGGATTTCGTCTGGTCTCAGGAATTCAGCTGAATAGGGATCAAACCATTCTGAACACCTACAAACTCAATAGGAGATCGAAGAAGAGAGTAGCAACAACTCTCTGAACAGAGAAGCGACCACTTTCTGGAAGGTAGGACGTGCAGAGAAGTGAATCCGAGGCGGTATTTGGGAGGATAGACTGCGGGGGAGGGGGCCACCCTCGGCTGCTTCTGGCAAGTGCTAGAGCCGCGGAGCACAAAATCGGAACTTTTAAGAAGTCAGCTCCGCTGAGGGACGTCGCTCCAGTGGCTAAGCGGGGGGTGGAACCCTCGCGGGACAGTGTGGTCTCAGGACCCTCGGGGTCACAGAAAGACCGGGGGTGCCTGAGTGTGGAGAGCTCCCAGGTATCAGAGCGGGGAAGCCGGCTGCAGAGACGGAGCCGAGGCGCGGGCTCTCAGCTCGGGGTTGCCATAAACTCTGATCTGCGGCCCAGTCGGGCCACTGCTCCTCCAGCAGGGACCCAACAAGCGGCAGATCCGGGGAGACTCCCCTTCCTCCCCTGGGAGGAGTGGTGCGGGAGCGCACCGCAGGGATCTGCTGGGTTTGGAGACTCCACACGGGGTCGGGTGCCAGAGATAGAAACGCTCGGTCACAGGCCGGGTGAGCACGGAGTGCGGCCGGAGACCGGGGAGACGGGAGTGACTGCTTTTCTCTGGGGGCACACTGAGGAGTGGGGCCCCAAGTTCTCAGCTCCTCTGAGTGGAGATTGGGAGGCCACCATTTTCACCCTGGTCCTCCAAAGCTGTACCAGAGCTTGCAGGGAAAAAAAGCTCCTGAGAGCCAACCCGAGCAGCTTACTTAGCTGGGACCGACAAGGGTGGGGCAATTCCGCCTCCGGCAAAGACTTTTGGGAACCACGGCAACAGGCCCCTCCCCAAGAAGATCAGCACGAACAGCCAGCAAGCCAAGACCAAGTTTACCGATCAAGGAGAACCAGAGAACTCCAGTGCTAGGGGAATACTGCACATAGAATTCATGGCTTTTTTACCATAATTCATTAGTTTTTCAAAGTTAATTTTTTTAACTGTTTTTTTTTCTTTTTTTGAATTTTTCTTTTTCCCTTTTTCAACCAACATCTTATCAATCCCTTTTTTAAAAAAACATTTTTTATTTTTCATTTTTAGAGTCATATTTTATCCCTTCATAGTAGTTACCCTTATTTTTGGCATATATATATAAGTTGTTCTCTCTTTAAAATTTTGAGATACAGTTTCTTCTAACAGATGAAAATATACCCTAAATCACTAGTGTATGGCTTTGTTCTAGTCTCCTGCCTGATCACATTCTCTCCCTTTTTTTTTTTTAAATCTTCTTCTTTCTTTTTTCAAACAACTTCTTATCTTATCAATTCCTTTTATAAAATCTTTTATAATTTTCATCTTTACAGTCATCTGCCATCCCTTCATTGTATCAACCCTTATTTTGTACATATATAAGTCTTTCTTCCTTTAAAATTTTAGGAGGCACTTTTTTCTAACAGACCAAAATACGCCCAAAATCTAGTGTGTGGCACTGATCTATACACTAGCCTGATCATATTTGATCATATTCTGTTTTTTTTTTGTATTGTTCTGTTTTTGTTTTTTTTTTCTCTTTCTTTTCTCTTTCTTTTTTCTTTCTTTCCCTTTCTTTTCCCCTGGTTTCAGGTCTTTTCTGATTTGTACAGAGTATATTTGCTGGGGACGTTGTTAACCTGTTAGCATTTTGTTCTCTCATTCATCTATTTTCCTCTGGACAAAATGACAAGACGAAAAAAATCACCTCAGCAAAAAGAACAAGAGATAGTACCGTCAGCCAGGGACCTACTCAATACGGACATTAGTACTATGTCAGACCTAGAGTTCAGAATCATGACTTTAAAGATACTAGCTGGGCTTGAAAAAAGTGTGGAAGTTATTAGAGAAACCTTTCTGGAGAAATAAAAGAACTAAAATCTAACCAAGTCGAAATCAAAAAGGCTATTAATGAGGTGCAATAAAAAATGGGGGCACTAACTACTAGGATAAATGAGGCAGAAGAGAGAATCAGCGATATAGAAGACCAAATGATGGAAAGTAAAGAGGCTGAGAAAAAGAGAGAGAAACAACCACAGGATCACGAGAGCAGAATTCGAGAGATAAGCAATACGATAAGACGAAACAACATTAGAATAATTGGGATCCCAGAAGAAGAAGAAAGAGAGAGAGGGGCAGAAGGTATATTGGAGCAAATAATAGCAGAGAACTTCCCTAATGTGGGGAAGGAAACAGGCATCAAAATCCAGGAGGCACAGAGAAACCCTCTCAAAATCAATAAAAATAGGTCAACACCCCGACATCTAATGTAAAACTTACGAGTCTCAGAGACAAAGAGAAAATCCTGAAAGCAGCTCGGGAGAAGAGATATGTAACCTACAATGGTAGAAACATTAGATTGGCAACAGACCTATCCACAGAGACCTGGCAGGCCAGAAAGGACTGGCATGATATCTTCAGAGCACTAAACGAGAAATATATGCAGCCAAGAATACTATATCCAGCTAGGCTGTCATTGAAAATAGAAGGAGAGATAAAAAGGTTCCAGGACAAACAAAAACTACAGGAATTTGCAAACACGAAACCAGCCCTCCAAGAAATGTTGAAAGGGGTCCTCTAAGCAAAGAGAGAGCCTAAAAGCAGCATAGATCAGAAAGGAACAGAGACAATATACAGTCACAGTCACCTTACAGGCAATACAATGGCACTAAATTCATACCTTTCAATACTTACCCTGAATGTAAATGAGCTAAATGCCCCAATCAAAAGACACAGGCTATCAGATTGGATTAAAAAACAAGACCCATCAATATGCTGTCTGCAAGAGACTCATTTTAGACCCAAAGACACCCCCAGATTGAAAGTGAGGGGGTGGAAAACCATTTACCATGCTAATGGACACCAAAAGAGAACTGGGTTGGCAATCCTTATATCAGACAAATTAGATTTTAAAACAAAGACTACAATAAGAGATGAGGAAGGACACTATATCCTACTTAAAGGGTCTATCCACCAAGAAGCTCTAACAATTGTAAATATCTATGCCCCTAACATGGGAGCAGCCAATTATACAAGGCAATTAATAACAAAAGCAAAGAAACACATTGACAACAATACAATAATAGTGGGGGACTTTAACACCCCCCTGACTGAAATGGACAGATCATCTAAGCAAAAGATCAACAAGGAAATAAAGACTTTAAATGACGAACTGGACCAAATGGACTTCACAGACATATTCAGAACATTCCATCCCAAAGCAACGGAATTCACATTCTTCTCTAGTGCCCATGGAACATTCTCCAGAATAGATCACATCCTAGGTCACAAATCAGGTCTCAACCGGTACCAAAAGATTGGGATTATTCCCTGCATATTTTCAGACAGCAATGCTTTGAAACTAGAACTCAATCACAAGAGGAAAGTCGGAAAGAACTCAAATACATGGAGGCTAACAAGCATCCTACTAAAGAATGAATGGGTCAACCAAGAAATTAAAGAATAATTAAAAAAATTCATGGAAACCAATGAAAATGAAAACACACCTGTTCAAAATCTTGGGATGCAGCAAAGGCAGTCCTGAAAGGAAAGTATATAGCAATACAAGCCTTTCTCAAGAAACAAGAAAGGTCTCAAATACACAACCTAACCCTACACCTAAAGGAGCTGGAGAAAGAAGAGCAAATAAAGCCTAAACCCAGCAGGAGAGAGAAATAATAAAGATCAGAGCAGAAATCAATGAAATAGAAACCAAAAGAACAGTAGAACAGAACAACGAAACTAGGAGCTGGTTCTTTGAAAGAATTAACAAGATTGATAAACCCCTGGCCAGACTGATCAAAAAGAAAAGTTAGAAATGACCCAAATCAACAAAATCATGAAGAGGAGAGATCAGAACCAACACCAAACACATAGAAACAATTATAAGAAGATATTATGAGCAACTCTATGCCAGCAAATTAGATAACCTGGAAGAAATGGATGCATTCCTAGAGATGTATCAACTACCAAAATTGAACCAGGAAGAAATAGAAAACCTGAACAGACCTATAACCACTAAGGAAATTGAAGCAGTCATCAAAAATCTCCCAACAAACAAAAGCCCAGGGCCAGATGGCTTCCCAGGGGAATTCTATCAGACATTTAAAGAAGAATTAATACCTATTCTCCTGAAACTGTTCCAAAAAATAGAAATGGAAGAAAACTTCCAAACTCATTTTATGAGGCCCCCATTACCTTGATCACAAAACCAAACAAAGACCCCATCAAAAAAGAGAATTACAGAGCAATATCCTTGATGAACATGGATGCAAAAATTCTCACCAAAATACTAGCCAATAGGATCCAACAGTACATTAAAAGGATTATTCACCATGACCAAGTGGGATTTATCCCTGGGCTGCAAGGCTGGTTCAACATCCACAAATCAATCAACGTGATACAATACATTAACAAAAGAAAGAACAAGAATCTTATGATCCTCTCAATAGATGCAGAAAAAGCATTTGACAAAGTAGATTCCTTTCTTGATCAAAACTCTTCAGAGTATAGGGATAGAGGGTACATACCTCAATATCATAAAAGCCATCTACGAAAAACCTACAGCGAATATCATTCTCAATGGGGAAAAGCTGAGAGCTTTTCCCCTAAGGTCAGGAACGCGGCAGGGATGTCCACTATCACCACTGCTATTCAACATAGTATTAGAAGTCCTAGCCACAGCAATCAGACAACAAAAAGAAATCAAAGGCATCCAAATCAGCAAAGAGGAAGTCAAACTCTCACTCTTTGCAGATGATATGATACTGTATGTGGAAAACCCAAAAGACTCCACCTCAAAACTGCTAGAACTCATACAGGAATTCAGTCAAGTAGCAGGCTATAAAATCAATGCATAGAAATCAGTGGCATTCCTATACACCAACAACAAGACAGAAGAGAGACATATCAAGGAGTCGATCCCATTTACAATTGCACCCAAAACCATAAGATACCTAGGAATAAATTTAACCAAAGAGGCAAAGGATCTGTACTCAGAAAACTATAAGACACTCATGAAAGAAATTGAAGAAGACACAAAGAAATGGAAAAACGTTCCATGCTCATGGATCGGAAGAACAAACATTGTGAAGATGTCAATGCTACCTAGAGCAATCTACACATTCAATGCAATCCCCATCAAAATACCATCCACTGTTTTCAAAGAAATGGAACAAATAATCCTAAAATTTGTATGGAACCAGAAGAGACCCCGAATAGCCAGAGGAATCTTGAAAAAGAAAAGCAAAGCTGGCGGCATCACAATTCCGGACTTCCAGCTCTATTACAAAGCTGTCATCATCGAGACAGTATGGTACTGGCACAAAAACAGACACATAGATCAATGGAACAGAATCGAGAGCCCAGAAATGGACCCTCAACTCTATGGTCAACTTATCTTTGAGAAAGCAGGAAAGAATGTCCAATGGCAAAAAGACAGTCTCTTCAACAAATGGTGTTGGGAAAATTGGACAGCCACATGCAGAGGAATGAAACTGGACCATTTCCTTATACCACACACAAAAATAGACTCCAAATTGTTGAAAGACCTAAATGTGAGACAGGAATCCCTCAAAATTCTAAAGGAGAACACAGGTAGCAACCTCTTCGACCTCAGCTGCAGCAACTTCTTCCTAGAAACATCGCCAAAGGCAAGGGAAGCAAGGGCAAAAATGAACTATTGGGATTTCATCAAGATCAAAAGCTTTTGCACAGCAAAAGAAACAGTCCACAAAACCAAAAGACAACTGACAGAATGGGAGAAGATATTTGCAAATGACATATCAGATAAAGGGCTAGTATCCAAAATCTATAAAGAACTTATCAAACTCAACACCCAAAGAACAAATAATCCAATCAAGAAATGGGCAGAAGACATGAACAGACGTTTTTCCAAAGAAGACATCCAAATGGCCAACAGACACATGAAAAAGTGCTCAACATTGCTCGGCATCAGGGAAATCCAAATCAAAACCTCAATGAGATACCACCTCACACCAGTCAGAATGGCTAAAATTAACAAGTCAGGAAACGACAGATGTTGGAGGGGATGCGGAGAAAGGGGAACCCTCCTACACTGTTGTTGGGAATGCAAGCTGGTGCAACCACTCTGGAAAACAGTATGGAGGTTCCTCAAACAGTTGAAAATAGAGCTACCATACAATCTAGCAATTGCACTACTGGGTATTTACCCCAAAGATACAAATGTAGGGATCCGAAGGGGTACGTGCACCCCGATGTTTACAGCAGCAATGTCCACAATAGCCAAATTGTGGAAAAAGCCAAGATGTCCATCGACAGATGAATGGATAAAGAAGAAGTGGTATATATACAGAATGGAATATTATGCAGCCATCAAAAGGAATGAGATCTTGCCATTTGCAACCACATGGATGGAACTGGAGGGTGTTATGCTGAGTGAAATAAGTCAATCAGAGAAAGACATGTATCATATGACCTCACTGATATGAGGAATTCTTAATCTCAGGAAACAAATTCAGTGTTGCTGGAGTGGTGGGGGGTGGGAGGGATGGGGTGGCTGGGTGATAGACATTGGGGAAGGTATGTGCTATGGTGAGCCCTGTGAATTGTGCAAGACTGTTGAATCACAGATCTGTACTTCTGAAACAAATAATGCAACATATGTTAAGAAAAAAGAAAAAGAAGAACATAGCAGGAGGGGTAGAATGAAGGGGAGTAAGTCGGATGGAGAGAAGAACTATGAGAGACGATGGACTCTGAAAAACAAACTGAGGGTTCTAGAGGGGAGGAGGGTGGGGGGATTGGTTAGCCTGGTGATGGGTATTAAAGAGGGTACATTCTGTGTGGAGCACTGTGTGTTATGCACAAACAATGAATCATGGAACACTACATCAAGAACTAATGATGTAATCTATGGTGATTAACATAATAATAAAAAAATTAAAAAAAAAACACGAGTGGTCTCCTAAGACTAATGGTAAGATATCATAGAAGAAAATCAGGTTATATATAATTGGCCAGCAATTTAGGATATCTAGTCTTTTTTACTTTTTAATACTGAATCATGTGATTATTATTTAAAGCAATCCTATCAACCTAATTTTCTAAAAATATTCCTTTTCCTATATTCTGTGCCTACCTACATTTGGTTATTTAAGCCAGCAGTTATTAATTCAAGCTTGTAGGAGCCTGCAGGTAAAAGAAATTAGTGAAACCAGCTGTGGTGAACTAGACAGCACATGCCTTGTCCAAAGAGAAAATACACCAGTTACTGTCGTGAGGGAATATATGGCCAGTGTTGCCAGATTTTACAAAACTTGATTGCAGGTTGGACTCAATTCATGGGTGGCCAATTTGTTAAATCTCTGATTTAAACACTGGTTAAGATCAGTATAACACTGGGAGAAACTACAGAAAATATAATTTATTACTTAAGCATCACCACTTATTTACTTAATTTTTTGAAGATTTTATTTATTTACTTGAGAGAGAGAGTGTGTGTGAGAGAGAGAGGGAGCACAAGTGGGGAGGAGGGGCAGAGGGAGAGGGAGAAGCAGACTCCCTGCCAAGCAGGGAGCCCAATGTTGTGCTCCATCCCAGGACCCCCAGATCATGACCTGAGCTAAAGGCAGATGCTCAACTGACCGGGCCACCCAGGCACCCTTCACCACTGATTTTTATAGCCAAATCCTAGATAATTCAAAATCAAAGGTACAAGTAAAGTTGAATATAAATATTTCATTAAAATATGTAAAATATCAACATTAATAAATTTATGATATATCAGGAAAACACTATGCAAGATTTAACATAGGGTTAGAATTTAATTCAAAATGTCTTAGTAATGTCTTACTCACCCGAAAAAGATTTTACTTCATTCATCAGCTTTTCTAGATCAACTTTACCTTTAACTGTAAGACAAGGAATAAATTGGATAGAAACATGACAGTGAGACCAAGAAAGTATGTTGCGTTGAGCAAAAAAACTTAGTAGTATTTATTTGCTCTAGAAAATTTAACCTTTTGCTGGTACATACTTTCAGTTATAAAGTAAGTCATGGGGATGTAATATACAATATGATGACTATAGTTAATATTAATAATATTTGAAAGTTGCTAAAGAGAGTAGATCTTAAAAGTTCTCATCACAACAGTGTAACTGTGTATAGTGATCGGTGTTAACTGTGGTGATCATTTTGAGAGATATATATATACACATACATATATATATTGCAGTATATATAAATATTGAATCATTTATGTTATATACCTGAACTAATATAATGTTACATGTCAATTATAACCTCAATATAAAAAATTATACCTCAATATAAAAAGTAGACGCTGGTTTCATACTACACACACACACACACACACACACACACACACACACACACGAAAACAACCTTTTGTTACATCCTTCATAAGAAGGTAGAAGGATGACAGCTTGAATGATAATAAGCATAATTATTTCCTGAATACAATTAATATTCCAGCATTTCCAATGTATTGTGCTCAGGGAAGAAAAATGGCTAATTCTTATCATTTACTTTCTGAAAACAGAAGTGCTTTTTCTCCCCCAGCAAAATAATACTCCATGTTGATGAGAAAAATCTAGCTACAACCTAGGAAACATGGTATAAAATGTAGTTAATCATAAATTCAACACACTTGTTTTTGAGTACCAGCAGAATGGCCAGAAAAGTGTATCAATTACCAATAATGTTGCTAATTCTGTGGTGAGAATTTCCTTATTCTTTGTCTATTAAAGTATTCCTAGCCACTAATAACTTCGATACCAACTACAGGTCAGGGCAAAATGGAAAATGTGTGTTGGTTTACCTGGACTATTTTAGTTAACCAAGCCTATCATGAAAAAGAGATGGGATCCTTGGAGGGGATTAGAATTTTTATTTTTTATTAATTTTTATTTTTTTATTATTTATTTATTTTTTTAAAAGATTTTTTATTTATTCATTTGTCAGAGAGAGAGAGAGAGAGAGCACAAGCAGAGGGAGAAGCAGACTCCCTGCTGAGCAAGGAGCCTGAAGCGGGACTCGATCCCAGGACCCCGGGATCATGACCTGAGCTGAAGGCAGATGCTTAACCGACTGAGCCACCCAGGCATCCCGGGGATTAGAATTTTTAGGCCTGTCTTTGTACATGGGTTGCTATGGTTGTCTGTTCATCCTCTTCTTTGTCCATCTGGTTTATTACTGGGAAAATTCTTTTTTTTTTTTTGTAGTTTCCATTTTTTTTATTATGTTCAGTTGGCCAACATATAGTTTTTGACGTAGTGTTCAGTGATTCATTAGTTGCATATAACACCCTGTGCTCATCACCACACATGCCCTCCTTAATACCCATCACCTGGTTACCCCATCCCCCCACCCCCTCCCTCTGTAACCCTCAGTTTGGTTCCCAGATTCCAAAGTCTCTCATGGTTTGTCTCCTTCTCTGATTTCTTCCCATTCAGTTTTCCCTCCCTTCCCCTGTAGTCCTCCTCACTATTCCTTATGTTCCACATATGAGTGAAACCATATGTATGGTAATTGTCTTTCTCTGCTTGACTTATTTCACTTAGTATAATCCCCTCCAGCTCCATGTTGATGCAAATGGTGGGTATTCATCCTTTCTGATGGCTGAGTAATATTCCATTGTATATATGAATCACATCATTCTGACCCAAGATGAAAGGGCTCTCTGCCATAGGCCATCTAACTGGGGTGAGTTCTCTTTCATTAAAATATTCCAAGTTCATCTCAGCTGAGGAGGAATCTATTAGTAGGAATTAAGACATCTGTGTGACAAGGGAAATTTGTTTAAACCAAAGTTGATCATTTTCCTTTACTTATAATGTTATTCTTACTCTTTTGCATTTACTTTAATAAACATTTAGAAGAGCTTTTGTTAACATGGAGACTGGAGTATGGCTCCAGTCCCTTTTACTGCCATCTCAAAGCTGTTTCCCTTTTGAAATTCAAATGTTGATGGTTTTTCTAGGCTGCTGGGGCTATGTCAACACTCGGGCTCTGGTTGTGTCCTGGAGCCCAAGAATGGGCATGGGGTTCTTTCCGCCCTTAACGAGGGAAGCACCAGAGAGGTGTCAGAGCACAGGAACAGAACTGGAAAGCAGTAGATCCTGGGAAATGCTTGGCATTTAGAATCCTGAAGACCCTGATGAAGCTCAATCAAGGCCAGTATGAGGGCATTCCAATTCCTCTGACTCCTAAAAGACCAAGAAGGAATAAAACAGGTGGGCAGAGGGCGCCTGGGTGCCTCAGTCATTGAGCATCTGCCTTCGGCTCAGGTCATGATCCCAGGGTCCTGGGATCGAGTCCCGCATCGGGCTCCCTGCTCAGCAGGAGGCCTGCCTCTCCCTCTCCCACTCCCCCTGCTTGTGTTCCTGCTCTCGCTGTCTCTCTCTCTGTCAAATAAATAAATAAAATCTTAAAAAAACAAAACAAAAACAGGTGGGCAGAAACATTTATTTTCCTGAGGTGGTTAAAATACAGAGATGCCAGAACAGATGCTACCTTCTTTTCTGTAAGCTTGAAAACAATCTGTTATGTTATGGAATATGTAATATTAAGTGCTAAATAAAGAATCTTGAAATAGAAGGGAAATTATGTAAAAGAAATTTTAGGAGTTGTTTGTGAGAATTGAAAAAGTATAGTTGAGGAAGTAAAGACATTCCAAAGATCTCATGGTGGGGAGTAGGGGAAACGGTGGGAGGAATAAGAGTGTTCTAAAAGTTTCTGCTTATTGAGATTGTGGGGGTGGGGAGTGGGAGGAAGGGCTAAAGCTGAAATGAAATATCTGATGGGTAGAAGTATCTTGATGGAGAATAAAGCAGTATTTTGTTACCAGTAATAATTAAGTTATAGGTAAGTATGACAGTGAATGAGAAGAAAAGAAATGCAAGAATTAATGAAATGTGACCCTCCTCTGGAACTTCAAAGTTAATTAGGAAGAAAACAAATATAATGAATGGCAACTTAAACCAGTAATAATAAGCACAAGAAAAAAAGAGAAAACAATAGTAGAAAATGAATAATAAATATAAAGTGAGATAAAATAAATGCATATATCCAGTATTACACCAAATCTGAACAAACTGAAATTTCTCACTAAAAGAAGATTATCAGATGGGTTCCTTAAAAACCCAGCCATATGATGATTTCACAAAATACGTTTCAACTAAATGATAAAGAAGATTGAAAATAAAGGAGTGGGCAAAGATATGAGGCATATACAAGCAAAAAGAAACCGGTACTGGCAATTGTTAATATCAAAGTAAAACTTAAGAGTCAAATCAACAAAGAGATGTAGATAAAGAGGGACATCAAAAGGTATAGTTTATGAATATTATAACAGTCATAAACCTATAAAACAAAACTATTAGTAATTTAAGAAATTTTTTTAAGATTTATTTATTTATTTGAGAGAGTTGGGGGGAGGGGCAGAGGGAGAGAGAATCTCAAGCAGACTCCCTGCTGAGCATGGAGCCTGAGGTGGGGCTTGATCCCAGGAACCTGAGCTGAAATCAAAAGTCAGACACCCAACTGACTGGACCACCCAGGTGCCCCAAGAAGAATCTTATAAAAATTCAATTAAAGTCGGAGATCTTAACCCTCTTAATAGAAGATTTATTTTGGAGACAAAATAGAGGTAAAGACACAAAGGAATTGAATAATACTACTGATAAACTTGATTTCATAATATATATATATATATGTCTATGTGCCCTCTCTAGAGACTATAAATTATTTTTATATGCCTACAGATTTACAAAAATTGGTAAAGTACATGGCCATAATGAAAATTTTAACAAAAGAGAGATTCTTTTTAACATCTCAGTGGCCACATTATCTGATAGAATTCCAAAGTTTATATACAATAAAAACTTAAAAGACTTAAAAAGAAAGTAAGAGATATATTTATAGATACTAGATAATCTTTGTATCAATTATAAGTTGGTAGAAAGTAATGATCAGGAAAACTCTTCATATCGAAACCAAAAGGATATAGTGAAGCTACACTCAGAAGAAAATGTATGGCCTTAAACTCCTTCATTTAATAATGAGGCAGAAAGACAAAAAGAAACTAAGTACTCCTAGCAGGAGGGTATGAAAGAGAAACAACCATTCTCCAAGTGGTTGGACAAACAATCAGATAAAAAGTGGGCAATTTGAACAGATACTTTATTAAAGAAGTATAAATGGCTAATAAGCGCTTGAAAAAGTACTCAATATCATTACACATCAGGGAAATGTAAATCAAGGCCATACTGAGATAGCACCACACACTAACCAGAAGGACTAAAATTAAAAATAACGATAATAACAAATGTTGGTGAGGAGCTGAGCTAAGAGAACATTCAGATGTTGTTGGTGGGAGTATAAGATGGTACATTCACTTTGAAAAAGTATCTAAAAGATTCTTATAAAACTAAAGACATATTTACCCTAGGATGCAGCATTTCTACCCAAAAGAATAGTAAACACATGTTCAAAAATATCTCAAACAAAAAAAGTCTCGTACAAGAATGTTCATAGCAGTTTTACTCATGATAGTGAAAAGCTAGAAAAAGCATAGACCCAATAATAGTAGAAGTGATAAACATATTTTTCAAGGATGGCTGAGCTATATATTTCCCATCCCACATGACCTTATTACAATGTGACTGATAGAACTTCCACCAAGAGCTTAGACTGAGTCTGGGCAGGGTCTTGTGATTGCTTCAATAACAGCATTTGGTGGAAATGGTGCTCTGTGACTTCATCCTAGTTACAGATTCAGAGAAGAACTGTTCTAAATTGTCTGTAATAGACTTTTCTTTCTTTTTTTTTTAAGATTATTTATTTATTTATTTGACAGAGAGAGATAGCGAGAGAGGGAACACAAGCAGAGGGAATGGGAGAGGGAGAAGTGATGCGGGACTCGATCCCAGAACCCTGGGATCATGACCTGAGCCGAAGGCAGAGCCACCCAGGCGCCCTGCAATAGACTTTTCTCCATAGGACCCAGGTGAAAGTGAGAGACAGACAGACAAATATTGAATGTCAGCCACATAGAGCAGGTATACTCTAGCCACATTAAAATAGAAAGAACATTAAAGATCACCATACCTATAATAAGTATCCTTTTTATAAATACTGATGTCACGTATTGGCAAATGTGGCCAAAGAGTTTAAGTGGAATTTGTGCAATACTTAACAGTTCTCCCTACTCCATAGGGAGAAAAAGGTATGTCTAGTGAAAAAACAGGTATCTTGAAATCCTTCTCTAATTTGAACATAAAACCAGCGAGAGACAGGGTGTGTTCTTTCTTTGGACCTGAGTTTTTTCCCTAAGCTTTTCAGAATGCCTTCTTGATGCCAAACAAACATTTTTTTTAATTTAAATTTAATTTAAATTTATTTTTTTTAAATTTTATTATGTTATGTTAGTCATCATTCATTACATCATTAGTTTTTGATGTAGTGTTACATGATTCATTGTTTGCCTGTAACACCCAGTGCTCTATTCAATGTGCCCTCCTTAATACCCATCACCAGGCTAACCCAGCCCCCCTACCCCCTCCCCTTTAAAACCCTCAGTTTGTTTCTCAGAGTCCATAGTCTCTCATATAATGTATTATTTGTTTCAGAGGTACAGGTCTGTGATTCATCAGTCTCACAATTCACAGCACTCACCATAGCACATACCCTCCCCAATGTCTATCACCCAGCCACCCCATCTCTCCCACCCCCTACCACTCCAGCAACCCTCAGTTTGTTTCCTGAGATTAAGACTTCCTCATATCAGTGAGATCATATGATACTTGCTTTCTCTGATTGACTTATTTCCCTTAGCATAATACCCTCTAGTTCTATCCACGTCATTGCAAATGGCAAGATTTCGTTTTGATGGCTGCATAATATTCCATTGTATATGGAATGAATGAATATGGATGAATTTATCCATTCATCTGTTGATGGACATCTAGGCTCTTTCCATGGTTTGGCTATTGTGCACATAGTTTGGCTATTGTGGACATTGCTGCTGTAAACACTGGGGTGCCTGTACCCCTTCGGATCATCACATTTGTATCCTTGGGGTAAACACCCAGTAGTGCAATTGCTGGGTTGTAGGGTAGCTCTATTTTCAACTTCTTGAGGAACCTCCATACTGTTTTCCAGGGTGGTTGCACCAGCTTGCATTCCCACCAACAGTGTAGGAGGGTTCCCCTTTCTCTGTATCCTTGCCAACATCTGTCGTTTCCTGACTCATTAATTTTAGCCATTCTGACTGGTGTCAGATGGTATTTCATCAAGGTTTTGATTTGTATTTCCCTGATGCTGAGTGATGTTGAGCACTTTTTCATGTGTCTGTTGGCCATTTGGACAAAAGCATTTTTAATGACTGTTATAATAGGCTCATAAAAGTAGTTTTTCTGTAGTGTTCAGTGGTATCTAAAATGCTCACCATCAACTGGCAGGTTTTGTGTTATGTCTTTAAGCTCCTTTTCAGTGAGGTCCATGCCCATGTTTCCCAAAACTGCATCCACTTTACTGGAGTCAATCTTCCCTCCTATGGAAAGAGAGAGAGATATACAAGCAGAAGTTAATGTCCCTAAAATGTGGGATAAACCCTCACCTTCCTGAGGATTATAGTTATTATGTTCATCCAAAGGACCAAAGCCTGATGAGATCTTTACAAGAGGACAGAGTCAATAATAAGAGTTAGAATTAGAGCATATTGTTTTAATTTTAATCTTCATATAAGCATACCTAGTATAAAAACTGAAAGGTGATGTAATGACTGCTCAGAGAATTCCAGTAGGGTGATAATAATTCCTGTGTTTCGAATGACTACTGTCTCACTTTCACTGTGTTTATTTTTACAGTTAACTTCTAGTTATGTTAAGGGATGCTGGTTCTCCATTGCCATTTAAATTCAAGTTAAAAGGGCGCCTGGGTGGCTCAGATGGTTAAGCGTCTGCCTTCGGCTCAGGTCATGATCCCAGGGTCCTGGGATCGAGTCCCGCATCGGGCTCCCTGCTCCTTGGGAGCCTGCTTCTCCCTCTGCTTCTCTCTCTCTCTGCTCCTCTGTCTCTCATGAATAAATAACTAAAATCTTAAAAAAAAAAAAAGAATACTTTAAAAAAAAATTCAAGTTAAAAGTAAATCAATTTAAATGAAAATATTAATAATAGTACAAATACTGAGTGGATTTGGCAGATATCATGAAGCTGGTATTGGTAACCTTGCTTAGACATGACCTTCCTCCTGGCCTGCTTCCTGTCTATTCAGTCCTATGTTCCTTCAATATCTTGAAGGCTTTCTAGAGCTCTCTTCTTCTCTCTCTCTCTTTTGGTCTAAATGTCAGATTAGTAGTCTCTTGCTGCTGAATAAACTAACTGAAGAGGTGTTATTTTTCCCTTTACTCTTGCTGTGCAGCCTGGGCTCTGATAATTTCTTCTTCTGTCAAATTTGAGAAATCCCAAGAGAGCATGGGAGTTCTTTCCAAGGTATATCATAAGAAATGATCTAAAGAACACATTGATCTATAAAAGAAACAAAAGTATGTAATAATGTGTTAGGTGTCAGGGTTGACAATTTAATCACAAAGAATCAGTAGAAATGCCAAACATGATGATCTCAGATTGATTGTGTTTTATTAAGCTTCTCCCTCACCTTTAAGAAACTTTATACCATCCAGCAACCTTCTCTGGTAGACCTTTCCATCTGTAAGGAAAACACTGTTCAGATCACAGAAACTTACAATGTGGAGCTTCATAGACAGTAAGAATCCAGCAATTTCAGTAAGATATATTTTATGAACTGCCTTATAAATTTTTTGATTTAGTGGCAAATAATGAAATTACAGGGCAGGGGGATACTGACACTCTACCATTCTGAAACATATCTTTTTCTTTTCTTTTGTGATATTTTCATTTTCCCCTATTAGATCACTCTTTCTTTTTTCTCATTTATTCTGGCTTAAATTTCAGATCTCTTGATATAATCAAAAGTTATAAAAGATATAATTATATAAAAGATATAAATGAACCCTGATGATAAGAGTCATGATGACACAATGGTTGATTCTTAAACTAAAGATTAAATGGCAGATATAACATTTTAAGATACAATAGGGTCATTTTAAAGTATGCAACATGGATCATAAGATTATTTCTTTTTTCTTTTTTTGAAAGATTTTATTTATTTTTTTGACAGAGAAAGACAGGAGAAAGGGAACACAAGCAGGGGGAGTGGGAGAGAGAGAAGCAGGCTCCCTGCCGAGCCAGGGAGCCCGATGTGGGGCTCGATCCCAGGACCCTGAGATCATGACCTGAGCCAAAGGCAGACATTCAATGACTAAGCCACCCAGGTTCCCCCATAAGATTATTTCTGACAAGCAGTAAGATAGAGACAATTTTAGAAGTTTTTGCAATTTAACAATATGCTCCTCTGGACAACTATATTTTTATTTGAAATACTCACTATCAATTGGCAGATTTTTCACCAGTTGTGAGAGTTCTTTATCTGTGAGTTCTATTCCCATGTTTCTTAGAACTGTTCCTATGTCGTTGATATCAACTTCCTCTCCTTCAAAAGGACAGAAATGGTAATGTGTGATTTTAAAGAACCATCTAATTATTCTAAATAATGATGAAATCTATTACTGTTTAAGTATTAACCCCAACTACCCAATGCATAATAAAGTTAAATGAGTCCTGTTTGAGTATGGTTATGGCAGAACAGTGAAGTGTTTATTTCCACAACTTTAGTAATAATAGAGGCAATATAACAGAGTACATAATAATGCATTTCATAATTTTTTGTTGTGGGAGATTACTAGTAGGTAATAAAACTTTAGTCTCTTTTTATTACACTAACATCTTTTTAGTAAACATCTTAATCTGGAAAAAATGAGACCATAGGGCTTACCCAAAATATGGCACTATGTTTTATTATTGAAACATTGACAAACCGAAGTTAAACTTTAGGAAATCAAACTACAATCAGTTTATTAAAAATAGCATAATTTAAAGGGAATAACAGCAAAGAATATAAAATATGTATAAAGAATCAGAATCATCTGTATTTGGTAACTTCTTCCTCACCTGTAACAGCTTCTACCTTATCCATCAGGTTTTTCAGATCAACTTTCTTATAGCCTGTAAGACAAAGTTTAATCAGAGAAAAACAATAACATGGACTCAGAAAAAAGATACAAAGGACAAGAAGTCCTTTTTATCTAAAATTTATTGTTCCAGAAGATGACCAAGGAAAATGAATTCATTTACAATGAGGACCAAGCTTCAATAGTAAATAATGAATGAAAGTGATCTTAAAAGATTGTATTAAATAATAAAAATGAAAATTGTAAAAATAAGTTTATCTTACCTAATACTGAAGAAAATTCAGGTTGTAATTATAACTATTCCAATAGTTATTCTTTAGAATATAGAATAATTCTTAGGAGAAGCAATGAAGCAACATTGACTTTTCACGTGTGTTCAAATGTTTTTCTCTGAGAAAGTGAGGTTATTGTACACTGCAGCATCCTTCTGAACTTTGAAACAAGATGTATAAAAATCACCTTTACAAAAATGACTGACTTTTTCCCAAGGGTTCCTTTACATCTTTTGAAATCCATATTGTTATACGTTCAATGTCCTATCTCATTATTATTCATGTATAATTTTTTTCTTCAATTATGAAATGTTCTAACTCTGCCAGGTCCACATTTGTTAGTGGCTTTGTATGATTTGGGAATCCTTCAACCTCAATTACTTCTTGAAATGATGCATGTTTCTCAATATTCGTAAGGAGCATTAACTTGTGTTACCACGTGTTGATGCCATGGGCACTGCTGTGTTAAGCCATGAGGGATGTTAGAGAGGAGCTAATTACTTGAGTGGTCAATTTTAGTGATTCCCTAAACTTAATTGGTGGATAAGAACACAGCCCAAATCCTATCATTTTACCACACCATTTGCAGTCATCTTAAATTAAAAACAAAATAAATTGAGTTTAAAAAGTTAGAATTTAAAACATACTTTGTGTAATAAATTTAAAAATATATAAGCATATGAAGAAAAGGTAAATGTCCCATCTTTTACCTCTCCTCAGCTTCATGACTACTCCTCACCATTACTAACAGTTTGTGTATATCCTTCCAGACTGTTCTTATGTTTGTAAAGGAATACTATATATGCTTTTAAAAATTAATAATACTATACATATTATTCTGTTAACGTGTTATAATGACCACAAAAGAAAGCCATCTCAAAATCCATGAACAGAGAAATGAGGAATGGGTGAATGGATTGGTTTATGCCCTGGGTTGATGTCAGTGATACATGGATCAGTGAGAAAAAAACACATCGCAGATCCTATTTTTGTAAAACCAGACAACAATAATCCCTCCCCTTCTCACTAGCACCTGTCCCTACCCTGAGATGTATAAAGAAATAGATTACAGGTTTTAAAGCAACAAAAAATGAACAGCCTTTTTATCCCCTGAGTTCTTCTGAAAACTATTCAAATGGCTTCGGGCAACAAATAACTTAAACCCTTGAAACAGTCACAATTAATCCTGCAAGCTCAACGTCTGTTTAAAATCACAGTGTTTTCCACAGTGCTCACCACTCAGAAGATCCTTTATCAGACTGAGTTCCTGTTCTGTAAGCTTGACCTCCATGGCTTCTAAAACAGGATCCAGGTTATTTACATCAACCTTCCCTCCTTAAAAACATGAAAGGAAAAGGAAAAAATGGAAAGATTATAAAATATTTAGAAAAATTCATAAAAACATATTATTATCTTCAACTAACAGGCATTACTGTTTTTCTCCAGCTTTATTGAGATATAATTGACATATAACATTGTATAAGTTTAAGGTGTACAATGTAATGATTTGATATATGTATACTGCAAAATGATCACCACAATAAGGTTAGTTAACACATCCCTCATCGGTATTGTCAACTATAGTCACCATGTTGTACATTATATCTCCCCAGAACTTACTCCTCTTATAGCTGGAAGTTTGTATCCTTTGATCACATTCACCGTTCCCTTCCCCATCCTCCTGCCTCTGGCAACTACCAATCAGTTCTGTTTCTATGAGTTTGGTTTTTTTTAGATTCCACATATATGTGGTATCATATAGTATCGTATCATATTGTTTTTTTCTGTCTGACTTATTTCACTTAGCATAATGTCCTCAAGATTCATCCATGTTGTTGTAAATGGCAGGATTTCCTTCCTTTTTACAGCTGAATAATATACTATTATATATGTATGTATGTGTGTGTTTGTGTGTATGTGTGTGTGTATATATCCCCTATTTTTTTTATTCATTCATCTGTCCATAGACACATTGTTTCTGTGTCTTGGGTACTGTAAATAATGCTGCAATGAACAAGGGGGTGCAAGTATCTCTTTAAGACAGTTGTTACTGTTACATGAATATACACTGCTAAAAGAGAATGACTTCATAATCTAGTATAACTCCTAAAATTTTCAAGCAAAGAACAAAACTACAATAGATTTGCACAATTCTTTACAAACAGAGTTAAAATTTAAAGAGTTAAAAGTTAGAATTAGAACATGCTTCCTCAAATGTTAAACATACAGGCCCAGAAAAAAGTTAGGTGGGACAAGGCTATGCAATTGTAGCTGAAGAGCACTAATCAATAATCTCCACAAAGAAATAGAGATTGTATTTGTTTCCTAAACTCTTACTCTCAGTTTTCTCTGCTCCTGCTCACATTTTGGAATAAATGCTAAACCTTCCTCTCTCCTTCCCACCTTCCTCCTTCCTCCCCCCTTCCTTCCTTGCTTCCTTTCTTCCCTTCTTCTTTCCTTCCATCTTTATTTCTGTTCATGTTTCTTCAGAGAAAGCTTCAAAAACCCAATCCAGTAGAGAATTTCATCTAAGATAAAGTAAGAGTTATTACCAGGAAAAACACAGATGTGATACAAGCAGCGAAATAATGTGTTATAATCTATTGATATAAATTTAATGTTAACTACGGAGAGATCCCAAATGTCCTTCAACTGATGAATGGATAAAGATGTGGTACACACACACACACACACACACACACACACACACACACACACACTGGAATATTACTCAGCATCAAAAAGAATGAAATCTTGCCATTTGCAACAATGTGGATGGAACTAGAGTGTATTATGTTAAATGAAATAAGTCAGTCATAGAAAGACAAATACCACAGATGTGGATGGAACTAGAGTGTATTATGTTAAATGAAATAAGTCAGTCATAGAAAGACAAATACCACATGATTTTACTCATATATGAAATTAAGAAACAAAACAAATGAGCATAGGGGAAGTGAAGGAAAAATAAAAAAAGATAAAAACAGAGGAGGAGACAAACCATGAGAGACTCTTAACTATAGAGAACAAACTGAGAGCTGCTGGAGGGAGGTGGGTGAGGGAATGGGCTTGACGGGTGATGGGTATTAAGGAGGGCACTTGTTGGGATGAGCACTGAGTGTTATATGTAAGTGATGAATCGCTAAATTCTATTCCTGAAACCAATACTATACTATATGTTAACTAACTTGAATTTAAATAAAATTAAAAAAAATTTAATGCTTAAGGATATTTCATATGCTTCCTCTTTGTACTTCTTACTCACTTTTATTATATCTCACATCCTTCAGCAACCTGTTTTGAAACACCTTTTCATGAGCTGTAAGAAAAGGTACAGTTCAGATCTCTAGAAAATTGATATGAAGAGTCACCAAAACATAAATTCTATGATTATAGAAAGATACATTTCAATGATTTGCTTTAAAAATTAATCTATTTTTATAGTTATACAATATGGACATTTAAAAACATAAGTGTTTTAAGTCAGGAAACGACAGATGTTGGCAGGGATGTGGAGAAAGGGGAACCCTCCTACACTGTTGGTGGGAATGCAAATTGGTGCAACCACCCTGGAAAACAGTATGGAGGTTCCTCAAAAAGTTGAAAATAGAGCTACCATATGATCCAGCAATTGCACTACTGGGTATTTACCCCAAAGATGAAAATGTAGGGATCCGAAGGGGTACGTGCACCCTGATGTTTATAGCAGCAATGTCCACAATAGCCAAACTGTGGAAAGAGCCAAGATGTCCATCGACAGATGAATGGATAAAGAAGATGTGGTATATATACACAATGGAATATTATGCAGCCATCAAAAGGAATGAGATCTTGCCATTTGCAACGACGTGGATGGAGCTGGAGGGTATTATGCTGAGCAAAATAAGTCAATCAGAGAAAGACATGTATCATGTGACCTCACTGATATGAGGAATTCTTAGTCTCAGGAAACAAACTGAGGGTTGCTGGAGTGGGGGGGGGTGGGTGGGATGGGGTAGCTGGGTGATAGACATTGGGGAGGGTATGTGCTATGGTGAGCACTGTGAATTGTGCAAGACTGTTGAATACCTCTGAAACAAATAATGCAATATATGTTAAGAAAAAAAAAAAAGAAGAAGATAGCAGGAGGGGAAGAATGAAGGTGGGGAATCAGAGGGGGAGATGAACCGTGAGAGATGATGGACTCTGAAAAACAAACTGAGGGTTCTAGAGGGGAGGGGGGTGGGGGGATGGGTTAGCCTGGTGATGGGTATTGAAGAGGGCACGTTTGCATGGAGCACTGGGTGTTATGCACAAACAATGAATCACTACATCAAAAACTAATGATGTAATATATGGTGATTAACATAACAATAAAAATTTAAAAAAATATAAGTGTTTTGCACAGTGACAAACTTACCCATTCTTTGGAATAGGAAACATTTATTAAACTCTGTCATGGTGCATTTCTAAAAAATACGTTAAAATATTTCTTTTTTTTATTCCACTGATGTCCTATTTCTCCTTCATTACTTTTCATTGCTCTTATTGCAAAACTATTGCTGCTCTGAGGGGGTAGTATTAGTCACTTGGACAACTATATGGCAATGTGGTGATGAATCTCCAGTTGTGTTCGAAGAGGAAATGACAGAATTTCTTTTCAAGTCAGAAGTCCCTTTCTATTAATTTATGGCATTTTAAAGACAAAACTGTACTATTAAAAGATTGAGAATGGCTCACATTGACCCATAAAATCAAGTTCCCTGGAAGGCATGTTGGCATTTATGTGGCATTTACTTACCATCAATGGGCAGTGTTTTCAGCAGATGCTTGTGCTCCATATCTGTAAGCTCAATCCCCATGTCTTTCAGAATATTTTGTAGGTCACTGGAATCAATCTTTTCTCCTTTGAAAAGATGGAATAGTAATAGGTTAAAATATGAAGGGCTAATCTAATTATTTAAGATCATCTAAATATATACTTTTGCTGCTCTAGTTTTTTCTCTAATACCAGGATGAAAAGGAAAGGCAGAGTGAAAGATTTCCTGATAAAAAGAGTCAAATGGTAAATAAAAAATAGAATTTGTCCCTTAATCGTAGTAAACAGGAAGGGACACCTGGGTGGCTCAGTCAGTTAAGCATCTGTCTTCAGCTCAGGTCATGATCCCAGGGTCTTGGGATTGAGCCCCACATCAGGGCTCTGTGCTCAGCAGGGAGTCTGATTCTCTCTCTCCTTCTGCCCCTCCCCCCGTTTGTGCGCTTTCGCTCTCTCTCAAATAAATAAAATCTTTAAAACAATAGTAAATAAGATGTATTCCTAATACTGAGAATAATATCACATTGTGCAGAAACAAATCTGGTCATATAATTATCCAGAAATAAAGTCAAGATATGGTTAATACAATACACAGTTAACAAACTATGACATATTTTACTTTATTTTCTTAAAACTATGTGATTAGCTGTTAGCAATGGACTTAACTATTTTTAATGCTCCACCCTGCTTTTACTGTGTCCATCTAGTTTTTGGGTCTATAAGTACCAGCCAGATACTTTCATTGAAAAAAAGCATCAAAGATTATAAGATTTATTATGAAGAAATTATCTTTTTGTTTTACTTATAAACCCAGATAATGTTAGATTAAGCTGTTGATCAGTAGATGCAAATGTTTATCAAAATGAATACTGAAAATATGTGAATTTATAAGCCACTAATACAAGTTTGAGAACACGCTATTAAAATTTTTAGTGTAAATTGTGATTTATTGCAAATCATTTATATCTTACCTGTAAAAGCTTTCACTTCATCCTTCAAAGTTTTCAGAGCAACTTTATTACCAACTGTAATAAAAAACCATAACTTGACGCTCATAAGATGATGTAAAATCGCAAAAGAACACCCTCCTCCCCTTCAGACAGTAACAGCACTTAAGTGTCCTGGGCATCTTATTAAGCATTTTAAACAGTCATTCAATAAATATTTACTCAGAATATGTTATGAGCCTGGAGCTGAAGAAAAAATTTTAAATATTAAAAATATACTTATTTCAAAAATGTAAATTTGACTTTCTATTTCATAAAATATCCACTCTTGAATTTGATGATGAAAAGATGGTATTCAAAAGTGGCTTTCTTGTTCTCAGAATTGGGGAGACTCTTCTAGTGACCGTGCCACCTGTGTCCAAATACTACATTCCCAACTTCTTTGTCAGTGTTATTGTCTCATCTCCAATCTTGACATCTTCTGCATGAAAAGTTCCCTTGTTCCATTCCTCTCATTGCTAAAGGTACATAAAACCTAAAGCTCAAAATCCAATGATATCTCATATGCTCACCACTGACAGGCAGGTTTTGTTTCAGATCTTCAAGTTCCTTGTCAGTGAGCTTGATTCCCATGTTGCCTAGAACAGTTTCCAGGTTCTTGATGTCAACCTTCCCTTAATCAGAAAGAGAAAGGCCTGTGAGGAAAATCTAGTGACTCTAAAAATGTTATTTTTAAGTTTAAAATTTTCTAGGGAAGAAGGGTCTTTCTACCAAGACATGAGACTAAAATTTTATTACCAAAACATGGACACCACAAAGTCCAACTCTAGACAAATATTTACAATAAGGAGTACAGTAACAGAATCAACATGGCAATTAAGGTTAACAGTAAAATACAGTTCTGTTCCAATAGGAATTCTAGGTTTATAGTGACTTTGTACTCACCTGTAATAGCTTTCACTGCTTCCATCAAGTTAGGCAGATCAACATTCCCATTCGCTACATAAGCCCAAAAGAGACATATAATCAATGACATGAGCTTAGAAAAAGATATAAATTATTTATTTAGTATAATAAAGTCCAGCTGAATTTGACTCACATCCCAATTTTAATTGACACGCCTTTAAACAGAAGATCAACAGATGCCCTAGTGCTCACCATCAACTTGTAGTTGTCCTGACAATTCAGCAAATTCCTCTTCTGTGAGTCTCAATCCCATATTTTCCAAATTAGTATGCAGTTTATTCTTTTTCATCTTCCCATCTTAGGAAAGAGACAGTGAAGCAATATTTGAAAAAAAAAGTTATATGTAGCAAAATTAAAAAAAAATTTTAGTAAAACTTAACTTTAATGACCACATATTATTAAAACAAAAGAGACAAAACATAAAATATATTTCATGCCTTTGTTATCGTTAAATTTCACCAAGACTAAAACCCCAAATAGACTTGTCCACTTGAAGACCCAAGGAGAAAGTCAAGAGAGTCAGAATTAGAATTATATTTCCTTTAGTCTATTCTTGTTGACAAGCTTACATAATAAAACAGGGTTAAGGGGCTTGAACAAATAGAACTGCAGACCACTAACTTAATTACTCAGCACAGAAAGTAGGGTAATTTTTGTTTACTGACTCAAAATATTAGTTATCATTGTAGCTGATCATTCTCTTCAATAATGACCAGGGTTTTTTGTTTGTATTTGATAGAATTGATTTTCCTTTTTGAGAAAGAGTTGAAAAAAATCTAAGAAGATACTGGACTTCCTGCCAAGAGAAAGTGTATATTAACAGCAGATGGAATGTAGTTATGCTGAAAGAATCCTAAGTAAAAACTTATATAGGACCAAGATTCATGCTTGGATGGTATATCTGGAGAACCTAGATAATATGCCTTATAATTTTGTTTCTTACTTACCATTGAGAGACTTCATAGCCTTCAGTAATCTATTACGATATAACTTTCCATTAGCTGAAAGAAAAGTCATAATTCATGTAATGGCAAAATGAATATGTGATTCACAAAAATAGCATGAATAGAATAATTTTGGAAACAGAAAATCTAGTCTTTTATCAATATATAAAAATCAACTGTTTTTTTTTTAAGATTTTATTTATTTATTTATTTGACAGGGAGAGAGAGAGAAACAGCATGAGAGGGGAGAGGGTCAGAGGGAGAAGCAGGCTCCCTGCTGAGGGAGCCTGCTTCTCGATTCCAGGACTCCGGGACCATGACCTGAGCTGAAGGCAGTCACTTAACCAACTGAGCCACCCAGGTGCCCACAACTGTATTTCTATACTGTTGCAATGAGCAAACCCAAAAGGAAATTAAGAAAGCAATTCCATTTACAAGAGCATCAAAAAGAATAAAATGCTTAAGAATAAATTTAACAAAAGGAGTACAAAATTTATACTCTAGAAACTATCAAACATTGTAGAAAGAAATTAAAGAAGACCTAAGTAAATGAAAAGACATCCTATGTTTATGGATTGGAAGACTTAATATTGTGAATATGGCAATACTCCCCAAATTGATCCATGGATTCAATGCAATCTTATAAAAAATTCTAGCTGGTTTGTTTGCAGTAATTGATGAGCTGATCCTAATATTCATATGGTAAACCTGGGGCCCCAAATAGCAAAAATAATCTTGAAAAGGAAACAGAAGTGGGGGACTCACACTTTTCTTTTTTAATATTTATTTATTTATTTATTTATTTGAGAGAGAGAGCACGCTCACTTGCAAGTGTGCATGGGTGGACAGGCAGGGGAAGAGGGAGAGAATCTCAGGCAGGCTCCCTGCTGAGCACAGAGCCCCATATTGGGCTCAATCCCACAACCCATGAGATCATGACCTGAAACCAATACTTGGACACTTAACCAAATGAGCCATCTAGGCAACCCATACATTTTTCATTTTAAAAACTACAAAACTACTGTAATCAAGACAGTGGGGTACTGGCATAAAAGTAGATATATAGATCAATGGAATAGAATTCAGAATCCAGAAATAAGCCTTCCAGTTTATGGTCAATTGATTTTTGACAAGGGTACCAGCACCATTTAATGAAGAAAGAATAGTCTCTTCAACAAATGGTGCTGGGACAACTGGATATTCATGTGCAAAGAGAATATTCTTTTGGATCCCTATCTCACACCATATACAAAAATTAACTCAATATGGGGCACGTGGATGGTTCAGTAAGTTAAGCATCTGACTCTTGATTTTGGTTTGGATTGTGATCTCAGGGTCATGAGATCAAGCCTCGCAAAAGGCTCTGTGCTGGGTGTGGAGCTTGCTTGGGATTCTCTCTCTCCTTCCTCCTCTGCCCCTGCTCACACTCTCTCTCTGTAAAAATAAATAAATAAATAAATAAATAAATAAATAAATAAATAAATAAAATTAACTCAAGATGGATCAAAGATCTAACTATAAGGGCTAAAACAATAAAAATGTTAAAACAGCTGTAAATTTTCTTAACCTTAGATTAGACAATAGTTTTTTATATATGACACCCAAAGCACAAGCAGCAAAAGAAAAAAATTATAATCTGGACAACAAAATTAAAAACTTTTGTGCATCAGGGAACACTATCAAGAAAGTAAAAAGATAATTCACAGAACAGGAGAAGACTCTTGCAATCATATATCTGAAAAGGAACTTGTATTTAGAAAATATAAGGGACTTGTATCTAGAATATATAAAGGACTTTGATTCAATAATAAAAAGATAACTAAATTTAAAAATGGACAAGGGATATGAAAAGATTCTCCTCCAAAGGAGATATACATTTAGCCAATATACACATTAAAAGATGCTTAACATCATTAGCCAGCAGGGAAATCAAAACCAGAATAAGATACCATCTCACACTCACTACAATATAATCAAAGGACAGATAATAATAAGTGTTGATTAGGATGTGGAGAAAGTGGAACTCTGGTACACTGCGGGTGGAAATGTAAAGTAGGCCGTCACTCTGGAAAACAGCCTGGTTTCCTCAAAAGGTTAAACATAGAGTTACTATATGACCCAACAATTTCACTCTTAAGGTATATACTCCAGACAAAAGAAAATATGTATCCACATAAAAACTTGTACATGCATGTTCAAAGGAGTATTATTCATAATAGCTAAAATGTCGGTTGATCTTTGAAAAACAGGGGTTTGAACTGTGCAGGTCCATTTATATATGGAGTGTTTACAGTGCTATAAATGTATTTTCTCTTCCTTACGATTTAGAGAGAGAAAGAAAGAGAGTGCAAGAAGGGGGAGGGGAAAAGGGCAGAGGCAGAGGGAGAAAATCTCAAGCAGACTCTGTGCTGAGCCTGGAGCCGCATACCAGGCTCCATCCCAGGACGGTGAGATTGTGACTTGAGGTGTTATCAAGAGTTGGAGGCTTAATCAACTGAGCCACCCAGGCACCCGTCCTCCTTACAATTTTTTCTTTTCTTTTTTAAAGATTTTATTTATTTATTTATTTGACACAGAGAGAGACAGTGAGAGTAGGAACACAAGCAGGGGGAGTGGGAGAGGGAGAAGCAGGCTCCCCACTGAGCAGGGAGCCCGATGCGGGCTCGATTCCAGGACCCTGGGATCATGACCTCAGCCAAAGGTAGATGATTAACGACTGAGCCACCCAGGCGCCCCTCCTTATGATTTTCTTAACAACACTTTCTTTTTTCTAGCTTACCTATTGTAAGAGTATATAATACATATAGCATACAAAATATATATTAATGGACTGTTTATGTTATCAGGCTTCTGGTCAACAGTAGGCAATTAGTTAAGTTTTTGGAAAGTCAAAAGTTATACATGGATTTTCATCTGCACAGGGAGTCAGTGCTCCTAACCCCTGTGTTGTTCAAGGGTCAACTGTACTAATACATAATAGGATAGGGATGGACCTTGAAAACACTGTGCTAAGTGAAACTAGTCACAAAGGACCACATATTGTATGATTCTATTTATGTACAACATTCAGAATAGGAAAACTGATGGAGATAGAAAATAGATTAGTGGTTGCTCAGGGCTGAGGGGGAGTGGAGAAATTGGGAGGTGATGGTCAATGGGTATGGGGTATCTTTCTGGGATAATAAAAATGTTCTAAAATTGATTGTGGTGATGAATGCACAATTTTGTGAATACATTAGAATTCACCGAGTTGTATACATTACTGGGTTAATTGTATGGCATATGGATGATATCTCAGTAATTCTGTTAAAAATGTTTTACCCAAAATTTTCATCTTTATATAACAATGAAATTAAGGAAGAGAAGCCTTTTTCTATATGATAAACTTGTCCCCTTGAGTGGGCTTACTGTACTGTATAAATATATCTTCCCTTTCTTTTTAATTCTCACTTTTATCTTTAATTTCTTCCACTGCTCTCTTATCTCTTTCTTTTTCCTTCTTATGGTATAAGCCCTGAAGGGCAACAAGTAGACATTTGTTAGCTCTGATGGCAACTCACATCTGAGGAATTACTTGGCTTCCAAAATAAACTCTAAATGACACTTACAGTTTTTATATGTAGCTTACATGTTAGTTTTTAAAAAATGTTCTAGGGGCACCTGGGTGGCTCAGTCGTTAAGCATCTGCCTTAGAGTCAGGTCATGATCCCAGGGTCCTGGGATGGAGCCCCGCATCAGGCTCCCTGCTCAGCGGGAAGACTGCTTCTCCCTTTCTTACTCCCCCTGCTTGTGTTTTCTCTCTCACTGTGTCTCTCTCTGTCAAATAAATAAATAAAATCTTAAAAAAAAGTTCTATCATGTTTTAGAAGAAATTAAAATTTTCATGCAGATCCACAAAAATCCAAGTTCCCTGGAAGCTTCCACAGACACTTGTATGACTCACCATCAACTGGCAGTATTTTCAGCATCTTCTCTAGTTCCTTATCTGCAAGCTCAATTCCGAGATTTCTCAGAACATTTTTTAGATCACTTGACTCAATCTTCTCACCTTTGAAAATAGGAAATTTGGTATACATCTTTATTTCACATAGCAATAATTATTTCTAATGAAAAAATTATTTTAGGACAATTAATATCATGTCCTTGTTTTCAGATTGAAGAATAAAGTAAAAATGAAACATTCTCAACTACAAAATCAATATAGGTGTTAGGTCAAATTTATTTCCTTAATATGAACATGAGAGTTTCTTCTAAAATCAGGGGCAGACTACTTTCAGAATAAAATTTGATCTATTAATTAAAAAAATAGATGCTTACATGAATTTTTCTTTGAAAAAAGTATTTTAATTAAAAAATAAGAATTATATGATAAATACAATGAAGACATTACCTCAATCAATTTTAGGCTCCACTCTCTGATTTGCTGTGTCATTCTATACTGTGGTTATTAATCACTGGTGAAGTGAATTATATTATTGACATAAACAACAGATTGCAGAATTTGAAAGCAAGAAATAGTATGATAATTTCATTGCAAAAACAAATAATTTTATAACAATACATGAAACTCTAGAGACAAATACTTCATTAATAAATATAGAGAAATACCAGAATTTATAAGTCAATGATGGAGTAGTAGAAAATATCAGGAAAAAACAAAATTTAATGTAGATAACTGGAATCCTAATTTTATGGTAACTTTTCACTCACCTGTAAAATCTGTGATGTTTTCCATCAGTGTTTCTAGAGGAATTTTCTCATCAACTATAGGAGAAGATCAAAATCACAGTATATTATAGATATCATATGGTATAGATCTCATATATCATATAGAGCGCATATATTATATTATGAGATACAATACCAAAGTTTGTGGAAAAACAGAGGAACAATTATAATAGTTGCACTTCTATGTGTCAGGCCCCATCCTAATTGTTTTATATATTTATTTAACCAATACTGTTGAACACACTTTCTAGATTATTCTCACCAGTTTTTATTTATTTATTTATTTACTTTTTAATTTTTTTAAAGATTTTATTTATTTGACAGAGAGCGACACAGCGAGAGAGGGAGCACAAGCAGGGGGAGCGGGAGAGGGAGAAGCAGGCTTCCCGCCAAGCAGGGAGCCCGATGCAGGGCTCGATCCCAGGACCCTGGGATCATGACCTGAGCCAAAGGCAGCCGCTTAATGACTGAGCGACCCAGGTGCCCCTCCCCAGTTTTTATTTTAAGACAAGCATGAATAAGAAGAAAATTCTAAACACGAAAACCAAACAATTGCAATGATGCAATTTGGCTTATAACATCTCAAATTTATTTGTGTAAGAGGAAGTTATTCAGAAGTGAGTGTGTTGAAAGATCCTGCGTTCTTATATTCAAAACTGGAAAGGCTACTAACCATGATACTTGTAGACAGCATAAAAGTCACACATATCCCACATATAAATGATACTTGTAGACAGCATAAAAGTCACACATATCCCACATATAAATGATACTTGTAGACAGCATAAAAGTCACACATATCCCACATATAAATGATACTTGTAGACAGCATAAAAGTCACACATATCCCACATATAAATGATACTTGTAGACAGCATAAAAGTCACACATATCCCACATATAAATGATACTTGTAGACAGCATAAAAGTCACACATATCCCACATATAAATGATACTTGTAGACAGCATAAAAGTCACACATATCCCACATATAAATGATACTTGTAGACAGCATAAAAGTCACACATATCCCACATATAAATGATACTTGTAGACAGCATAAAAGTCACACATATCCCACATATAAATGATACTTGTAGACAGCATAAAAGTCACACATATCCCACATATAAAAAACTGTTTTATTTTTGACTTTGTTAACTAGATACTCATCAACTCAAATGACATTCTTTGTGTTTTAGTCATGGTTATGGTGTATCACCACATGGCTCTTGGGCCTTCCCTTCCCCTTATGGAAAAGGACATTTCTTCCCTCAAAGGTTTTTTTAATTAAACTTTCTCCAGGGTTAACCAGTGTATCTGATAACATGCTTACCACCAACATGCATGTTTTCAGCCAGATCTTTAAGTTCAGTATCTGCAAGCTTGATCCCCAGGTTGTTCAGAATGGTGTCCAGGTTGTCGATATTGACCTTCCCGCCTAAGAAAAATAACAGCCCGTCAAGAATATTAAATGACTCCAAAAGAGAAGTTCTTATACTCTTTTGATACACATATCTGATTGTGAATTGTTAAGCATTAGATCATTACTCACAAAATTTGCACACTGTTTCAGACAGGTTATATACTCACTAAAGCCTATTCGAGGATTCCCTCAAAGTCTAAAATTTACCTAAAGAATATTTGCTCTAAAGTGAAAAAAGTAAATTAATTAATGTTCAACAATGTTAGCACAGAGGCCAAATATTTTAAGTCCTCAACTACAAAGTTAGCATTAAGGCTACTTCCCTTGAGACTTGTCTTAGGGACCAGCCTACACAAACACAAAGTTTTAAAGGGCATTCAATACTGAAATTAGTTTGAGAAAGAGAGCAAGGTACAGAAATAGAGGCTCAGAGTATGTACAAGTCTCCGAAGAAGTGAATGAGAAAGGGAAGAAAGAGATGGAGTTGTGGCCAAAGAGGGGTGTGAAGAGTTTTAGTTTGCTTATTTTATAGGATGGGATATGTTGAGCATGTGCATGGGCTGAAAGGCTTGTCTGTAGAGGAAGAGGTTGAAAATGGCGAATGGGGTGAGGTCTTGTGGATGTGGGAGAGGGTGGAGTTAAGGGTATCTTTGTAAGCCTTGCAGAGGAAGAGGTACTCCTCACTCATCCTTTGATACTAGGATGGGTGTGCTTAAAGATACCTGTAAAGGTAGGGATTGGGGATAGAAAGCTGAGGACTACCACTCTTGCTAGCCTCAATTTTCTTTGTGAATAAAAAAATTCTGGTGGAAAAAAAAATAAATGGTGTTTAATAAATGCTCAGGGAATTCTGGTACTGGAGGTAAACATTCTTTAGTTCTAAACAACTACAGGTTGCCTTTTGATGAATGAACTTCCAGTGTAGTTTTTTCTGCTATTTATTAAATTCCGTGAATCACTGTAATCATTTCTATATTTTTTTGCTATGCAAACTTGAAATTTGATATTTTTCCTCCTGAAAATTTGGAAAATGACAAGAAAGTGTGGTGTTTTACTTCCAAGATAGAAGATGAGATTATCTTCTAAGATAAAGATTGAGTTCTAAAAAAGTATACATTTGCAATCATTATATATGACAGATGGCAGCAAATTCATATTTCAGAAACAGTATAAAATGAAGATCTCATATTTATTTGCATTCTCATTATGTTTCTCACTCACCTTTAAGAGACTTCACACCTTCTAGCAATCTGTTCTTAAAGACCTTGTTATCATCTATAAAAAGGGGCACAATTAAGGTCATAGAGAAATGATGTGGCTTTTCACTAAAATTATTTCAGTAAAACCGAGATTTTCATGATTTACTCTAGAAATTTCCCCCATTAAAATAAATTTTGAGAGAAAATTAGGGAAAGTCTATAATACAGTAAATCTATCCAAAATTTAGCACACAAAGCACACTATAATATGCACAATGTTTTTGGTAATAGCACCTCTCACTTTTTATCCCCTCCCAGTTTAACACCCCTCCTTCCCTTGTTTACTTCCCACAACTCCCTGTAGCTATCTACAAGGTAAGGGTATCCTCAGAAATGTATTCCCCTCAATGGTATGAGTCAATATGATGGGGATGCTTATTCCAAAACGGAAAGTTAAACTGCATAGATGGAAATTTCCCTCAGGAATAAGTGAACCTTTAAATTATTTTGAGATGGGCATTGTTTGTTTATTTATTTTTGCGTCTTAACAGATGGGGATAGTTTGAGTTTTTGAAAAAATCTCAAAAGGAAACAAAACAGATGAACATAGGGGGAAAAAAAGAGAGCAAAACCAAGAAACAGACTTAAATATAGAGAACAAACTGATGGTCACCAGAGGGGAGGTAGGTGGCAGGATGGGTGAAATAGGTGATGGGGATGAAGGAGGGCACTTGTTGTGATGAGCATAAGATGATGTATGGAAGTGTTGAATCACTGAATTCTACACCTGAAACTGTATGTTAACTAACTGGAATTTAAACAAAAATTTTTTTAAAAAGCTTAATAAAACCCTTTAAGGTCACATCAATATTTGAAATGCTTACCATTGAAAGGCAGATTTTTCATCAGCTTCAAACGTTCCTTATCTGTGAACTCTATTCCCATGTTTTTCAGAATAGTTTTCACGTCTTTGGCATCAACCTCTCCTCCTTAAAAAAGGCAGACATCATTACATATATGAATTTAAAGGATCACCTAATGATTCCAAATAGGGAAAAATCAATCTATGGCTATGTAGCTTGAATATGTACAGAATAAAGAACAAAGGCCAATGAGACCTCTCCATGTATACCGACTATGACATTCACAGGAAAAGAATTTGATCGCTAAATGCTAATAAAGGAAGTCACAATCATATTGACAATGGCAAGGCAACTCTGAACCCAGTGAAATTTACATCATGTATCTATCTATTCAATTAGAATATTATAAATTACTTATTCAAATAATTGTATCAAATAAGGTAAGATCTTATTTAGTCTCATTTTTGTAACTTTTCTGTAGTCTTTACTAAAATTTTACTTTATATATTATTTTACTAATATAGAATTTGGCTGTTCTAAAAGAAAGAAGAACAAAACATATAAATAAAAAATATACCAGAAAATAAATGAATTGCTAATAATTTAATGAATAAGGAAATAAATGTCATTAACTAAATGGCAATTGAGGGATAATGATAAAATATAGTTACTATAAATACTAAATGTCTTAGATTGATAATTTCTCACTTACCTGTAGTAGCTTTTACTCCATCCATCACCTCTTTCAGACCAGCCATCCCATTAGCTACAAGAAATGGCACAATGCAAATAAGTGCAGAACACAAATCTAAGACACATATTTTGTGGAAACAATTACATGAAAAATTCCCTATATTTTCATTTTACCTGAGATCATTTATTAAATGTCTGGATCTCAGGGAGTTAAAATGATCTCCATTAATACAAAGGTTTCTTATAGCTTAGAAACTTGGTCAGGAAAAGTGTGTTCTTCCTAGTGTTTTGGATGCCATTATAAGCCATAGTTGAAGATACTATTGGAGTTGGCCAGGTACTCTGGAAACTTTACTTCATGTACCAACAAACAGCTGAGGAAGGGACCATTAATCTAGCCTGGTATGTCCTAAGATTGCTTCCTACAGGAGATAATGCATGAACTACATTAATGTATCAGAGTGGTTGATCTGAAATATGGAAGAATGGAAAAGAATTCACATGGAGAAATTAAGAAAAGGGAAAAGTAGAGGGGCATCATGCTATGTGTGTATGAAACCACAAATAGTTCAACATGGCTTGAACAGAAGGAAAATGAGAGAAGATATATCCAGACAGGCAGATGGAGATTGAAAGTATTCTTATCATAGTATATGCTATGATAAGAATCTTTGAATTCATTTTAGAGTGAAGATTTCAGTAGACAGAAGGATAGAAGAATGGGCCTGTTGACTTCCTGTTTTTCATATCCCTGTTATTTTGCTTTCTTATTATCTACACTTATTAGAATCCTGTGAGCACCCTCTGCAATTCTTGGTATACATAGGGAAAGGTGATGCTATTTTAGATTAATTATAATGAAGACCCAAGATTTATTCTGACTTTAAAATTAGGCTCTCCTCCAAGTATCCATTGATAAATGAATGGATAAAGAAGATGTCACACACACACACACACACACACACACACACACACAAGACTATTTTTTAGCCATAAAAAAGGATGAAATCTTGCCATTTGCAACAAATGGATGGAGCTACAGAGTATAATGCTAAGTGAAATAAGTCACTCGGAGAAAGACAAATACCATACGATTTCACTTATCTGTGGAATTTAAGAAAAAAACAAACAAACAAAGAAGAAAAAAAAAAGGAGGGAGAGAGACAAACCAGGAAACAGACTCTTAATTATAGAGAACAAACTGGTGGTTACCAGAGGGGAGGTGGATGGGAGAATGGGTGAAATTTGTGATGGGGATTGAAGAGTACACTTATCATGACGAGCACTGAGTAATGTACAGAATTGTTGAATTACTATATTGTACACCTGAAATAATATAACATGTATGTTAACTACACTGGAATTGAAACTTAAAAAATTTAAATTAAAAAAACAAAATTGGGCTTCCTCCAAGCTTTCTAACATGTATCTGTCAAATAAATCTATTTTTAAACATATCAGTTATAAAGCAAAATAAAAGATGCCCTGAAGATAGCTGTAGTGCTCACCATCAATTTGTAGGTTTTCTGACAGCTTTGTAAGTTCCTCTTCTGTGAGCTCAATTCCCAGTTTTTTTAGAGTGTTTTCCAGGTCATTTGCACGAACCTTCCCCCCTTAGGAAAGAGATAATGTAGGACTATGAATATAATATGAAAAAAAGCATATTATACCAAAATTTTGCATGCGTATCAACATTCTATTTATTTTTTTTAAACTCTTTTTTTTAAGATTTTATTTATTTATTCATGACAGACAGAGAGAGAGAGAGAGAGAAGCAGAGGGAGAAGCAGGCTCCCAAGGAGCAGGGAGCCCGATGCGGGACTTGATCCCAGGACCCTAGGATCATGACCTGAGCCGAAGGCAGACGCTTAACCATCTGAGCCACCCCGGTGCCCAACATTCTATTTATTTAATATGTTTTTTTAAGGTGAGGTGAAGAATGTGGTAATCATTTTGCAATATTTAAGAGTACCAAATCATCACACTGTATACTTTAAACCTACATGTTATATGTCAATTATGTATCCTATGGCCAACTAACTGAGGAAGAAAAAAAAAAAACTGAATCTGAGCCACTTTGGCTTCCTGTTGCTATGAGTCTACAAGTAAAGAAAGGGATGACTTTACTGGTTGGAGTGATTTATTCTGACCATCAGGGGAAACCAGGCTGCTGCTACTAGACAGTGGGGATAGAGATAAATATGTCTAGAATCTAGGACACCTGCTGATATCCCCTTGCCTTGTGATTAAAGTTAACTGTAAATTAAACAATCCAATCCAATACAGACAGGTCTGATAATGGCCCTTATCCTTCAGGAACAAAATTTAGGATCACCTACCAGGTAAGGAGGTAGGAGCAGCTGAAGTGCTTGGTTAGAGAAAGAGCAGTATGAAATGGCAGTGGGAAAAGAAAGATAAATACTAGCTACAACAACATGACCAGTTGCTAACGAACTGCACAAGATTGTAACAGTTATGAGTATTTCTATATATATTTTTAAAAGATTTTATTGATTTATTTGACAGAGAGAGACACAGAGAGAGAGGGAACACAAGAAGGGGAGTGGGAGAGGGAGAAGCAGGCCTCCGGCTGAGCAGGGAGCCCGATGAAGGGCTCAAACCCAGGACCCCAGGACCATGACCTGAGCCGAAGGCAGATGCTTAACGACTGAGCCACCTAGGCGCCTCTATATTTTTTGATATAGATATATTTGTGAATATTTTAACCAATTCTTTTCTTTTAATCTCCTCCCCCATTTCCCTGCATCTACATAAAATTTGTGAACAGTAGTTAGCCTTATATATCCTTGTTTAAGTTATAGGATGTCAAGGAAGAATGTGAGTCAATTAGAAAATAAACATAAGCTAGAGGTGGATAGAGGGATAGCTGGGATTTTGTAACATCTTCTGAGAAGAGAGTGAGCATAGTTTTGGTTATATGAGAAATTGTTATTATTATTAGAAATATAAGAGAGGCTAAAAGATGTATATATGGATGCCAAGGGGAAGATGATGGTAGACTGTTAACTGTGTCAAACTGGCTAAGCTGGAATTATATTTCTAGGACTTCCCTTCCCTATAGAGTTCTGGCCTGCCCCAGAAAATGTTGCATGAGATTTGGAAGGCACAAGTAGAGCAGCTGCTCCTACACTCTAAAGGTCAGTGTCAGGGGGGTCCCTGGGTGGCTTAGTCCGTTAAGCGTCTGACTTCTTGATTTCGGCTCAGGTCATGATCTCAGGGTTGTGAGATCGAGCCTAACCTTCCCTGCCTCTCCCTCTGCTCCCCCACCTCCAACCCTGCTCTGGCTCACACACGCACTCTCTCTCTCTCTCTCAAAAAAAAAAAAAAAATTACAAAAAAAAAAAAAGGTCAGTGTTGGGTTCCAGGTGCCATTACAGCCCATGATATTGTTCTTAATCTTCTGGACTGCCTTGTTGGCATGGGGTGGAAGCTAGTCTTGGCTAAGCACATGTATATCTCCTTGGAGACAGATGCCAGTTTCTTTTCCAGGTCACTTACATTCTTAAGGGTGAGGGAAATAAGATTCCGGTTTGTCCTCATGGGTTCTCATTTTTTCTCATTCTCCCCAACTCTGTCACCAGTTTTTCCTCCTGAGTGCTGGCCTTACTGACTACAGTGATGGCAGGACGTTAGGCCCACAACCAAAAGCGGGGGCAACAGCTTTCAGAGATTTCTTCACCAGCTCTCACAATTGCATAAAATCTAATCCTTACAATAAATCTTATTCCATGTCACTCATAGTGATTTTGCTTCCCTAATCAAGCCCTAATGGATATAATAGTCATAAATTCTATTAAACTAAAACAGAACAAAAAAGAAAAATGTATTTTGTGTCTTTGTATATTACCTTTCAACAAAGTCAAAATCCCAAATAGATTTGTCCAAGTATACAAAGTCAAGAAAATAGTTAAAATTAGAGCTTGTCTTAGTAACAAGCCTATATAACAAAACAAATTAAGCGGATTAAGCAATTGGAACTGCAGACAACCAATATAATACTTGTATGCAATAAATAGGGGCTATAAATATATTTTTTTGCCTGAGTTTCTATATTAGCTATCCATAGAGTTGACCAGATCCCTTGAATAAAGCTAACCCTTCACTTCACTTACACTGTGACTTCCTAGGTTTGATTGATTTTTGTGGGGTAGGGGTGTACAAAGTTGAAAAAAATGCAAGAGTATATGGAATTTCCTACAAGATAAAATATATGCTGTTATCAGTTAAAATGTGGATAGACTGAAAGAATCATAAATATGGAATGATATCAAAGTGAGGAGCCAGGATTCATAATTCAATGTTGTGAAGTTGGGGAATGTCAGACAATATGACTTTTAACTGGGTTTCTTACTTACCTTTGAGAGATTTCACAGCCTTCAGCAACCCATTTTGATATACCTTTCCAGCAGCTGTAAGAAAATCCATATTTCATTTAATGGTGAAACTAACATGGAATCACAAAAATGGCATGAATTAAATAATTTCAGAAATAACATTTTAAGAAGACTTGTCTCTAATTTTTAGTTTATTTCATCTTATATAGCAAAGTTTGAAATAGAAACTTCTCTCATGGTGACAAATATTCCTATTCCTGAGGGAGTCTACTTGCTCAAACATGAGTATAGCTTCCTTTTTTTTCTTTCAATTTTTAAAATTTAAATTCAACGTAGTTAACATACAGTGTTATTAGTTTCAGGGGTAGAGTTTAGTGATTCATCAGTTGCATATAACTCCCAGTGCTCATTACATCATGTACCCTCCTTAATGCCCATCACCCAGTTACCCGATACCCCCGACCCACTGCCCCTCCAGCAACCCTCAGTTTGTTTCTTATAGTTAAGAGTGTCTTATGGTTTGCCTTCCCCTGTTTTTATCTTATCTTATTTTTCCTTCCCTTCCCCTACATCCATCTATTTTGTTTCTTAAATTCCACATATGAGTGAAATCATATAGAACTCCCCTTTCTTTTTATTTCTGCTTTCTATCTTTATTTTTTTCTTCATGGATCTCCAATCTCTCTCTCTCTCTTTTTTTCTCTTCTCATGATATAAACAAATTAGTGGCTTGACAGGTAACAACATGTTTAGTTGTTAATGTCAACTCTTGTCTGAAGGGTTACTTCCATTATAAATTCTAAGACATATAACTTAGAACTTAATTTAATATTTTTTCTTTTGCATTTTTGGAGGAAAATAAACAGAAACAAAGTTGGAGATATTTACACAGACTCACAAAAGACCATGGCACCTCTATGATAGCTCACCATCAACTGGCAGTGTTTTCAGCAGCTTCTCTTTTTCCTTATCTGTGAGCTTAATCCCCAGGCTTCCCAGGAAATTTTTCAAGTCACTAGAATCAATCTTCTCACCTTTCAAGAGAGGAGATGGTACATGTATGAGCTTTAGGTACTCTCATATTATCCCAAGTTATAAAATATGCTCTCTGCAGCTTAATGATATCTCAGTTTCAAGATGAAGAGTTAGGCAAAGATATTCCCAATTGTAGAACCATTGAGCATGACTTATGGTATTTATAAAATACCATGTTTAATATAAATTAAAAAGAGTTTTTCTAAAGTCGGGAAAGACAACTTCCAGAATAAAATCTGATGAGTGAATTAAGGTCATGCAGATTCTTATCTAAATTATTCTTCAAAAAAATTTGATTGTTTTGGTGAGAATTATTGATGATTTCAGTGAATACATTATCTCCATCACTTCTAAGGTTTACCATATACATTTCTAGGTGATGTTCAGTTAAACATTTGTGACATGAAGCATATTACTTACACAAGCAACAGAAAACTTAGGATTTAAAGTTGACATATAGTCTTGTATTCTATTGCAGAAGCCTTTCTAATGCCAATCCAAGGGGCCTTAGAAGCATGTATTTAATAATGAAACATCAGAATTTAATAAGATACTAGAAATGCCACTGGGAAAAAAAACGAATATAAAAGACTGAAACCCTAGATTTACCTTAACTTCTCATTTACCTGTAAAATTAACTTTCACTTCATTCATTGGTCTTTTTAGTGAAATTCTCCTATCAACTGTAGGAGAAAATCAAACTCACACTGAGATTAAAAAAGACTCACAAAATACTGTGAAAGACAACATGGGAGTAAAGATAATAAATCCTCACTTACTTTGTGCCAGGCACTATCTTAAATGCCTTACATATGGTTACTTAATTAATACTTACTGAATAATATTTTTCTAGGCTATTGATTTATTCAGTTTTTATTATCTTCCTTAATATTAGAAAGAAAAGCTTAAATATAAAAATATACCATTTCAATAATATAAATTTTACTTAAAGTTCTATAATATTTCAAACCCCTATGTGTTAGTAATGGGAAGAAATTCAGAAGTACCATCATTTAAGTTGCCTGCATTTTTCTGTTCAAAATGTGGAAGAGTGTTTTCTAGTGACCATAATATGGGTAAAGAACATAAAAGACATACATACAAAGTGCAATGTTTTCATGTTGGTTTTGGTAACTGCGTGCTTTTATGCTGGTTACATGCTTTGCCCATATTTATAGCTTCTTGATTACTATCAGGGTAGATTACCATTCCTAAGGCCCCTTTCCCTTGGACCACTGGCTATGGTTCTTATACTTAAGCTCTCCCAGCATGTAACTATGGTATCTGAAAACTTGCTCACCATCAGCAGGGAGATTTTTAGTCAGAACCTTAAGTTCCTTATCTGAGATCTTGATTCCCATATTATCCAGTATAGCATCCAAGTCGTTGACATTGACTTTCCCATCTAAGGAAAGAGACAGTCCATGGAGATAATTATATAACTCTAAAAAAGAGGTTCTTAAACCTTTTAGAGACACATATCCTGTTATGAATTTCATGAACCAAATGTCTGTGTTCACAAAGATTGTGTATAATTTCAGGGGGGTTATGTATTCTTCAAAGCCTATTCACAGACACCCCCCCCAGTAGTAGGGTTAATAATGCTTGTTGTAAAGTGTGAAAAAAAACCCATCAATTTTAGAACAAGAGACTAAGGACCTTATGTCTATAGAGAAACTCAACTATGACATTAGAATTAAGGTCACTTCTCTTGAGACTTGTCTTGGGGACCAGACTATAAAACACAAAGTTTTAAACAGCACCTGAATAAATGCTAAGTGAATTCTAGTCCTGGAGGGAAACATGTTTTACTTCTGAACAATATTTTGTTATTTGTTCAGAAGTAAAGTAGAAACAATATTTAATTTGATGACCGAACTCCCAGTTTAGTATTTATCAGCAGCTGATTAAATTCCCTGAGTCAGTGCTAATCTTTTCTGTTACATTTTGCTATGCAGACTTGAAATCTGATATTTGTTTTCTTGAAAAGTTTGGGAAAATCTTGAGAAAGTGCAAGACTTTCTTCCTAGATGTGAAGTAAAATGTTGGCAGCTAAAGTGAAGCTTGATCTTCAGTGGGAACATAAATTTACAATCAGTGTATATGAGAGATAGCAGCATACACTAATATCTTGGAAACAGCGTAAAAGCAAAGATGTCATATTTGTCTGCACTTTCATTAGGCTGCTCACATACCTTTTAGAGACTTCACAACTTCTAGCAACCTGTTTTGAAAGATCTTGTCATCATCTATAAGAAAAGGGAGAATTTAAGTCACAGAGAAATGTGGAAAATCACTAGGGTACTCCTGGATAAACGGCTTTTCAAGAGTTTTCACTAGAAATTTTCTCTTATAATAAAATCTGAGAGAAAATTGGGTGAAATTTAGCACATCAAGCATTCTACAACACACACACCTCTTTTCTTCTCCCCATTTCTGCTTTATTCACTTCTAAACAATCCTTTTCCTCTTTCCACAAATCCCAGATTAAGCCTTTTTTTTTTTCATGTTTGATAATAACACTCATCATTATGGAAATGCTGTTTCCCAATCTAAAAGTAAAACTGTAGATAGGGATTCATTTCAGGTATAAATGGACATTCTAAAAAAAATTTTTTTTTGAGATGGACTTTCCATCCTGGAACTGAGGAAATGGAGATAATTTTAGAGATTCTCACAGACACAGAAATCTAAAGTCCCTTTTTGGTTACAACAGTATTTAAAACGTTTACCCTTAGAAAGAAGATGTTTCATCAGGTCCAAGCATTCTTTATCTTTGAGCTCTATCCCCATGTTTTCCAGAACAGTTTTCACATCATTGAGATCAGCCTTTTCTCCTTAATAAAAACATTAAAATGATGACATCCATGGAATTTAAGTACAATCAAATGATTGCAAATAATAAAACTAAATTTTGATGCCCATACAAAATGAGTATGAGCTGGGGAAAGTGAGGGTCGCTGAGCTCTGACCAAATACACAGAGGTAATGTCAGTCACAGAAACATAATTGGTTTTCTAAAGGCTAATAAGAGAGGGTAATCTCACTGGTATCCATGATAATGTACCTACAGGATTTCCAACTATGGAGAACATAATTAACCAAGGGCCCCATCTTCTGCTTTGAAATTAATCTGTGTTTTTTTGTACTAAGTCCATACCTACCATTGGCACTGATCAAGGGCTGGGTGCAGCTCCTAAGGGAGCCCTCTTCCTGTGGGATATGGGATGATGACTTTAACCAGAGATTTTTTTTTTTACAGATTTTATTTATTTATTTGAGGGAGAGGGAGAGAGAGACAGAGCACGAGCAGGGTGGAGGAGCAGAGGGAGGGGGCGAAGCAGACACCCCGCTGAGCAGGGAGCCTGACGCAGGGCTGGATCCCAGGACCCTGAGATCATGACCTGAGCCGAAGGCAGATACTTAACTGACTGAGCCACCCAGGTGCCCCTGACCAGAGGATTCTTTTTTTTTTTTTTTTTTAAAGATTTTATTTATTCATTTAAGACACAGAGATACAGAAAGAGAGAGAGAGAGAGAGCAGGAGCAGGGAGAGAGGCAGAGGGAGAGGGAGAAGCAGGCGTCCCGCTGATCCAGGAGCCCGATGTGGGGCTCGATCCCGGGACCCCGGGATCATGACCTGAGCCGAAGGCAGACGGTTAACCGACTGAGCCACCCAGGCGCCCCTGACCAGAGGATTCTTGAAAGCAGTATTGCCAGACCTTCCTCAGACTACATGGCAATCTAGGATGCTTCCACCCAAACTTTTCTTCCTCTTTCCTTCACTTGGTGTCATATTTGCATTGCAGTCTGACAGCCTCCCAGTGTTTTCACTTTCCCTCCTTATTTTCTATTGGGCAGGCATTTCCTGTAATAATGTCCTTCACATTTAATCCTCCTTCTTGGAAGGCTTGGACTAACATACTCAAAATGACAATGACAAGAAATGGGTATTATATATCTTTTTTGTTAATTAGTAAACTGCAAACAGTGTATCCTGATCATTCTACTGACATGAAGAACATATCATCTCTTCTTTAAGTGATTACCAGGGTCTTTTCCAAAGATCATTTCACCTTTTATTATAGATTTTGGCTGTCTTAAAATAAGGAAAATGAAGTGTATTAGTGGAAAACACATCAGAAAATATTCTGGGCTACTGGGTATGAAAACATTAAACAAATAGGAGGTAAAGATGATAGAATTAGCATAGCAATTAAGGCATGAAGAAAAATAGTTACTATAAAAATTAGGATCCTATGTTTACATTAACTTTTCACTCACCTGTAACAGCTTTCACTCCATCCATCACTTTACTCAGATCAACTTTTCCACTAGCTATGAAAAGGGATAATTGAGACATGTAATCAATGTAACGAGCTCCAAAAACATATATAAAGGACTTATGTTGATGGAAAATTCCAGATAAGTTTCATTAATATCATAATTTTACCCAAACTTTCATTAAGTCCCTGAATTTCAGGGATTTAAGCTCATCTACAGGGATTTAAGCTGATCGACATATTTGCAAAAAGATGTCTTGGATATCGGAGTTTGCACAAAGAAAAAGGTACAATACCAAAGGATCATTGGTATTGGTTAGCTATCTGGTAATCCTTCAGGTGTTGCCATGAACCATGAGTGCCACAGCTCATATAGGAATCACTAATGCAAACTAGGGTGTTAAATGATTGCATCCTGGAGTGTGTAGTGCATGAGCAAGTTAAAACATCAGACTTTAACTTAAAGGAAAGGGGAATGCATAGAAAGAGCCTTCTACATGGAAGGGAGTCTGAGAAATGTAAACAAAACAAAACAAAACAAAACACCAAAAACCTAGGCACAATATATACAATGTATAGATAAGCAACGTATGGAGAACCATAGTCAGTTCAGCATGAAGAATGAAGTACGGATTTGGAAGAGGAAAGTTCATATAAGAGAGGCAGGTTGGACTCAGATTATTGAGGGATTTGTAAGCTATTTTAAGAAGCTTAGCCTTTATCTAGGGGGCTAATAGAATCATAGTGAGGTTATAAGTTCAGGAATGATATGGACCAATTTGCATTTTAACATTCTTTAATTTTAAATTATAATTACTTTTATTATTACAAAATTACATTAGTATTGAAATAAAGATAGGGTGATGTCATCAACATGGTGACATAGGTTGTTCCCAACTTCAGTCCCCCTCACAAAAAGATCATCTTACCAGTATCCATAGACAAGACACCATTATGAAAATCCCAGAATATGGTGGTGAGGCTGAAGCACCTCCTTGAACTACAGGGACTGAGAAGGACTGCCTTAGAAGGGTAAGAGAATTGGCTACACTCTAACTGTACTCCTCCTCTCTGAGGCTGATACAATGCTGCACTGAGAGGGCTTCCCAGAGCTATAGTTTCTCTGGTGGGAGAAAGAGAGCCCAAGGCATTCATCTAGCTCCTCCAGAGCTGTGGGTTGCTTCCTGGAAGGCCCACTTGGGTCTTGTCCCATAGGTATTGTGGGAGGAATCCATGGGACTTGACCATTGGAGATCAGATTGAGATGGGGAAAAGGAGCATGGCTTATAGCAACCAGCACTTGGATCTTAGGCAGACTCTGTTTTTCCTAGCAGCAGTGCCTGAGTAGATATCCTAGACAGCAGGTTTGCCCATCTGCACAGCAAAGCTGGTGGCCCCTCTTGCCAGGGAACTGTGCCTGATTTGGGTCCCCAGCCAATAAGCCATCCTGGCCTTGGTGCCTGTTCTGCCACCTCACCCAGGTGAGGAAACAAGTTCACGGCTCCTGCCTACTGCTGAGGGTAGCCCTCTGTCCCGCCTGACCAGGAAACCTATTGAGAGCATTCCAGAGACTGTCCCTCTTGCAGCAGTGCCTGAGTGAAGAGCCCAGGCATTGGCTCTGTCCATCTGCAGACAAACCCACATCTAACATCATACTCAATAGTGAAAGGTTGAAACACTTTTCTCTAAAATCAGGAATAAGACAAGGGTGCTTATGCTCACCACTTCTATTCAACATAGTACTGTAATTCTTAGCCAGAACAATTAGGTAAGAAAAAGAAATAAAAAGCATCAGAACCAGAAAGAAAGAGTAAAATTGTCTCTATTTGCAGATGACATTATTTTATATACAGAAAATCCTGAAGACTCAACCAAAAAAAAAAAAAAAAACCACCAAAACAAAACCTGTTAGATTTAATCAATGAATTCAGTAAAGATGTAGGATACAAAATCAACATACAAAAATCAGTGGTGTTTCCAAAAACAGACACATAGATTCAATGGAACAGAATAGAGAGCCCAGAAATGGACCCTCAACTCTATGGTCAACTAATCTTTGACAAAGCAGGAAAGAATGTCCAATGGCAAAAAGACAGTCTCTTCAACAAAAGGTGTTAGGAAAATTGGACAGCCACATGCAGAAGAATGAAACTGGACCATTTCCTTACACCACACACAAAAATAGACTCAAAGTGGATGAAAGACCTAAATGTGAGACAGGAATCCATCAAAATCCTTGAAGAGAACACAGGCAGCAACTTCTTTGACCTCAGCTGCAGCAACTTCTTCCTAGAAACATCACCAAAGGCAAGGGAAGCAAGGGCAAAAATGAACTATTGGGACTTCATCAAGATAAAAAGCTTTTACACAGCAAAGGAAACAGTCAACAAAACCAAAAGACAACTGACAGAATGGGAGAAGATATTTGCAAATGACATATCAGATAAAGGGCTAGTATCCAAAATCTATAAAGAACTTATCAAACTCAACACCCAAAGAACAAATAAAACAATCAAGAAATGGGCAGAAGACATGAACAGACATTTCTGCAAAGAAGACATCCAAGTGGCCAACAGACATGTGAAAAACTGCTAAACATCACTTGGCATCAGGGAAATATAAGTCAAAACCACAATGAGATACCACCTCACACCAGTCAGAATGGCTAAAATTAACAAGTCAGGAAACGACAGATGTTGGCGAGGATGCGGAGAAAGGGGAACCCTCCTACACTATTGGTGAGAATGCAAGCTGGTACAGCCACTCTGGAAACAGTTTGGAGGTTCCTCAAAAAGTTGAAAATAGAGCTAGCCTACAACCCAGCAATTGCACTACTGTGTATTTACCCCAGAGATACAAATGTCGTGATCCGAAGGGGCACATGCACCCCAATGTTTATAGCAGCAATGTCCACAATAGCCAAACTATGGAAAGAACTTAGATGTCCTAGATGGATAAAGAAGAGGTGGTATATGTGTACACACACACACACGCGCGCGCGCACACACACACACACACACACACACACACACAATGGAATACTATGCAGCCATCAAAAATGAAATCTTGCCATTTGCAATGATGTGGATGGAACTAGAGGGTATTATTCTAAGCAAAATAAGTAAATCAGAGAAAGACAAGTATCGTATGATCTCACTGATATGAGGAATCTGAGAAACAAGTCAGAGGATCATAGGGGAAGAAAGGGAAAAATGAAATAAGATGAAACCAGAGAGGGAGACAAACCATAAGAGACTCTTAATCTCAGGAAACAAACTGAGGGTTGCTGGAGTGGAGGGGGGTGGGAGGGATGGGGTGGCTGGGTGATGGACATTGGGGAGGGTATATGCTATGGTTGGTGCTGTGAATTGTGTAAGACTGATAAATCACAGACATGTACCCCTGAAAAAAATAATACATTATGTTAATAAAAAAGAGTTAAAAAAAAGAAGCACATATATAGGCATACCTCAGAGATATTATGGATTTGGTTCCACGGCATGACAGTAAAGCAAATATCTCAATAAAGCAAGTCAAATGAAAAAAAAATCAGTGGTGTTTCTATACACTAATAATGAATTATCAGGAAAAGAAGTAAAGAAAACCATCTCATTTACAATAGCATCACAAACAATAAAGTGCTTAGGAATAAATTTGGAAGAGACACCCAATAAATGGAAATATATCCTGAGTTCATAGATTGGAATAATTAATACTGCTAAAATGTCCTTACTAAGCCAAAGTCTTCTATAAATTCAATGCAATTCACATTGGGATTCCAATGGCATTTTTTACAGATATATAAAACATAATCCTAAAATTCATTTGGAACCACAAAAGCCAAACCAATCCTCAGAAGAAGAACAAGGCTGGAGGATCACACTTTTTTTTATTTCAAACTATATTACAAATCTATAGTAATCAAAACAGTATAGTATTGGCATAAAACACACACACTTAGACCAATGAAAGAAAATTAAGGGCCTAGATACAAATATTAGACAAGGGAGCCAAGAATACTCAATGGAGAAAAGAAAGTGTCTTCATTAAATGGTTCTGGGAAAATTGGATATTCACATGCCAAAGAATGAGATTAGACTCCTGTCTTAGACCATTTACAAAAATTAACTCAAAATGAATTAAAGACTTAAATGTAAGACCTGAAATCATAAAACTCCCAAGGGAAACAGACAAAAAGCTCTTTGATGTTGGTCTTGGCAATGATTTTTTGGATGTGACACCTAAAGCACAAGCAACAACATAAAAAATAAGCAAGTGAGACTACATCAGCCTGAAAAGCTTCTCTTCACAGCAAAAGAAACAATCAACAAAGTAAAAAGGCAACCTACAGAATGGAAGAAAATATTTACAAACCATATATATCTGGTAAGAAGTTAATATCCAAACTATATAGGGAACTGATATGCCTCAATAGCAAAGAAATAAAATAATACAATTTAAAAATGGGTGAAGGACCTGAAAAGACATTTTTCCAAAGAAGATATTCAAATAGCCAACAAGTCCATGAGAAAGTGGTTCATCCTCACTAATCATCAGGTAGATGCAAATCAAAACCACAATGAGGTATCACCTCACACCTGTTAGAATGGCTAGTATCAAAAAGACAAGAGATAACAAATACTGGCAAGGATGTGGGGAAAAGGGAACCCTTGTGCACTGTTGTGCACTGTTGGTGAAAGTGAAAATTGGTGCAGCCAATGTGAAGAGTACGAAGGTTCCTCAAAAAATTAAAATAGAACTACCATATGATCCAGCAATTACACTTCTGTGTATATATCCAAAGTAAACAAAATCACTATCTTGAAGAGATATCTGCATCCCCACTCCATTGTAGCATAATTCACGATAGCAAAGACATGGAAACAACCTAAGCATCTATTCAGTGGATGAATGGATAAAGAAAATGTTGTGTATATATACAATGGAATATTATTCAGTTATAAAAAAGAAGAAAATCAACCATTTGCAATAATATGGATAGACCTTGGGGGCTAAGTGAAATAAATCAGACAGAGAAAGGCAAATACTGTATGATCTCCTTTATATGTTTAATCTAAAAGAACACAAACTCATGGAGTTTTTTCTCTTTTCTTGCTTCTGGGTAACTGTGTTATTTAAGAAAGTCTCCCTCAACCTAATGTTACAAAATATTCCAATTTTTCCTAATATTTTTATTTATTTATATTTCATATTTAGAGCTTCAATTCACATAGAAAGTATTTTTGTTTATTGTAAGGTAAGGTGATTTCTAATTTTTTTCTTTTAGACAGATAGCCAATACTATTTTAAAATCATTCTTTAATATATATCACGATAGCCATTATACTGGGATCTATTTTTTTAACGATTTTGTTGAGTCTACTTATTTATCTATTACTTGCCAAAGAAATTTTGTTTTGATTATAGTAATTTTATAGTAAGTGCTAATATATGGTAAGGCAAATCTCCATTCTAGTTTTCTTTTTTCATAATTTTCTTGGCTATAGTTGGGGATTTCTTCTTTCATTTGTTCTTTTTTTAAATTTAATTTTATTGAATTATGTTAGTCACCATACATCATTAGTTTTTGATGTAGTGATCCATGATTCATTGTTTTCATATAACACTCAGTGTTCCAGGCAGTACATGCTCTCCTTAATACCCAACACTGGGCTAACCCATTCCCCCACCCGCCTCCCCTCTAAAACCCTCAATTTGTTTTTCAGAGTCCATAGTCTCTCATGGTTCATTTCTCCCTCCGATTTCCCCCCCTTCATTTTTCCCTTCCTTCTCCTAATGTCTTCCACACTATTCCTTATGTTCCACAAATAAGTGAAACCATATGATAATTGACTTTCTCTGCTTGACTTATTTCACTTAGCATAATCTCCTCCAGTCCCATCCATGTTGATGTAAAAGTTGGGTATTCATCCTTTCTGTTGGCTGAGTAATATTCCATTGTATATATGGACCACATCTTCTTTATCCACTCATCTGTTGAAGGGCATCTTGGCTCTTTCCACAGTTTGGCTATTGTGGACATTGCTGCTATGAACATTGGAGTGCATATGGCTCTCCTTTTCACTACATCTGTGTCTTTGATGTAAATACCCAGTAGTGCAATTGCTGGGTCATAGGGTAGCTCTATTTTTAATTTTTTGAGGTACCTCCACAGTTTTCCAAAGTGGCTGTACCAACTTGCATTCCCACCAACAGTGTAAGAGGGTTCCCCTTTCTCCACAACTTCTCCAATATTTGTTGTTTCTTGCCTTGTCAATTTTTGCCATTCTAACTGGTGTAAGGTGGTATCTCAATGTGGCTTTGATTTGGATTTCCCTGATGGCTAATGATGATGAATCCCGGTATGGACCTTCAACTCTATGGTCAAATAATCTTCGACAAAGCAGGAAAACATATGCAATGGAAAAAAGACAGTCTCTTCAATAAATGGTGAGGGGAAAATTGGACAGCTATATACACAAGAATGAAACTCGACCATTCTTTAACATCATACACAAAGATAAACTCAAAATGGATGAAAGACCTCAATGTGAGACAGGAATCCATCAAAATCCTAGAGGAGAACATAGACAGTAACCTCTTTGACATCGGCCACAGCAACTTCTTTCAAGATACATCTCCAAAGGCTAGTGAAACAAAAGCAAAAATGAACTTTTGGGACTTCATCAAGATAAAATCCTTCTGCACTGCAAAGGAAATAGTCAACAAAACAAAGAGGCAACCCACAGAATTGGAGAAGATATTTGCAAATGACACTACAGAGAAAGGGCTGGTATCCAAGATCTATAAAGAGCTTCTCAAACTCAACACCCAAAAAACAAATAATCAAGTCAAAAAATGGGCAGAAGACATGAGCAGACACTTCTCCAAAGACATACAAATGGCTAACAGACTAATTTGTTCTTTTAAATCATTTATAAGCTCTTATAATAACACCCCACTGGGATACTGAACATTTTATATTAAATTAAATATTTTTATTAAATATTTCCGAGAGGAAAGTGTTAAAGCAGATGGTCTATAATCCAATAACTTCCTGTACTGAGGGGATGCCTTTGGAGGAAAAGAAAGAAGGCAAGTGACCCAGTTTAATATCCTTGTCAAATGGTCCTCCAGATAAACAGACTAATGATATTTGCTATGGGAAGAGACTTTATGTTTGAAATGCTCTTAACAGTATGTCTCCGGCTAAGAATCACCTACGGTAGATAGAATCCATGACTTATGAGGCATGGCTCACTGGAAATGTAACATAAGCTATACAACTCTCTGGAGATGTTTCATAATTTAAATGTTTCTATTGTGTAAGGTGACCCTGTGGTCTTCACACAGAGATTTCATCTATTCTGGGTCAGAATGGCATATCCAACATGGGAAGGAAGAAAACTGTGAAGCTGTCCTTGACATCTCAGACCTGTATTTGCCTTTTTGATTACTTTTATCCTTGACATTATTTAGGAAAGCTTGATACTTGATAAGATCTCTGATTCATGTGAGTCTGATTTAACATATCTGATCCCATATGTTAGTTAATTTTTCAAGAACATTAATTTTTATTTTATGTTCCATTTAAGATTTTATAGTTTTCTTCATATGAATCCTATTTCTTATAAAATTCATTCCTAGATATTTTATGGGTTTTGTTGATGTTATAAATCAGATGTTTTTCCTACATCTATTTCTACCTGGTTATTGCTAGCTTAGAGAAAGCAATTAAGTTTTACACATTTATCTTATTTTGAGCCACCTGAACCAAAATGGCTTATTGAAGACTCAATAGTTCCAATAGTTCTAATTTCCTTTAGTTTGTGTGCTTCTTGGGTTTCCTAGATACACAATCATGTCATCTGAAACTAAGGGTAATATTGTGCCATTCCCAATATTATTTAATCTTACTTTCTCACTGAAGTAGCTAGAACCTTTAAAACAATGTTGTGTGGCAGTAACATTAGTAGGCATCTTTGCCTTGTTCCTCACTTTAGGGTTCCCCCGGATTTTGAACATTTATTATACCACTAACTAAATCTAGTGTTAGAAATTGTCATCTACAAGATAGAAAAAATTCCCTTTAGGGACTGACAATAGTATCTATTATCCATACCATCAACAGGTAGATTTTCTTTCAGTTGTGCAAGTTCTTTTTCAGTGAGCTTGATACCCATTTTTTCCAGAAGAGGTATCAGGTTTTTTATACCAACTCTTCCTCCTTAAGAAAGGCAGAAAAGGAACACGAGAGCAACTAAATGATCTAAAACATAAAAAATACATTCGTTCCTTTAAATGTTTTTAATGAGTATGTATAGCTATTTATAATAAAAGAGACAACAAAATATGATTTGTATCTTTGTATTTTATTGCCATTCCTGATAAGACTCTAATTTCCATTTGACTTTTCCAAGAGGACAGAGAAAGTCAGTAGGAACAATGGAAATGGAGTACATTTCCTTAAAACCTATACTAGTGACAAGTCTACATAGAAACGGAGTTCTTAAGAAGGTTACCAGGCTTTGCAACCCCTCTGGAAAACAGTATGGAGGTTCCTCAAACAGTTGAAAATAGAGCTATCATATGATCCAGCAATTGCACTACTGGGTATTTACCACAAAGATACAAATATAGGGATCCGAAGGGGTACGTGCACCCCAATGTTTATAGCAGCAATGTCCACAATAGCCAAACTGTGGAAAGAGCCAAGATGTCCATTGACAGATGAATGGATAAAGAAGATGTGGTATATATATACAATGGAATATTATGCAGCCATCAAAAGGAATGAGATCTTGGCATTTGCAACGACGTGGATGGAACTGGAGGGTGTTATGCTGAGTGAAATAAGTCAATCAGAGAAAGACATGTATCATATGACCTCACTGATATGAGGAATTCTTAATCTCAGGAAACAAACTGAGGGTTGCTGGAGTGGTGGGGGGGTGGGAAGGATGGGGTGGCTGGGTGATAGACATTGGGGAGGATATGTGCTATGGTGAGCACTGTGAATTGTACAAGACTGTTGAATCACAGACTTGTACCTTTGAAACAAATAATGCAATATATGTTAAGAAAAAAAAAAAGAAGAAGAAGATAGCAGGAGGGGAAGAATGAAGGGGAGTAAATCCGAGCAGGAGACAAACCATGAGAGATCATGGACTCTGAAAAACAAACTGAGGGTTCTAGAGGGGAGGGGGGTGGGAGGATGGGTTAGCCTGGTGATGGGTATTAAAGAGGGCACATTCTGTGTGGAGCACTGGGTGTTATGCACAAACAATGAATCATGGAACACTACATCACAAACTAATGATGTAATGTATGGTGATTAACATAACAATAAAAAAATAAAAAAGAAAGAAGGTTACCAGGCTTAAAGGCAATTGGCATCTACTCATCTGTTACTTCTAATAGTCCTAACACACAGTAAGAAGTATTTATTTCGTTGCTCAGACTCTAAGATTGGCTGTGTCTGTTGCTGGACAACTTTCCTAATATGGTAAAATGAAGCTAATCCTCTACTTCAGTTTTGCTGCACATATTCAGATATCAGTTATTTATTTGGAAACAAAATCAGGAAAATTTCAAGTATGTTATTTCCTAATAAAGATAAAAGTACAGACACTATTTCTCTGTCAAGTGAAAATATATTGAAAGAAGCAAAAGTAAGGACTAAAAATATGAAGAGTGAGACTGGACTCAAAATCTTATTCAAAGCCTGAAGATTTCAGACAAAAACAATAATACATTAGAATTCTTACTCACTTTTTAAAGACTTCATAGCGTCTAATATCCTATTTTGATACAACTTTCCATCATCTGTTTAAAAAAAAAGGCATTGGTTTACGAAACAAGGAAATTCATAAGGGAATTCATAAGAATAGAATTTATTTCTTATATTCAAAAAGAATAATTTGTCCTAGAATTTTGTTCTGTTTTACCTTTAAGTAGCACTAAAGTTAAGGAATGCTGAAATCTTTAAATGTACAAATGTACACTTTGTCTCACATGGCTATTTTTAGCAGAATTCCATCATGCTGAAATACACACGATCAGGTTGTTTCAAGTGTTTCAAGTATTTCACATCCATTTATATACACATGTTGATGTCCCTTGTCCAGTGTCCATTCTTACATTGGGTTGTCTTTTTACTTAACAAAGAGGTCTTTAAGAAGCTCATTATGTTTTTGTCATACCTGATGCAAATGCTTTTTCTAAACTGTGATTTGCTTTTTTTTTCCTCATGCAGTTTTAAATCTTGTGAATTTATTATTTCTGGGTGTTTGATGGTAAATATTTCTGCAATTGATTCAGAAAAAAAGTGTGCACACGTGTGTGTGTTGGGGAGAGAGAAAGAGAGGGTGTGAATAAATGATAAAACAAATGGGTAAACTGAACAAATTGGTTAATCTTGGTAAAGGGAGTTCTTTGTACTATTCTTAAGACTTTTCTAAGTTTGAAATTATGTCAAAATAAAAATAAAAAGTTAAAATAATAGGAAACAAAAAACCCAAGCATCTAAAAATATTAAAATTCTTTTTAAGCAACATTTGGGTCATTGTTTATCTTATCATGGCAGGTTTTCACTGGAGAGTTCAGAGTCTCAAAACAAAATCTATATGATACTAACAGAGCTTTATAAGTTTTTAGTTTAAGCTTTTTATTTTAATATGGTTTGAGACTTACAGAAAGTGGCAAAAATAGTACAAAAAATTCTCATACTCTTCACCCAGATTTTTCAAGTGTTAACATTTTACCATATTTCTTTTATCATCCTTTCTGTATATGAATATTATTTTTTTCTGAATGTTTGTAAGTTGCAGACACAATGCCTTTAACCCCTGAATACTTTAGTGTGTATTTTCTTTAAAAAAAAAGTATGCAACTGATGACTCACTAAATTCTACCTCTAAAATTAGTAAGATAGTATATGTTGATTAAATTGAATTTAAATAAAAAAATTAAAAATATACACATACATATATATGCACACATATATATACTTCTCTCACACAACCACAGTACAATTATCCAAATAAAAAGATTAAAAGTGGTGCAGTACACTTAACTAATGTACAGAATTTACTCAAATTTCACCAATTTCTCCATTGATGTCATCTATAGCAAGCATTAAGTTGTCATGGCTCTTTATTCTTTTTTTTTTTAAGACTTTATTTATTTGAGAGAGTGAGAGAGAACACAAGCAGGGGTGGGGGAGTGAGAGAGGGAGAGGGAGAAGCAGGCTCCCCACTGAGCGGGGAGCCAAACTCGAACTCGGGGCTCAATCCCAGGACCCAGGGATCATGACCTGAGGCAAAGGCAGATGCTTAACTGACTGAGCCACCCGGGTGCCCCTCTTCATCCTTTAATGTGGGACAATTCTTCAGTCTTTGTATTTTATGATTTTCACATTTTTGGAGAGTACAAAACATCACTTTGTAAAACATCCTCCAATCTGGGTGACAGGTTTTTAAAATAACCCAAAGTTTCTACTTCCCAGTAGTCTTTAGGCCTTCCCTCTCAGGCTTGTACAAAGTCTAGTTGCTAAAAAGGGTCCAGCTGCATTTTTTAGGCTTACCCCTAATGGGCAGTGCTTTCACCAGCTTTGTATATTCCGGATCAGCGAGTTCAATCCCCATATTTTTCAGTACATTTTCCAAGTTATCGATATCAACCTTTTCACCTTCAAAAAGTTAGAAATAGGTGTACATATTATTGATGATCCCAAATTTTAAGTTGAATAGCAAAAGTACAATGCAGTCCTCATTCATTACATAGTCTTGAAACCTTAGTTGATTTTTCAATACTCATAGGTAAGGGATTTTTTTTTTAATGTTGGGAAAAAATAAATTCATTTCTATTACTGTTCAAATTAATCCACATAGGTGGCTAATGTAAGAAAGTGTTACATGATTTTATTAATAATGTAATTGTTGACAATGTTAACTCAATCCTTCAAAAATCTACAGTGTCATTTATTGTGCCTGACTAGAGTTTCATGCAGGGAATCATTTTATTAGGTAGTAAAGCTCTACAGAATGCAGGATCTTACTAAGATTTAGTCCTGTAGGTATTTTTTGTATTTTTTTTAAATTTTTACTTCCTTTTGCCAAACTTAAATTTATATAATCTAAGACAAAACTTTCTATTGGAGCTAGTGGCAGGATATTGGGAAAACACCACAGAAAAACAGAAATTATTGTAAAGCCTTGGGGGCCCCCAGGATATTACTAATGTATCACTAACCTGTGAAAGATTTCACTGCATCCATTACCTGTTTTATATCAACTTTTCCATCAACTGAAAGACAACATACAAATTACACTCATATGTAACATTAGAGAAGAGAAAATGAGCCAAAAGAATTTAGTAATTATCACCTGCTCTAGAATCTTATTCTATTTTCCCCCTTCATTAGTGTGAAGAAGAAAAAGGTTTTATACCTCACAAACACAGTTAATGTGACATTAACTTTTTGCTTTAAGATATTAAAAATTTTAGTCATAAAAGAATGATATATAAAGGAAATCCCTTCTATCCTAGCTGCTTTTTAGCATTTAGATCTTAGAAAATTATTTACCTACGCTATTGGGAAAAAAATCAAAAATTAATATCTACAATATTTCAGTGTTTTAAGTTTTGAAAATTTCCATTCATGTAAAGTCAGCCCACACTCATTACTTATTCATTGTTACTATTAAACTGAAAAGACTTCATCAACCCTTTAAATTATATGTGCAAGTCGGTAATTATTTAAGACATACTAGAGGTTACACAGACATATTCAGAACATTCCATCCCAAAGCAAAAGAATACACATTCTTCTCTAGTGCCCATGGAACATTCTCCAGAATTGACCACATCCTAGGTCACAAATCAGGTCTCAATCGGTACCAAAAGATTGGGATCATTCCCTGCATATTTTCAGACCACAATGCTTTGAAACTAGAACTCAACCACAAGAGGAAAGTCGGAAAGAACTCAAATACATGGAGGCTAAAGAGCATCCTACTAAAGAATGAATGGGTCAACCAAGAAATTAAAGAAGAATTAAAAAAATTCATGGAAACCAATGAAAATGAAAACACAACTGTTCAAAATCGTTGGGATACAGCAAAGGCAGTCCTGAGAGGAAAGTATATAGCAATACAAGCCTTTCTCAAGAAACAAGAAAGGTCTCAAATACACAACCTAACCCTACACCTAAAGGAGCTGGAGAAAGAACAGCAAATAAAGCCTAAACCCAGCAGGAGAAGAGAAATCATAAAGATCAGAGCAGAAATCAATGAACTAGAAACCAAAGGAACAGTAGAACAGATCAACGAAACTAGGAGCTGGTTCTTTGAAAGAATTAACAAGATTGATAAACCCCTGGCCAGACTTATCAAAAAGAAAAGAGATATGACCCAAATAAATAAAATCATGAATGAAAGAGGAGAGATGACAACCAACACCAAAGAAATGCAAACAATTATAAGAACATATTGTGAGCAACTCTATGCCAGCAAATTAGATAATCTGGAAGAAATGGATGCATTCCTAGAGATGTATCAACTACCAAAACTGAACCAGGAAGAAATAGAAAACCTGAACAGACCTATAACCACTAAGGAAATTGAAGCAGTCATCAAAAATCTCCCAACAAACAAAAGCCCAGGGCGAGATGGCTTCCCAGGGGAATTCTACCAAACATTTAAAGAAGAATTAATACCTATTCTCCTGAAACTGTTTCAAAAAATAGAAATGGAAGGAAAACTTCCAGACTCGTTTTATGAGGCCACCATTACCTTGATCTCAAAACCAGACAAAGACCCCATCAAAAAGGAGAATTACAGACCAATATCCTTGATGAACATGGATGCAAAAATTCTCACCAAAATACTAGCCAATAGGATCCAACAGTACATTAAAAGGATTATTCACCACGGCCAAGTGGGATTTATTCTTGGGCTGCAAGGTTGGTTCAACATCTGCAAATCAATCAATGTGATAACAATACATTAATAAAAGAAAGAACAAGAACCATATGATCCTCTCAATAGATGCAGAAACAGCATTTGACAAAGTACAGCATCCTTTCTTGATCAAAACTCTTCAGAGTACAGGGATAGAGGGCACATACCTCAGTATCATAAAAGCCATCTATGAAAAACCTACAGCGAATATCATTCTCAATGGGGAAAAGCTGAGAGCTTTCCCCCTAAGGTCAGGAACATGGCAGGGATTCCACTATCACCACTGCTATTCAACATAGTATTAGAAGTCCTAGCCACAGCAATCAGACAACAAAAAGAAATCAAAGGCATCCAAATCAGCAAAGAAGAAGTCAAACTCTCACTCTTTGCAGATGATATGATATTTTATGTAGAAAACCCAAAAGACTCCACCCCAAAACTGCTAGAACTCATACAGGAATTCAGTAAATTCTATAAAGAACTTATCAAACTCAAAACCCAAACAAATAATCCAAACAAGAAATGGGCAGAAGACATGAACAGACATTTTTCCAAAGAAGACATCCAGGTGGCCAACAGACACATGAAAAAATGCTCAACATTGCTCAGCATCAGGGAAATCCAAATCAAAACCTCAATGAGATACGACCTCACACCAGTCAGAATGGCTAAAATTAACAAGTCAGGAAACGACAGATGTTGGCGGGGATGCGAAGAAAGGGGAACCCTCCTACACTGTTGGTGGGAATGCAAGCTGGTGCAACCACTCTGTAAACAGTATGGAGGTTCCTCAGAAAGTTGGAAATAGAGCTACCCTACGACCCAGCCATTGCACTACTGGGTATTTACCCCAAAGATACAAATGTCATGATCTGAAGGGGTGGGGTACATGCCCACCAATGTTTATAGCAGCAATGTCCACAATAGCCAAACTATGGAAAGAGCCAAGATGTCCATCGACAGATGAATGGATAAAGAAGAAGTGGTATATATACACAATAGAATATTATGCAGCCATCAAAAGGGATGAAATCTTGCCATTTGCAATGATGTGGATGGAACTGGAGAGTATTAGGCTGAGCGAAATAAGTCAATCAGAGAAAGACATGTATCATATGACCTCACTGATAGGAGGAATTGTTAATCTCAGGAAACAAACTGAGTGTTGCTGGAGTGGTGGGGGTGGGAGGGATGGGGTGGCTGGGTGATAGACATTGGGGAGGGTATGTGCTACGGTGAGTGCTGTGAATTGTGCAAGACTGTTGAATCACAGACCTGTACCTCTGAAACAAATAATACATTATATGTTAAAAAAAAGAAGAATATATCAGGAAGGGAAAAATGAAGGGGCGAAATTGGAGGGGGAGACAAACCATGAGAGACTGTGGACTCTGAGAAACATACTGAGGGTTCTAGAGGGGACGGGGATGGTGAGATGGGTTAGCCTGGTGATGGGTATTAAAGAGGGCACGTACTGAATGGAGCACTGGGTGTTATACGCAAACAATGAATCATGGAACACTACATCAACAAGTAATGATGTAATGTATGGTGATTAACATAACATAAAAAAAAGAAATATTTAGTGGTTTAAATAGGCAGCATAAAGTAATTAAGTGGCTATGTTTTTGGCAGGGTCAATGAGGTAGAAAAAAGGATCAGTTTAAGAAGATGTGGAATATACAAGATTAAGAAAATTATGTTTGAACAGCTGTTTTGGGTGACTAAATATAAATGTCTTACAAGATTTGGAATAAAATAGCTTGAAGATTGGGGAAAAGACTGGAAAGAATATAAAATCTGATGGTTCAGGGGTACCTGGGTGGCTCAGTCGGTTAAGCATCTGCCTTTGGCTCAGGTCATGATCCCAGGGTCCTGGGATCAAGTCACAGATTGGGCTCCTTGCTCAGTGGGGAGTCTGCTTCTCCCTCTGCCCCTCCCCCTCCTCTCCCATGCTCCGTCTCTTGCTTTCTCTCAAATACAGAAATGAAATCTTAAAAAAATTTGATGGTTCAAATAAATGGTTAAAAGTGGGAATTCATAAAATCACTCAGGGAGAGCATGTAAAATAAAAAAAGCAAATGTTTCAATATTGGAGGAGCTACAAAATGAAGTAACCAGTTAGCAGGCATATGATCACTTTTAAACTTAATCCATAAAATTTTTATTCTACATTCTAACTATTCCTTAGACAAACATCCTGGCTCCTCTGTTATCTATAAGAAAATATGTTGCTAACTTTAAATTTTAAAAAATGAGGCAGTATTTCTTTTTACTTTATGAATACGTTCAACTCTAAGATACTGGCATTTCTTTTTAGCAACAAATAATCCTATTTCCAAAATTCTGATGTATACGTTCACAGGTAAAGCTCTGCAGAAAGGCAGAGTAATGACTACAGTGCTCACCATCAACTGATAGGTTATCTGTTAGACTCTGAAGCTCCTTTCCTGTGAGCTCGATTCCCATGTTTTCTAGAACAGTATTGACTTGACTTCTTTTAACCTTCCCTCCTTAGGAAAGAGACAGAAACAGTGACAAAAACCATTAAAATATGAAAGCACATTAAAGACTAGAAATATTGTGGTGCCTGGGTGGCTAAGTTGGTTAAGTGTCTGACTCTTTTTTTGGCTCAAGTCATGTTCTCAGGGTTGTGAAATCAAGCCCTGTGTTGGGCTCTGAGCTGGGCTTGGAGCCTGCTTAAGATTCTCTCTCTCATTCTCCCTATGCCTCCCCCACCTGCCATGTGCTCTCTCACTCTAAAAATAAATAAAGAAAAATAAAGAAAAAATACTAGACATATATCAGTGCTCTGTTACTATTGTATTAAAAACGTTTTAATGTTAAAATGAAAAAAATTAGGAGTAAGGAAAAATAGAATCCATTTTTCAGTACTATTAATATTGTTTTGAAACATGAGTACCAAAGTTTAACATTGTGTTAAAGAACCTTAAGCTTTACCATGATGAAACTATGCACACGAAATAATTTATGAAGGGGTTTTGCAACTGAAAATGAAGACAACTCATGGAATTTATAATAGAGAAGGATTTTGAAAAAAGCCTCAGTTGCCAGAAAACTTGTACTGATTTCCACTGGAACTTGACCATTCCCTTAAGCCTGGTGAATCCATGCTGTGAAAATAGTTTATGAGCACAGATTTTTTGGTGAATTTATTAAGACAGGAAACTATTTGTATTAGTATAAAAGAATATGTAATTATCTTTTAAACTCCCTGGCATGGTGTCAGAGAGGACTGTAGTTAAAAATGTTCTGCATGGAGCACTGGGTGTTATAGGCAAACAATGACTCATGTAACACCACATGAAAAACTAATGAGGTAATCTATGGTGATTAACATAATAAAAGAAAAGAAAAGAAAAAGAAAAAAAATTAAAAAAATGTTCTGAAATTGAAGCAGGAGCTGAGACTGGGAGGGCATGAAAAGGAAAATTTACCATTAAAGTTGTAAAACAGGAGGCCTAGAGACTGGAGAAGAATAGCTAGATTGGGGAACAGAACAGAAAGACTGACAATACAAGTTTCTGGCTATCATCGTCCCATTTCTAAGGTGATACTTGATTTAGTTGATAAGGACACACAGCAAGATGTTATCAAATGGGCAGCATGGTTAAATCCACATTAAATGAAAAAATAATCCTGCTGCCACTCTTCTAAAGGGCCTAGGAATGCCAAGAGGCATTCTTCTTGTAGCAGAAGACTCCTCAATAGGTATCAAGTGGAAGAGCTTCTAAGTCTTTCCTTCATTCTCCTTATGCTCTTCTCTTCTTTTGGATTAAGCACTGGCAAGAGGGAAAGCAAAACAAAAACAAACCCTAGGCACAGCCTTTGCCTACAGGTTTTTGCTTGTTTGTTTGTTTGTTTTTTACTGAATCTCACTAAAACATATTCTTTTTTTAAATTTTTTGTTATGTTAATCACCATACATTACATCATTAGTTCTTGATGTAGTGTTCCATGATTCATTGTTTGTGCATAACACCCAGTGCTCCACGCAGAACGTGCCCTCCTTAATACCCATCACCAGGCTAACCCATACCCCCACCCCCCTCCCCTCTAGAACCCTCAGTTTGTTTTTCAGAGTCCATCGTCTCTCATGGTTTCTCTCCCCCTCCGACTTACTCCCCTTCATTCTTCCCCTCCTGCTATCTTCTTCTTTTTCTTTTTTCTTAACATATCTTGCATTATTTGTAAAAACATATTCTTTTAAGAGGAACTATAATGAATATTTATTTATGATTTTGATTTTGATTCTATCAGGAAACAATGCCCAATCTTTTTGAGAATAGAAACTATTTTTGTTTTCTTTGCTTGCTTAACTAATCCTCAGACTAGCTACCTATCATCCTTTTCATGTTTTGCTGTATCTACCTAGAATTCAACTTATACTTTCAAGATTAATTTTTGGAAAATATAAGAAAATGTGGGACCTACAAAGATTTAAAAATATTTTATCATAAAATACCACATTTAAAATAAAGAAACTACATTTAAAAATCAGTTCCTAGGGGTGCCTGGGTGGCTCAGTCTGTTAAGTGTCTGCCTTCGGCTCCGGTCATGATCCCAGGGTCCTGGGATGGAGCCCCGGATCGGGCTCCCTGCTCGGCGGGAAGCCTGCTTCTCCCTATCTCTCTGCCTGCTACTCCCTCTGCTTGTGCTCTCTCTGTCAAATAAATAAATAAAATCTTTAAAAAAATAAAATAAAAATCAATTCATAGAAGGGTGGCTTGGTTAAAACTCTAATGAGATAAATTAAACTGTTAACTCTCAAATTGCTCATTATCTCACCTTTGAAAGACTTCAGATTATCCAACAATCTATTTTGATAGATCTTCCCAGAAGGTACAATGCAAAGCATAGTCCTTGTCAGATAAAATACTATGTCGATGGTCAGAAAGATGCTACATATATTCCATAAATACAGGGAGAGTTTTCATTTACTGAATAAATATGTTCTTATTTCAACCTCCAGTTAAAAAAAAAATGGAGACTAGGGGCTCCTGGGTGGCTCAGTTGGTTAAGCAACTGCCTTCGGCTCAGATGATCCTGGAGTCTCAGGATCGAGTCCCGCATCGAGCTCCCTGCTTGGCAGGGAGTCTGCATCTCCCTGTGACCCTGCCACCTCTCATGCTCTCTCTCTCAAATAAATAAAATCTTTAAACAAAAAAAAAGGAGACTATGAGAGAACTTTCAATGAGAATTATGCAATTCTAAAGACCTGACAAAAACTGTTAACAGGCACTCTACACTTTCTTTCTTCTTTGATCTCTTGTGTGTAATTCTTCTAAAAGTCTCTCCCCAGATCACATTCCTTCATTTTCTTTCTTGTAGTTTTGTCATTGGCTAGAGGTGATGACATAAAACATTTGTTTTGACAGATGTTGGCAAGGATGCAGAGAAAGGGGAACCCTCCTACACTGCTGGTGGGAATGCAAGCTGGTGCAACCACTCTGGAAAACAGTATGGAGGTTCCTCAAAAAGTTGAAAATAGAGCTACCATATGATCCAGCAATTGCACTACTGGGTATTTACCACAAAGATACAAATGTTTAGGGATCTGAAGGGGTACGTGCGCCCCAATGTTTATAGCAGCAATGTCCACAATAGCCAAACTGTGGAAAGAGCCAAGATGTCCATCGACAGATGAATGGATAAAGAAGATGTGGTGTATATGTGTGTGTATACACACACACACACACACACACACACACACACACACACAGGAATATTATTCAGCCATCAAAAGGAATGAGATCTTGCCATTTGCAACGACATGGATGGAACTGGAGGGTGTTATGCTGAGTGAAATAAGTCAACCAGAGAAAGACATATATCATATGACCTCACTGATATGAGGAATTCTTAATCTCAGGAAACAAACTGAGGGTTGCTGGAGTTGGGGTGGGGTGGGAGGGATGGGGTGGCTGGGTGATAGACATTGGGGAGAGTATGTGCTGTGGTGAGTGCTGTGAATTGTGCAAGACTGTTGAATCACAGATCTGTACCTCTGAAACAAATAACGTGATATATGTTAAGAAAGAAAAAAGAAGAAGATAGCAGGAGGGGAGGAATGAAGGGGGTTAATTGGAGGGGGAGATGAACCATGAGAGACAATGGGCTCTGAAAAACAAACTGAGGGTTCTAGAGGGGAGAGGGGTGGGGAGATGGGTTAGCCTGGTGATGGGTATTGAGGAGGGCACGTTCTGTGTGGAGCACTGGGTGTTATGCACAAACAATGAATCGTGGAACACTGCACCACAAACTAAAGATGTAACGTATGGTGATTAACATAACAATAAAAATTTAAAGAATAAAACATTTGTTTTGCCCGTGATGGCCTGGGTTAAAATGAACAGAAGGGTATCCATAGAACTTAAGACCTATGTATATATAGGTCTTATTTCAAGCTAAAAGAGAACCTTTAAAAACTTCTCCCAGTGTACTATAAAGCTAAGTACTCTAGAAGGCAACTAAGGTATCTTTATGGCTCACCACCAACTGGAAGCTTCTTCAGCAGCCTCTTTTGTTCTTTATCTGTTAGCTCAACACCCAAATTGCTCACAAAATCTGGTACATGTTGCGCATTCATCTTTTTTCCTTTGAAAATATGAAATGTGACCGTTCAAGAATTTTATAGAATAATTATTTCAAATAATAATTAATAATGTGAAAAATGTTTCTTCCTAATTTGTGGAAGTTCAAAGATATAATAAGATATAGACATCTATAGAGAATTAAGAAGGATCATATATCTAATTTACATAAAGATACTAAAGTATGATTTCCTAATCTGACAAGGAGTCAGAATAGGGTAAATTTTATCTGAATAATTATCTGGTTAATGACGATATCAATATCATTTATATATCTTACTAGAGAGTATTAATGTATTTTAAATATTTTTTCTGAAATGTTATTTGCTTAAAAGACTGACAATAAAAAAGCTTTATCTTGTTGCTTGATATATCCTAATTTGGGAATCTATTAATAACGTTGAAGTGAATAATATTGTTAGTGTAAAAACTCCAGAAAGTTCAGAAGTTGTTAGACTTTTAATCACTATATAAAAAGGCAAACTATGGGACATCAGGAGCAAATGTTTTATTAGAAAAGGTTGAAAGCTAAAATTTACAAATCAGTAAAAGAATGATAGAAAATATTATTTAAAACTACTACTACATAAAGCTTACTGATCTTGGTTTTATATAACTTCCCACTGACCTGCAGAAGCTTTTAATCCATCAAACAACTTTTTCATTGCAACTCTTCCATATACTGTAAGAAGAAATGCAAATAATAAAAAAGAAACAGACTGTGATGCGTAGAAATAATCTGAGATGAAAATATTCCAGCAACACTGACATATCAAGAATGTTGTCTACTTTTACCCTTTTCCTGAGAAGAAGTGTAAAGTGACACATGAAAAATATAACTTCAATAGCATAACTGTGATTTCATTCTTCTTAAATCAAACCTGTAACAGTCAAGGGGTAAGATTCAAAAGACACCTATTGCCTAGGGTCTACTTTTGAGCTCTAAGATTTTGAAGAACTTTCTTATTTATATAAGACCCCTACAAGAGGATTTCAAGTTGGTATATGCTATTCAAAAATGTTGAAATTGGGGTTTTAGAAATGATTTTCTCCTGTAATGTGTTCTCATCTGGTATTCCCTGATGGTAAGCACAGACAGATTTAGTTCCTCCTTTTTGGATTACAAGATCAATTATTAATCACTTTGAAGATAATTCCTTTACATCAGCAGTTGGGGGGGTGGTTATTATACTGAGAAACTAATAGATTTTTATTTTCAACTTAATATTTTTTTGAAATTTTTATTTGGATAATTGTAGGTTCATATGAAGTTGTTAGAAAAAATATAAAGCAATGCCTTGTACATTTTTGCCCAGCTTCCCCTAATGATAAGACTTACAAAACCATAGTATAATATAAAAAATAGGATGTTGGCATTGATACAATTCACCATTATTTAGATTTCATTAGTTTTCCTTGTACTGATTTGTGTGTCTGTGTGAAGGTTCATGTATGCACTGCCATAGTCAAGATCCTGACTGCACCAAAAGGACCCTTTGGTAACCACCCCACCTTCCTCTTTCTCCAGCAATCCCCTATCCCTAAATCCTGGCAAGCACTAATTGCCCTACATTTCTAAAATTTTATTATTTCAAAATCTTATGTAAATGGAATTGTACAGTGTGTAACCTCTGAACTTGGCTTTCTTTGGTTCTGCATAATTATCTGGAAATTCATCCAAGTTGTTGCATGAGTCAAATAGTTACTTTATTTTTACTGATGAATAGTAATCCATGATACATATGGACCACAGTTTGTTTAGCCATCTACCTGTTCAAGGGTACCTGGGTTGATTCCAGATTTTGCTCTTATGTTCATGTACAGATTTTTGTGCAAACATAAGTTTTTATTTCTCTGGGATCAATGCCCAGAGGTGTAACTACTAGGTCCTATGGTAGTTTTATGCTTAGTTTTTTTTTTAAAAACTGGAACTTTTTTCTCTAGTGATTATATCACTTTATGTTTCCACCAGGAAGGGTGAGTGACCCAGATTCTCTAGCATCCTCATCAACATTTGGTGTTGTCACCATTTAATTTTAGCTATTTGGATAGGTATGCAGTGATATCTCATTGTAGTTTTAAGTTGCATTTCCTTGATGCCTAATGATGTCAAGCATCTTTCCATGTGTTTATTTGATACCGGTAGATCCTCCATGGTGAAATATTTTTTCACATAATTTCCCCATTTTCTAATTGGACTGTTTATCTTTTATGTTGCTGAGTTTTGAGGATCCTTTGAATCAGAGCTATTAGCCCTTTGTCAGATGTGTCATTTGCAAATATTTTCTCCCAGACTGTAGGTTGTCTTTCACCATCTCCACACTGCTTTCACAGAGCAAAAGCTTTTCATTTTGATGAGGTTTAACATCCACTTTTTCCCCTTATGGGTCATACTTTTCATGTAATATGTTTTTAAATTCATTTACTGAATAGGTAACATAAGCATAAATTACATAACTTCAAATGTTATCACTGTATATATAGTGAAAAATAAACCTTCCTCATAAACATATCCTCTATCAGAGTTCTCTTCCCTCTAAGGAACAAACATTGATGTTTTATTCTGTTTTAGAGATATTCTGTGCATATATTTGTATACAAATATAGAGCTGACTGGTTCTTTTGATGACTCTATATATTTCATTGAATGGATGTTCTGTAATTATGGAATCAGTTTTAAAATGCACTAAAATTGATATAAATTGCTTCTCCCTGTATTTTCAGATATGTTGTTTTAAGAGAATGTATATTGTTTGTTCAAATATTCTCTGCCCCTTTCTATCAAGCCTGTCCTTAAGGATGATACTTCTGTTCCTAATGATATCATGTAAGGTGCTTTGCCTAATGAAATATTTGTGTCTCTTCTGAGCAGAAACTTTAAGAACTACCACATAGTGGCATCATCTCTGTTTTTCCCTGTCACAAAGGTGACATCATCCAGACAGGGACTGCTCCTTCAGCCTGTGCCCTATAATAGAGACCAGAGGGACAGCCAACATATGGGCAGTATCTAATTTTGAGTGACATGCAAAAAAATCTTTTGCCATAAGCCACTGAGATTTGGGGGTTGTCTGTTACTACTGCACCATAGCTAACTGATACAGAAACTAGAAACACAAGTGTGGTGCTGTCTTAGCAACAACAACAGCAATAGCAAAAACAATGAAAATATGTGGTACTGGCTCTGATGCTGGGAGTGGTGGGTGAGGAAGTTGTTCCTGGAGGCTGGAATGAATGAACTCCTGCCTTGCAATGGTGTTGGCAAGTCTATCAATTTCAACAACTGAGAAGGTAGATAATGTGCTGAAGATGCTTGTGCCTTAAAAGAAGAGGTGAGGAAATACAGTGTTACTAGAGTATCTGGTTGATATTGGCTGCCATGGAGAAGTTACTAGAAGAAGAAATGAACTCAGAAACAAAAGGACTGCCTGGAAAGCAGGGACTAAAGACAACAGAGAGATCTGGAAATTCTGGGTCCTGCGTGGTAAACAAAAATGAACTATTTCTCATCTTCTATAAATAGAAGATAACCCCAAGGATTTCTTTCAGTGACCAAGGGCATTTAAAAGTAAGGCTTCCGAATGAAACTCGACCATTCTCTAACACCATACACAAAGATAAACTCAAAATGGATGAAAGACCGCAATGTGAGACAGGAATCCATCAAAATCTTAGAGGGGAACATAGGCAGTAACCTCTTTGACATCGGCCACAGCAACTTCTTTCAAGATCTCCAAAAGCTAGTGAAACAAAAGCAAAAATGAACTTTTGGGATTTCATCAAGATGAAAGGTTTCTATACAGCAAAGGAAACAGTCAACAAAACAAAGAGGCAACCCACAGAATGGGAGAAGATATTTGCAGATGACACTACAGATAAAGGGCTAGTATCCAAGATCTATAAAGAACTTCTCAAACTCAACACCCAAAAAACAAATAATCAAGTCAAAAAATGGGCAGAAGATATGAAAAGACACTTCTCTGAAGAAGACATACAAATGGCTAACAGACACATGAAAAAATGTTCATCCTCATTAGCCATCAGGGAAATCCAAATCAAAACCACATTGAGATATCACCTTACGCCAGTTAGAATGGCAAAAATGGACAGGGAAAGAAACAACAAATGTTGGAGAGGTTGTGGAGAAAGGGGAACCCTCTTACACTGTTGGTGGGAATGCAAGTTGGTACAGCCACTTTGGAAAACAGTGTGGAGGTGCCTCAAAAATTTAAAAATAGAGCTACCCTATGACCCAGCAATTGCACTCCTGGGTATTTACCCCAAAGACACAGATGTAGTGAAAAGAAGGGCCATATGCACCCTGATGTTCATAGCAGCAATGTCCGCAATAGCCAAATTGTGGAAAGAGCTGAGATGTCCTCCAACAGATGAATGGATAAAGAAGATGTGGTCCATATATACAATGGAATATTACTCAGCCAACAGAAAGGATGAATACCCAACTTTTACAACAACATGGATAGGACTGGAGGAGATTATGCTAAGTGAAATAAGTCAAGCAGAGAAAGTCAATTATCATATGGTTTCACTTATTTGTGGAACATAAGGAACAGCATGGAGGACACTAGGAGAAGGAAGGGAAAAATGAAGCGGGGGGGGAATTGGAGGGAGAGATGAACCATGAGAGACTATGGACTCTGAGAAACAAACAGGGTTTTAGAGGGGAGGGGGAGGGGGGATGGGTTAGCCTGGTGATGGGTATTAAGGAGGGCAGGTACTGCATGGAGCACTGGGTGTTATACAAAAACAATGGAACATGGATCACCACATCAAAAACTAATGATGTATTGTATGGTGACTAACATAACATAATAAAATTTAAAATAAATAAATAAATAAAAGTAAGGCTTCTGGCAAAGACAAAATGAAGAGTGTGGTCATTATTCCTTTTGTTAAAATGTCTGATTTGAGGGTGCCTGGGTGGCTCAGTTGGTTAAGTGACTGCCTTCGGCTCAGGTCATGATCCTGGAGTCCCAGGATCGAGTCCTGCATCGGGCTCCCTGCTTGGTGTGGAGTCTGCTTCTCCCTCTGACCCTCCCCCCTCTCATGCGCTCTCTCTCTCTGTCTCTCATTCTCTCTCTCAAATAAATAAATAAAATCTTTAAAAAAAATAAAATGTCTGATTTGATTAATGGGCTGGCTAGTAAATCCTCTAAGTTTGAAAAAACAATTCAGGAATAAGCATCTTAGGTTGTGCTTCTCTCCAAGGACATCTGATAAAACTCAAGGGATCTATAATTAAATCTAATGAGAAGCATGTCTCAAAAAGAATTGTAGATGTAAGTACTGCCACACAAAGCTAGTCATAGTCAATCAGATAAAAGGTCAACTCTATTTTAGTATAAACCTAAACTAAAAGATATTCTGTTCATGACCATAACCGGGTCTCCTGCTCTTTACAAACAGGAAGTAGACTAAGCAAGTTGCTTCAGCCACAAGAAGGGGATATTCTTCAGTGCCTTCTTCCCATGTGGGAAGACGAATAATGAAAAAAGGTAGGATTTCCTCAATGGCATAACCAAGATCCATAAAGAACAATGGGCTGGGATTCTAATCACCATGGTAGGATTTTCCCAAAGAATTTAAAAATATTTTACATGCTCACCATCAGTGGGCAGGTTGCATTTGAGATCCTTAATTTCGTCTTCTGTGAGTTTCCATCCCATGGTTTTCAAAACTGAACCAAGTTTATTGACATTAACAATCCCTCCTTGGAAATGAAAAATGGTCAAGAAACAACAAAATGAAAGAAAAATACAGGTTTATATATTTAAACAACCTAGGGGCCCACAAGACTGAAGTATAGGTGGAAATATAAAGGGTGTTTTCTGTCAGAAGTGTTTTTCTTTTGCAGGCAAGGGATCTTTTTCTAAAATTTTGGTTTGGGCGACTTCTTAGAAACTTCCTCTGTTGGGGATAAAAAATCTGAAATCTTAATCTCATTGCCCAGAATGCATTTTATTATAGTCAGTCAGCATGCTGTATAGTTTTTGGATTCAAATAACTTAAATGGACTTGAATGAAACAAGTGAAAAAAGTAATTTTATCTTCTCACTCATAAGTGGGCTCATTTTTATTTACTTTATTAGTTTTCTCAACTCCTAACCAAATTCCCCAAATATTTTCCCTTTAGTTTCTCTGTTCCAACACAGATATTAGTTTCTTTTCTGCAAAACATTATTTAAAAATTCAATGTGGTGATAATTTGCTCACAGACAGGTCTATATCAGAAGGTAGGAATGACATCAGTATTTAAGTAGGTTAGTGAAAGTCACAATTGGGTATCTAGGAAGTAGTATGTATGTGCCTCTTAGATTCATCTGGCTTTTGACTATGCTTCTCACTTACCATTAAGAGACTTCAAACCATCCAGCAACCTACTCTTGTAGACTTTCCCATTAGCTACAGGAAACATAAATCAGATCATACACAAGTAAGTGATGTGGAGAGTCACCAACGCAGCAAGTCATAATTTAATGTAAGGAGGATTTGTACTTTTCTCTAGAAAATTTCCAAATTGCTTTCAAATTTTAAAAAAATGAAATGGCCACCAATGCATCCACTCTATTCAATTGTTGGCACCTCAGCATGTTAATGCTGGCAATCTACAATGCATGAGCTTTTGAAAAAAAAATTCTTTCTGCTCTTTCGTCTAGTTAGTATACCTTTTAGAATTCCCTTTTCTATGGAATTTGCCTACAAAAGGTATTTCTTAACCTTGATGGCAGATTGTGAATAGAGCAGCAGCTGATTTCCAACTAAAAACCTGTAATGGATAGAATTCCTTCTTAAAAATCTTCTGTTAAAATGTTTTTATTATGGGCGCCTGGGTGGCTCAGTCATTAAGCATCTGACTTTGGCTCAGGTCATGATCCCAGGGTCCTGGGATGGAGCCCTGCATTGAGCTCCCTGCTCAGCGGGAAGCCTGCTTCTCCCTCTCCCACTCCCCCTGCTTGTGTTCCCTCTCTCGCTGTGTCTCTGTCTGTCAAACAAATGGATAAAATCTTAAAAAAAGTTTTTATTATGAAAAATTTCAGCCATATACAAAACTAGAATAGAAAAAATGAATCAAAAAAAAAAAAGAAAGAAAGAAAGAAAGAAACAGTGAATCCTCATATATACTCAGCTCAAACAGTTACTGATGTTCTACTATTTGATAGAATCCTTTTAAGGTGAAACTGGATCATTCATTGTCTTTAAAAATTATTTGGACTATTGGACATATAAGTTCACATAAATGAATAAATTGAACCATATCATAATGGCTGTACTTTTTCAGTCTAGAGTTTGGGGGTTTTTTTGTGTGTAATTGCCTTTCTCTACTACTCCCTTCTCAGTCTATGATCCAGCCACAAGACCCCAGATAACTCACATTAACAATCTAGAATATAGAGCATATCTTCATATTATCTATCAATATATGTATAGATATATAATTACATTAGTGAAATCATTTATTCTAAGTAACTGTGGAAAGTATCTATGCTATCATATGAGAAAGTTTATAGAAGTTCTTACAAAGGAAGAAATGTATCCTTCCCTCAACACCATAGTAACATTTTATTTTTGTAAAGAATTTATTTATTTATTTATTTGAGAGAGCAAGAATGAGAGACGGAAAGAGAGCACATGGGGGGGTAGGGTGAGAGGGAGAAGCAGACTCCCCGCTGAGCAGGGAGCCCGATGCAGGACTCGATCCCGGGACTCCAGGATCATGACCTGAGCCGAAGGCAGTCGCTTAACCAACTGAGCCACCCATGCGCCCAAGACCGTAGTAACATTTTAAATCCTTACCATTAACTGGCAGATTTTTTACCAGTTCTCCACATTCCTTATCTGTGACAGTTACTCCTATGTTTTCCAGGACATTTCCCACATCACTGACATCAACCTCTCCTCCTTCAGCATAACAAAATGGGCACAGATCAGTACAGAGAAAGGTCTAATACCTCCAAAAACATGTTGATGCCTTTTCAGCTTCAGCTACGATAGCTGAATGAGCAAACACACATGAATATGCTAACTGTTCACCACTGTCTTTAATGGGGGTAGAAATAGAATTTCTTCCTTACTCTTAGTAAAGTGATAGACATACTGATGCACTTTACATAATGTAAATTAGGACACTGTAGGCATAAGATCCATTTATTTTGTAAAGGATATTACATCTCTCCTAATTTCTTAACGATGAGAGTATTTTATCTTTGTGAAAGTTTGCTCTATCATTTGCTGTCCTAATTTAAATTTGGCAGTCAAAATGAAGCATAGTGACAATTCTTGGCAAATATTCCAGAAACAAAGAAATTTGCTACTAGAACTTTGCACTGAAAAATTAGTTCTAAAATGCAGATATTCTAAAGTATAATTCTAGGCAACTGAATGCAGATATTCATCAATATAAAAGAAAAATGGATAGAGTAAAAAAGGAAATGGAGAAATGATGGGTCTATATAAAAATATAAATTAATATAAAGAATTAAGACATTAGATTTATAGAAACTTCTAACTAACCTGTAACAGTTTCCACTGCTTCCATCAAGTTTTTGAGACCAATCTTCCCATTAGCTGTAAGAAATATCATAATTAGGATGTGGCAATGTTGTAAGATAAAGGAGCTATAAGAAGAAAAAGATTCCACTGACAATTTAATCTCAACCAATCAAAACTTTATATGGATTGGATTACAAGAATTCATTCTATGGTAGATAGGGGGTTGACCCAAGGAAACTTTCTCTAAATCTTTTGCTTGCAGGAGTGTTACAGTAGGCTGAAGATGCTGTTTGGTCTCTGGTAGCCCTTACTTCTGGTGCATACACAAAGTTCCTCCCAAGACTGATGTTGAAAGAGATCCCCATTTTTCATGTTTTATCTTTTAGTAACCATCTTCTTCAGTTATTTCAACTACTAACTTGGACTGGTTGATATGTGTTCTTAATCTTTTGTTACCAACACATCCATAAAGTTTGGATTAACATTTCTACCTTTCTGTCTTTGGGAAAAAGAAATCATTAGTTAAAGCTAGAGGGTTATAGAAATATGGCATTGTTTCAATATCAGGAAGGACTGATCAACCACATAAGACTAGTTACTTTATTTACTGGGCCAAGTACAAAATGAAAATGCAGGGCCCCTTGTTCAAAGCTTTATCTTTTTTCCCCCATAGTCTCATTCCTGAGTTGTCCTATTGGTGTTTTTGGTTTAGTTTTTAAATCTGCTAGTTAATGTCACACTCTCACAGGCATGGCATCTTCTAGGGTTGAGTGCAGAACCTCACAGGTGTCCTGGGTGGGGTCCCACTACTCAACATGCACAGGGCTCACTAGCCCTCCTCCCACCTGCTGCTAGATCCACACATCCTATGCACTGGTTGCCTCAACTCACTACGAATACGCAACTCCCAAGAGTAAAGTAACCTTGACATGGGACACACTATGTACTTGGAAGGGGATGGGCAACAGGCTTGACCTTGTCAGCCCAGAGTGGGGAGTGCTGCCACCATGTCTTCCCACAAGATGCCTTCAGGTGCAGGTTCCCAATGCCAGCCCTCCCTGAAACCATGTCCAGGTCCCTGATGGTGTCAGAGGATGCAGATGTTGCCAGGCACAGGTGATGAAATGGAGGTCTGCTGTACCAGAGGCTGTGGAATGGTTGATCCAGAATACATCCTGGGGACTAAATGGCAAGGGCAGTAACATTCATGAGCTGGGGTACCAAGCCCCAGCCATGCTCCAGTCTGCCATCAGATTTCAATTAGGAAATGCAAATTCAAAGATAAGGTTATGAAGATTCTCAGTGATGGCCAAAGCAGAGCATTAAACCCCAAGCATGGTACTCTTTTGAGCTCAGGATTCTGTGCAGCTAACTGCACTGGTTACACACTGTCATTACCCAAAGCAAGATAAAAGGAAGGCCTGTAGTGCCACAGATTTAACAATCAAAAGACTCAAGAGGAGAGCTAACTGCAGAATCCATGATCCCTGCTCCTCAGGTCATCATAAAGTTTCTGAATGATGTTTTTAAATATGAGAAGATAATGAATCACAATATAGTAAATAGTGATTAGGACTCAAAAGAGCATGATGCTGGAATGGGGAGGGTGACAGAGAAGCTGAATATATGCAAGAGGAGGAAAGAAGCCTAAGATTACACCAGAATAATCTGGATATGAGCCAGTTTCCCCACTGTGGAATTTAAGGCTTGTCTAAATTGTGGCTGGTACCAGGCTCCTTTAAGAATGAACAATTCTCATCTGGGGATGAAGCAAAACTATCTGCTGAATCTGGTTTTTGGATGTTACCTGCAGATATATATTGTTACTTCAATGCAGATGACTGGCAAACAGTCCTCCTTTATTGATTTATTTTGATTTGATGTCATTTGATTTTATCTTCTTTAGTTCTAGCCACATGAGGCTTTTTAGGAAAGTGCTACTTGGCCTCAAAGCATATGGTACACATGTATATTAGGCAATTGTTAATGAAAACAAAACAAAAAAACAGCTAACTATATACCAAAACTCTTATTTCCTCTCATAGTGTAGAATTATAGACGGAAGTGGATGCTCAGCCAGATACTATGTTCCTATCACCGCCCATCCCACCTCCCCCTTGCATATAGTTGTAGCCATGTGACTAGTTCCCAACAAAGAATGGTTATGGAAATGACATGTCCTACATCTCTCTCCTTCATGCTCCCTTTTCCATTCCATTAATTAGATATAAACAATGAAAAGGCTATAAGACAGAATCCAAGAGGCAAGGAACCCAGATCCCTGTATCACTGAAAGGAGATGAGCCACTGCCCGTCAACCAAGAATACTCTCACCTTGGACTTTTACGGGGGAGAGAATTAAACTTCTATTGTGTTTAACCATTACATGTTTTCAGGTTTGTTTGTTTGTTTTTAAAGATTTTATTTATTTATTTGACAGATACATAGCGAGAGAGGTAACACAAACAGGGGGAGTTGGAGAGGGAGAAGCAGGCTTCCTGCTGAGCAGGGAGCCCCATGCGGGCTTGATCCCAGGAGTCTGGGATCATGACCTAAGCTGAAGGCAGACGCTTAACAAATGAGCCACCCAGGTGCCCTCAAGTTTGTATTTAAATAAAAATTGAGTTTACCCTAAATAATACATATTCTGTTCTTAAATCAGGACTGGTTTATTCCTATCTTTCCAAAATGCTTCTATTTTCTTTTGGTATATGCAATATCACTAATTAATGTGGGTTCTCTGACACCAGCTCATAAATGTAGTAAACTCATCTCTAAGGTTCATTATCATCTACAATCCTCACCATCAGGTGGCAAATATTCTGTCAGACCTTCACGTTCCTTTTCTGTGAGTTCAATTCCCAGGTTTTCCAGAACATTGTCTAAGTTATTGATTTTAACCATTCCTCCTTAAGAAACAAACAGGAAAGAATCATGAAAAAAATACTACATGATTTCAAAAGATTAGTATATATATATTTTTTTCTCACATGCATCAATTTAATAAAAAATAAGGACAAACATACAACTTATTTATATTAGTGAACAGGCATATAAGGTTAGCTCAGCAAATCACTTAAAATGAGATCAAGAACAACTTAGATAAAAATGTTCTGAGGTGGGGGGGAGGAGCAAGATGGCAGAGGAGTAGGAGACCTAAATTTTGTCTGGTCCCAGGAATTCAGCTGGATAGGGATCAAACCATTCTGAACACCTACGAACTCAACAGGATATTGAAGAAAAGAATAGCAGCAACTCTCTGAACAGAAAAGTGACCACTTTCTGGAAGGTAGGACATGTGGAGAGGTGAATCCGAGGCGATAATCAGGAAGATAGACAGCGGGGGAGGGGGGGCTCCGTTGGCTGCTTCTGGCAAGTGATAGAGCTGCAGAGCACAAAATCTGAACTTTTAGAAGTCTGCTCTGCTGAGGGACGTCGCTCCAGTGGCTAAGTGGGGGGTGGAACCCTCGCTGGGACAGTGTGGTCTCAGGACCCTCAGGGTCACAGAAATCCCAGGGGTGCCTGAGTGCAGCAGACCTCCCACGTATCGGAGCAGGGAAGCCGGCTGCAGAGACAGAGCGGAGGTGTGGGCTCTCAGCTCGGGGTTGCCATAAGCCGTGATCCACAGCATAGCCAGGACACTGCTCCTCCAGCAGGGACCCAAATAGCTGCAGATCCGGGGAGACTCCCCTTCCTCCCCTGGGAGGAGTGGTGCGGGAGCGCACTGCAGGGATCTGCTGGGTTTGGAGACTACACACGGGGTCAGGTGCCAGAGATAGAAACGCTCGGTCACAGGCTGGGTGAGCATGGAGTGTGGCCAGAGACCGGGGAGACGGGAGTGACTGCCTGCTTTTCTCTGGGGGTGCACTGAGGAGCGGGGCCCCGAGTTCTCGGCTCCTCTGGGTGGAGATTGGGAGGTCGTCATTTTCCCTCTTGTCTTCCAAAGCTGTATGGAAAGCTTGGCAGGAACAAAAGCTGCCGAGAGCAAACCCGAACAGATCGCTTAGCCTGGCCCCAGCAAGGGCGGGGCAATTCCGCCTCTGGCAAAGACATCTGGGAACCAGAGCAACAGGCCCCTCCCTCAGAAGATCAGCATGAACAGCCTACCAAGACCAAGTTTACCGATCAAGGAGAACGGGAGAACTCCAGCGCTAGGGGAATATTGCACATAGAATTCATGACTTTTTTTACCATGATTCTTTAGCCTTTCAGGGTTAATTTTTTTTAACTTTCTTTTTTATTTTTTCAAATTCTTCTTTTTCCCTTTTTCAACCAACATCTTATCAATCCCGTTTTTAAAAAATCTTTTTTATTTTTCATTTTTAGAGTCATAATCTATCCCTTCATAGTAGTTAACCTTATTTTTGGTATATATATATACACACACACACACATACATAAGTTGTTTTCTCTTTAGAATTTTGGGATACAGTGTCTTCTAACAGACAAAAATATACCCTAAACCTCTACTGTTTGGCTTTGTTCTAGTCTCCTGCCTGATCACATTCTCTCCATTTTTTTTTTAAATCCTCTTCTTTCTTTTTCAACCAACTTCTTATCTTATCAATTCCTTTTATAAAATCTTTTATAATGTTCATCTTTACAGTCATATTCCATCCCTTCATCTTATTTACCCTTATTTTTGTACATGTATAAGTTTTCTTTCTTTAAAATTTTGGGAGGCACTTTCTTCTAACAGACCAAAATATACCCCAAATCTACTGTGTGGCACTGATCTATGCACCAGCCTGATCAATTTGATCATACTGTTTTTTTGTTTCTTTGTTTTTATCTTTATCCTTTTCTTTTCTTTTTTCTTTTTTCTTTCTTTCCCTTTCTTTTTGCCCAGTTTCAGGTCTCTTCTGATTTGTTTAGTGTATATTTTTCTGGGGTCATTTTTACCCTGTTAGCATTTTCTTCTCTCATTCATCTATTCTCCTCTGGACAAAATGACAAGACAAAAAATCACCTCAAAAAAAGGAACAAGAGGCAGTACCGACTGCCAGGGACCTAATCAATATGGACATTAGTAAGATGTCGGAACGAGAGTTCAGAATGACGATTTTAAAGATACTAGCTGGACTTGAGAAAAGCATGGAAGATATTAGAGAAACCCTTTCTGGAGAATTAAAGAACTAAAATCTAACCAAGTCAAAATCAAAAAGGCTATTAATGAGGTGCAATAAAAAATGGAGGCTCTAACTGCTAGGATAAATGAGGCAGAAGAGAAAATCAATGATATAGAAGACCAAATGATGGAAAATAAAGAAGCTGAGAAAAAGAGAGATAAACAACTACTGGATCACGAGGGCAGAATTCGAGAGATAAGTGATACCACAAGATGAAACAATATTAGAATAATTGAGATCCCAGAAAAAGAAAGAGAGAGAGGGGCAGAAGGTATATTGGAGCAAATTATAGGAGAGAACTTCCCTAATATGGGGAAGGAAACAGGCATCAAAATCCAGGAGGCACAGAGAACCCCCCTCACAATGAATAAAAATAGTAAAAATCTAATAGTAAAAATTACGAGTCTCAGAGACAAAGAGAAAATTCTGAAAGCAGCTCGGGAGAAGAGATCTGTAACCTACAATGGTTGAAACAGTAGACTGGCAACAGACCTAGAGACCTGGCAGGCCAACAAGGACTGGCATGACATTTTTCAGAGCAATAATGAGAAAAATATGCAGCCCAAAATACTATATCCAGCTGGGCTGTCACTGAAAATAGAAGGAGAGATAAAAAGCTTCCAGGACAAACAAAAACTACAGGAATTTGCAAACATGAAACCAGCCCTCCAAGAAATATTGAAAGGGATCCTCTAAGCAAAGAGAGCCTAAAAGTAACCTAAGCCAGAAAGGAACACAGACAATATACAGTAATAGTCACCTTACAGGCAATACAATGGCACTAAATTCATATCTTTCAATAGTTACCCTGAATGTAAATGGGCTAAATGCCCAATCAAAAGACAGAGGGTATCAGATTGGATAAAAAAACAAGACCCATCAATATGCTGTCTTCAAGAGACTCATTTTAGACCCAAAGACAACCCCAGATTAAAAGTGAGGGCGTGGAAAACCATTTACCATGCTAATGGACACCAAAAGAAAGCTGGGGTGGCAATCCTTATATCAGAAAAATTAGATTTTAAACCAAAGACTACAATAAGAGATGAGGAAGGACACTATATCCTACTTAAAGGGTCTATCCACCAAGAAGCTCTAACAATTGTAAATATCTATGCCCCTAACATGGGAGCAATTATATAAGCCAATCAATAACAAAAGCAAAGAAACACATTGACAACAATACAATAGTAGTGGGGGACTTTAACACCTCCCTCACTGAAATGGACAGATCATCTAAGCAAAAGATCAACAAGGAAATAAAGACTTTAAATGACACACTGGACCAAATGGACTTCACAGACATATTCAGAACATTCCATCCCAAAGCAACAGAATACACATTCTTCTCTAGTGCCCATGGAACATTCTCCAGAATAGATCACATCCTAGGTCACAAATCAGGTCTCAACCGGTACCAAAAGATTGGGATCATTCCCTGCATATTTGCAGACCACAATGCTTTGAAACTAGAACTCAATCACAAGAGGAAAGTTGGAAAGAACTCAAATACATGGAGGCTAAAGAGCATCCTACTAAAGAATGAATGGGTCAACCAGGAAATTAAAGAAGAATTAAAAAAATTCATGGAAACCAATGAAAATGAAAACACAACTGTTCAAAATCTTTGGGATGCAGCATAGGCAGTCCTAAGAGGAAAGTATTAGCAATACAAGCCTTTCTCAAGAAACAAGAAAGGTCTCAAATACACAACCTAACCCTACACCTAAAGGAGCTGGAGAAAGAAGAGCAAATAAAGCCTAAACCCAGCAGGAGGAGAGAAATAATAAAGATCAGAGCAGAAATCAGTGAAAAAGAAACCAAAAGAAGAGTAGAACAGATCAACAAAACTAGGAGCTGGTTCTTTGAAAGAATTAACAAGATTGATAAGCCCCTGGCCAGACTTATCAAAAAGAAAAGAGATATGACCCAAATAAATAAAATCATGAATGAAAGAGGAGAGATGACAACCAACACCAAAGAAATGCAAACAATTATAAGAACATATCGTGAGCAACTCTATGCCAGCAAATTAGATAATCTGGAAGAAATGGATGCATTCCTAGAGATGTATCAACTACCAAAACTGAACCAGGAAGAAATAGAAAACCTGAACAGACCTATAACCACTAAGGAAATTGAAGCAGTCATCAAAAATCTCCCAACAAACAAAAGCCCAGGGCGAGATGGCTTCCCAGGGGAATTCTATCAAACATTTAAAGAAGAATTAATACCTAGTCCTCTGAAACTGTTTCAAAAAATAGAAATGGAAGGAATACTTCCAGACTCGTTTTATGAGGCCACCATTACGTTGATCGCAAAACCAGACAAAGACCCCATCAAAAGGAGAATTAAAGACCAATATCCTTGATGAACATGGATGCAAAAATTCTCATCAAAATACTAGCCAATAGGATCCAACAGTACATTAAAAGGATTATTCACCATGACCAAGTGGGATTTATCCCTGGGCTGCAAGGTTGGTTCAACATCTGCAAATCAATCAATGTGATAAAATACATTAATGAAAGAAAGAACAAGAACCATATGATCCTCTCCATAGATGCAGAAAAAGCATTTGATGAAGTACAGCATCCTTTCTTGATCAAAACTCTTCAGAGTATAGGGATAGAGGGTACATACCTCAGTATCATAAAAGCCATCTTTGAAAAACCCACATCGAATATCATTCTCAATGGAGAAAAACTGAGAGCTTTACCCCTAAGGTCAGGAACATGCCAGGGATGTCCACTATCACCACTCCTATCCAACATAGTACTAGATGTCCTAGCCACAGCAATCAGACAACAAAAAGAAATCAACGGAATCCAAATCGGCAATGAAGAAGCCAAACTCTCACTCTTTGCAGATGATATGATCCTTTATGTGAAAAACCCAAAAGACTCCACCCCAAAACTGCTAGAACTCATACAGGAATTCAGTAAAGTGGCAGGATATAAAATCAATGCACAGAAATCAGTGGCATTCCTATACACCAACAACAAGACAGAAGAGAGAGAAATTAAGGAGTCGATCCCATTTACAACTGCCTCCAAAACCATAAGATACCTAGGAATAAATCTAACCAAAGAGGCAAAGAATCTTAGTCAGAAAACTATAAAATACTCATGAAAGAAATTGAGGAAGACACAAAGAAATGGAAAAACGTTCCATGCTCATGGATTGGGAGAACAAATATTGTGAAGATGTCAATGCTACCTAGAGCAATCTACACATTCAATGCAATCCCCATCAAAATACCATCCACTTTTTTCAAAGAAATGGAACAAATAATCCTAAAATTTGTATGGAACCAGAAAAGACCCCAAATAGGCAGAGGAATGTTTAAAAGAAAAATAAAGCCAGTGGCATCACAATTCCAGACTTCAAGCTCTATTACAAAGCTGTCATCATCAAGACAGTATGGTACTGGCACAAAAACAGACACATAAATCAATGGAACAGAATAGAGAGCCCAGAAATGGACCCTCAACTTTATGGTCAACTTATCTTTGACAAAGCAGGAAAGAATGTCCAATGGCAAAAAGACAGTCTCTTCAACAAATGGTGTTGGGCAAATTGGACAGCCACATGCAGAAGAATGAAACTGGACCATTTCCTTACACCACACACAAAAATAGACTCAAAATGGTTGAAAGACCTAAATGTGAGACAGGAATCCATCAAAATCCTAGAGGAGAACACAGGCAGCAACCTCTTCAATGTCAGCCGCAGCAACTTCTTCCTAGAAACATCACCAAAGGCAAGGGAAGCAAGGGCAAAAATGAAGTATTCAGACTTCATCAAGATAAGAAGCTTTTGTACAGCAAAAGAAATAGTCCACAAAACCAAAAGACAACCGACAGAATGGGAGAAGATATTTGCCAATGGCATATCCCATAAAGGCCTAGTATCCAAAATCTATAAAGAACTTATCGAACTCAACACCCAAGGAACAAATGATCCAATCAAGAAATGGGCAGAAGACATGAATAGACATTTTTCCAAAGAAGACATCCAGGTGGCCAACAGACACTTGAAAAAGTGCTCAACATCGCTCAGCATCAGGGAAATCCAAATCAAAACCTCAGTGAGATACCACCTCACACCAGTCAGATGGCTAAAACTAACAAGTCAGGAAATGCAGATGTTGGCGGGGATGTGTAGAAAGGGGAACCCTCCTACACTGTTGGTGGGAATGCAGGCTGGTGCAGCCACTCTGGAAATAGTATGGAGGTGCCTCAAACAGTTGAAAATAGAGCTACCCTATGATCCAGCAATTGCACTACTGGGTATTTACCCCAAAGATTCAAACGTAGTGATCTGAAGGGGTACATGCACCCTAATGTTTATAGCAGCAACGTCTACAATAGCCAAACTATGGAAAGAGCCAAGATGTCCATCAACAGATGAATGGATAAATAAGATGTGGTATGTATACACACACACACTGGAATATTATGCAGCCATCAAAAGGAATGAAATCTTGCCATTTGCAACAGCGTGGATGGAACTGGAGGGTATTATGCTCTGCGAAATAAGTCAGAGAAAGACATGTATCATATGATCTCACTGATATGAGGAATTCTTAATCTCAGGAAACAAACTGAGGGTTGCTAGAGTGGTGGGGTTGGGAGGGATGGGGTGGCTGGGTGATAGACATTGAGGAGGGTATGTGCTATGATGAGCGCTGTGAATTGTGTAAGACTGTTTAATCACAGACCTGTTGCACTGAAAGAAATGATACATTATATGTTAAAAAAAAAAAAGATCACAGGAAGGGAAAAATGAAGGGGGGAAATCAGAGGGGGAGATGAACCATGAGAGACTATGGACTCTGAGAAACAAACTGAGGGTTCTAGAGGGGACGGGGGTGGGGGGATGGGTTAGCCTGGTGATGGGTATTAAAGAGGGCACGTACTGAATGGAACACTGGGTGTTATACGCAAACAATGAATCATGGAACTACATCAAAAAGTAATGATGTAATGTATGGTGATTAACATAACATAATAATAAAAAAAAGAAAAAAGAAAAAAGAAAAAAACTAATGATATGATATATGGTGATTAACACAACATTATAAAGTTAAAAAAAAAAGTGTTCTTAGGTGGGGCCAGCTTGACCGGCTTAGTTAGTAGATTATGTGACTCTTGATCTCGGGGTCATGAGTTCAAGCCCCACATTGGGCACTGAGCTTATTTAAAAAATATTTTCAGGTTGAACCATTACTTAGTGGTGGGGCTGTGATTATGTGTTTAAATTTATTATTTGCAGTATTGGGTAATATTCATCTGTTAAAAGAGAGGCCAAAAGAATACCAATGGTAGGATTGTCCCCAAGGGGAATTCAGAGAGAATACTGTGCATGTTGTCCCCAAAACAAAGTCAAGGCATCAGCTGAGAGTGATAGTTCAAGTTTCAGATCATCAATGTTCTGCTCTTGCAATACACAAAAAGTGTATTAAAGATTAAAAGGTTATAAAAGTGGATTCATTTGCTCTAGAGGGAAGAATGTCATGGACGACACATTCACCACAAACTTCTGCAAGGAATGTTGCTGACTGCCATTATTCCAAGGGCTTGGGATGGCAGACCAGCCAGCTGCAGGAGACTGTCTCATCAAATAGTAAGCAGCAAAACCTGTAACCTTTCCTCTTTCCCTTCCTACTTCCCCTTCTTATCTCTTCTTCTAAGGACTGAAAGGAAGAGGAAGTAAAAAAAGTATTTTGGCCACAATACCATGCTTCTCTTCTACAGTTGTTGTTGCTGTTGTTGTTGCTAACTGGTCTTTGGGTAAGAACGTTTTATAGAAAATAACTTGATTCATGCAATAAAATGATATTAAAGATCACTCCAAAATCCTTTGTATTGCTGTTGGGCAAATCCCCAGAAAAACTGCCTATGATGTTCTCTATATTATTTGTTGTATAAATTAGATTTCACATCCATTCAAGAGAGAATGGATTCCTTGCAATGCTATAACATGGGTGATTATGTAAAAGTACTGTGTGGTGAATGTAGTGAAAGAAAAGATCTAAACATAGGAATGTAGACATGATTCAAAACCTGCTGGTAAAGATGTCTGTGTTGGTATTTGTGTTGGTATTTAGCAGACTTTCCTGCTAATCATGGTTAAGTACCTTTTATAGACTTCACACCATCCAGCAATCTGTTCTGATACACCTTTCCAGCAGCTATTAGCAAATAGAAAAGGCACAGTTAATATCTGAAGGAAAAGAACATGGACAGTCACAGAGTTACTGGGCAACTGGGTAATTCCAGTAGGCTACACCTTAAAGAATAAGGTTGAATGTCTATTCAGTTGTATAAAAACTGTCAGTAATAAAGGTGAAATTAGAGTTTCCTCCACTGAGTTTTTTTGGGGGAATCAATTTATACAATTAGCTTTTAAAGGTTGTGGTGTAACTTCAAGATTATTTACAGAAATAGAGAAAATAAAATTCACATGCGGCCAGTAAGAAATTTCCTGAACAGAAGTTCACATGGGGGGCATCTGGGTGGCTTGAGTCGGTTAAATGTCTGCCTTCGGCTCAGGTCATGATCTCAGGGACCTGGGATCGAGTCCCGCATCGGGCTCCCTGCTCCACAGGGAGCCTGCTTCTCCCTCTGCCTCTGCCATTCTTTCTCTTTCTCTCTGTCTCTCATGAATAAATAAATAAAATCTTTTTTTTAAAAAACAGAAATTCACATGGTTCTTTCCTGAATACATTTTCCAAAAAATATCTAATAATTCCTCTCATTTTTTTGTGAGATTATGAAATATTACAGGGATACAGATTTTTATGATGACATCACTGACACCTGTGTATCTCACCCAGCTTCATTAATAAACAGAATAGATACAGCAAAAATATCTTCTACGTCTCTCATCCCCCTTCTTTCCTCACCTTTCCCAGGGTGACTTACTGACCTATATAAAGTGTTTACAATTCCCATGCATGTTTTACTGGCATATGTTAAATGGTTTTGCAGAACTTTAAAGTTTATATAAATCATATCACAGTGTGAGTTTCCTTTTGCCACATGCATTTCATTGAATTCTTGTTTTTTATATTTGTTCATATTGAAACATTGAACACTTTCATTCATTTTATTTATTCATTTATTAAGTTATATTTTTAGAGAGAGTATGTGAACAGGGGTGGGGGAGGAGCAGAGGGAGAAGGAGAGAGAGAGAATCTTAAGCAGGCTCCATGCTCAGCACAGAGCCAGATTCAGGGCTTGATGTCATGACCCTGAGATCATGACCTGAGCTGAAACCAAGAGCTGGATGCTTACCCAACTGAGCCACCCAGGCACCCCTTCATTTATTTTATTTTTTTCTTTCTTTTTTTTAAATTTTATTTTATTATGTTAATCACCATACATTACATCATTAGTTTTTTGATGTAGTGTTCCATGATTCATTGTGTATAACATCCATTGTTCCATTCAAGATGTGCCCTATTTAATACCCATCACCAGGCTAACCCATCCCACCACCCATCCCCTCTAGAACCCTCAGTTTGTTTCTCAGAGTCCATAGTCTCTCATGGTTCGTCTCCCCCTCTGATTTCCCCCCCCTTCATTTTTCCCTTCCTGTTATCTTTTTTTTTTAACATATAATGTATTATTTGTTTCAGAGGTACAGGTCTGTGATTCAACAGTCTTACACAATTCACAGCGCTCACCATAGCACATACCCTCCCCAATGTCTATCACCCAGCCACCCCATCCCTCCCACCCCCGACCACTCCAGCAACCCTCAGTTTGTTCCTGAGATTAAGAATTCCTCATATCAGTGAGGTCATATGATACATGTCTTTCTCTGATTAACTTATTTCACTCAGCATAATACCCTCCAGTTCCATCCATGTTGTTGCAAATGGCAAGATCTCATTTTTTTAATGGCTACATAATATTCCATTGTATATATATATACCACATCTTCTTTATCCATTCATCTGTCAATGGACATCTTGGCTCTTTCCATAGTTTGGCTATTGTGGACGTTGCTGCTATAAACACTGGGGTGCACGTACCCCTTCAGATCACTACATTTGTATCCTTGGGGTAAATACCCAGTGCAATGGCTGGGTCATAGGGTAGCTCTATTTCCAACTTTTTGAGGAACCTCCATACTGTTTTCCAAAGTGGCTGCACCAGCCTGCATTCCCACCAACAGTGTAGGAGGGTTCCCCTTTCTACACATCCCCGCCAACATCTGCATTTCCCGACTTAATTTTGGCCTTTCTGACTGGTGTGAGGTGGTATCTCATTGAGGTTTTGATTTGGCTTTCCCTGATGCCAAGCGATGTTGCGCACATTTTTATGTGTCTGTTGGCCAACTGGATGTCTTCTTTGGAAAAATGTCTGTTTATGTCTTCTGCCCATTTCTTGATTGGATCATTTGTTCTTTAGGTGTTGAGTTTGATAAGTTCTTTATAGATTTTGGATACTAGCCCTTTATGGGATATGGTCATTTGCAAATATCTTCTCCCATTCTGTCGCTTGTCTTTTGGTTTTGTGGACTGTTTCTTTTGCTGTGCAAAAGCTACTTACCTTGATGAAGTCCCAATAGTTCATTTTTGCCCTTCCTTCCCTTGCCTTTGGCGATGTTTCTAGGAAGAAGTTGCTGCGGCTGACATTGAAGAGGTTGCTGCCTGTGTTCTCCTCTAGGATTTTGATGGACTCCTGTCTCACATTTAGGTCTTTCAACCATTTTGAGTCTATTTTTGTGTGTGGTGTAAGGAAATGGTCCAGTTTCATTCTTCTGCATGTGGCTGTCCAATTTGCCAACACCATTTGTTGAAGAGACTGTCTTTTTGCCATTGGACATTCTTTCCTGCTTTGTCAAAGATAAGTTGACCATAGAGTTGAGGGTCCATTTCTGGGCTCTCGATTTTGTTCCATTGATCTATGTGTCTGTTTTTGTGCCAGTACCATACTGTCTTGATGATGACAGCTGTGTAATAGAGCTTGAAGTCCGGAACCGTGATGCCACCAGCTTTGCTTTTCTTTTAAACATTCCTCTGCCTATTTGGGGTCTTTTCTGGTTCCATACAAATTTTAGGATTATTTGTTCCATTTCTTTGAAAAAAGTGGATGGTATTTTGATGGGGATTGCATTGAATGTGTAGATTGCTCTAGGTAGCATTGACATCTTCACAATATTTGTTCTCCCAATCCATGAGCATGGAACGTTTTTCCATTTCTTTGTGTCTCCCTCAATTTCTTTCATGAGTATTTTATAGTTTTCTGAGTACAGATCCTTTGCCTCTTTGGTTAGATTTATTCCTAGGTATCTTATGGTTTTGGAGGCAGTTGTAAATGGGATCGACTCCTTAATTTCTCTTTCTTCTGTCTTGGTGTATAGGAATGCCACTGATTTCTGTGCATTGATTTTATATCCTGCCACTTTCCTGAATTCCTGTATGAGTTCTAGCAGTTCTGGGGTGGAGTCTTTTGGGTTTTCCACATAAAGTATCATATCCTTTGCAAAGCATGAGAGTTTGACTTCTTTGCTGATTCGGATGCCTTTTATTTCTTTTTGTTGTCTGATTGTTGTGGCTAGGACATCTAGTACTATGTTGAATAGCAGTGGTGATAGTGGACATCCCTGCCATGTTCCTGACCTTAGGTGGAAAGCTCTTGGTTTTTCTCCATTGAGAATGATATTTGCTGTGGGTTTTTCATAGATGGCTTTTAAAATAATGAGGTATGTGCCCTCTATCCCTACACTCTGAAGAGTTTTGATCAAGAAAGGATGCTGTTTTGTCAAATGCTTTTCTGCATCTATTGAGAGCATCATATGGTTCTTGTTCTTTCTTTCATTAATGTATTGTATCACATTGATTGATTTGCAGATGTTGAACTAACCTTGCAGCCCAGGGATAAATCCCACTTGGTCATGGTGAATAATCCTTTTAATGTACTGTTGGATCCTATTGGCTAGTATTTTGGTGAGAATTTTTGCATCCATGTTCATCAAGGATATTGGTCTGTAATTCTTTTTGATGGGGTCTTTGTCTGGTTTGGGGATCAAGGTAATGGTGGCCTCATAAAACGAGTCTGGAAGTGTTCCTTCCATTTCTATTTTTTGAAACAGTTTCAGAGGACTAGGTATTAATTCTTCTTTAAATGTTTGATAGAATTCCCCTGGGAAGCCATCTCGCCCTGGGCTTTTGTTTGTTGGGAGATTTTTGATGACTGCTTCAATTTCCTTAGTGGTTATAGGTCTGTTCAGGTTTTCTATTTCTTCCTGGTTCAGTTTTGGTAGTTGATACATCTCTAGGAATGCATCCATTTCTTCCAGATTATCTAATTTGCTGGCATATAGTTGTTCACAGTATGTTTTTATAATTGTTTGTATTTCCTTGGTGTTGGTTGTCATCTCTCCTCTTTCATTCATGATTTTATTTATTTGGGTCATTTCTCTTTTCTTTTTGATAAGTCTGGCCAGGGGTTCATCAATCTTGTTAATTCTTTCAAAGAACCAGCTCCTAGTTTTGTTGATCTGTTCTACTGTTCTTTTGGTTTCTATTTCACTGATTTCTGCTCTGATCTTTATTATTTCTCTCCTCCTGCTGGGTTTAGGCTTTATTTGCTGTTCTTTCTCCAGCTCCTTAGGTGTAGGGTTAGGTTGTGTATTTGAGACCTTTCTTGTTTCTTGAGAAAGGCTTGTATTGCTATATACTTTCCTCTTAGGACTGCCCTTGCTGCATCCCAAAGATTTTGAACAGTTGTGTTTTCATTTTCATTTGTTTACATGAATTTTTTAAATTCTTCTTTAATTTCCTGGTTGACCCAATCATTCTTTAGTAGTGGCCCGACTGTCCTGCGGATCATGGTTTATGGCAACCCCAAGCTGAGAGCCCACTCCTTGGCTCCGTCTTTGCAGCTGGCTTCCCTGCTCCGATACCTGGGAGCTCTGCTGTGCTCAGGGACCCCCAGTCTTCCTGTGACCCCAAGGGTCCTGAGAAACACTGTCCCATCGAGGGTTCCACCCACTGCTTAGCCACTGGAGTGATGTCCCTCAGAGGAGCAGACTTGTAAAAGTTCTGATTTTGTGCTCTGCTGCTCTATTACTTGCCGGTAGCCGGCTGGCAGAGGCTCCCTCACCCCGCGGTCTATCTTCCCAAATATCGCCTCAAATTCACGTCTCTGCACATCCCACCTTCCAGAAGGTGGTCACTTTTCTGTTCAGAGAGTTGCTGCTATTCCTTTCTTTGATCTCCTATTGAGTTTGTTGGTGTTCAGAATGGTTTGATCCCTATCTAGCCGAATTCAATTTCCATTTGAAATTTAGGTCTACTCCTCTTCCATCTTGCCGGGATTCTCCCTCATTTATTCTAAATATTATTATTCTACTATAATATTATGCCATCATATACTTATCCATTCTTCCATAGATAACATTTAGGTTGTACCCAATTTTTTGTCATTACAAAAAATATTGCAACATACACTCTCGTGAATGTCTGTTGACAAGGGTAAGAATCTGAATAATATATACAGGAGTGGAATAGCTAGAGTGGAACACATACATTTTTAATTTCTTGAGATTTTATCCAGTTGCTTTCCAAAGTGCTAATATTAATATTAATATTAGCAGTGCACAAGAATTTCTGTTGCTCCATATCATTGCCAGAACTTAGTGTGGCTTGACTTTTATAATTTTGGTGAACTCAAGATCCGTGAACTAGTATTTTACTGTTCTTTTAACTTAGACTTCCACATTTATGTGTGTAATGAAGTATTTTTTAAAAGTGATTGGCCCCACAGAGATCTCCTCTTTTGTCAAATGTCTGATCTCATAGTTGTTCACTTCAATACTAGTTGTTTGGCTTGTTCTTATGGATTTTGGCCTTTCTAATGAGTGTGTAGTGGTATCTCATTGTGGTTTAATTTGTACTTCTCTAAAGACATATGATGTAGAGCATCTTTTCATATGTTTAGTTGCCATCTGTGTATCTTCTTTGGTGAGGTTGTTATTCAGCCATAAAAAAAATGAAATCTTGCCATTTGCAATGACATGGATGGAGCTAGAGAGTATAATGCTAAGTGAAATCTGTCAGAGAAAATCTTTGGCCTTTTCTTAAATCAAGTGTATTCAGCCATGTCCAGTCTACTAATAAGCCCATCAAAGGCATTCTTCATTTCTGTTATAGTGTTTTTGATTGCTAGCATTTCTTTTTGGTTCTTTCTTAGGGTTTCCACCTCTCTACTTACATTGTGCATCTGTTCTTGCCTGCTATCTACTTTATCCACCAGAGAGCCCTTAGCATATTAATCATAATTGTTTTGAATTCTGACATCCCTGCCAAATTTGAATCTGTTTATTTATTTATTTATTTATTTGACAGAGAGAGACACAGTGAGAGAGGGAACACAAGCAGGGAGAGTGGGAGAGGGAGAAGCAGGTTTCCCGCTGAGCAGGGAGCCCGATGTGGGCCTCGATCCCAGGACTCTGGGATCATGACCTGAGCCAAAGGCAGACACTGAACGACTTAGCCACCCAGGCGCCCTCTTAATCTGGTTCTAATGCATGCTGTCCCTTCCAATTGTGTTATTTGCCTTTTACAATGCTTGTGATTTTTTTTGATAGCTTGGCATAATGCAATGGGTAAAAATAACTGCTATAAACAGGCTTTAGTGTTCTGGTGGTAAGGTGTACAGGGAAGGGAAGCATAGTATAATCCTATGATTAAGTCTCAGTCTTTTTGTGAGCCTTTGGATCTGGATTGTGAACATCACATGTGCTGCGGCTAGAATGTGCTTAAGTTTGGTGTTTTCCTTCCCCCAGGTCAGCTAGGCTCTGATAAAACCTCAGCAGTTTAGGCTATAGTTAAATAGTTTCTCCTTAGGACAACCTTTTTATGAAGAAGAGAATGCTCTGGTGCAATCCAAAATGGTAACTTTTCCTCTCCCCCTGCTAGAAGCTTCTTAAGGAGATTCTTCTCCAATATTCACTGTGAGAACCAGATTGAGCTCCTAGCAGTAAAACCTACAAAGGTGTGGATGCTTCCTCTATGACCTGGTTCTCTTGGAGTTTTTGTCTCTTAGACTGTCCACACTGAGTCTCTAGCAATTCATCAATTACAGTTTAGGTTTTCCTGCCCTACCACTGGTTCCCAGAGAGGTTTATGCTCACAGTTTCCCTGTGACCTCATTTCTCATATGGATCTAAGAACAGTTGTTGATTTTTAAATTTGTTTGGCTTTTTGCTTACTGTTAGGACAGGTGGCTTACCATTTCATCTATGTTACCAAACTTATTGATATGTACTTATTCATATTATACACTTATTACCCTGTTAAAGCCAGGTATTCTTTCCTGCTACTTTATATATATATATATATATATATATATATATGTATGTATATATATATATATAGTAAAATATGAATAATATACATTTACCATTTTAACATTTTTCTGTGTACAGTTAGGCAGAACTGTGTATACTCACCTTGTTTAGTAACTACCACCACTATCTATCCCCAGAATTTTCTGTCTTCCCAAATCAGTCTTCCAGCCTCCAGAACTGTGAGAAATGACTTTCTGTTGTTTGTAAGCCATCTAGTCTTTGGCAGTTTGTTAAAGCAGCCTGAATGAACTAAGACATATACCTAGAAGCAGAATTGCTGAATCATATAGAAATTTTATTTTTAAGCTTTTGAGGAGCTGCCATACTGGTTTTCATAGTGGTTGTACCATTTCACATGCCCACTGCCAGTGCACAAGGCTTCCAATTTCTCCACATTCTCACCAACGCTTGTCATATTTTGTTCTTTTTTTAAAAGCAGCCATGTTATGGGGTGTGAGGAGGCATTTCATTGTAGTCCAATATAAGTCTAATTGTTACTCATTTGTAGGTAGTCAGAATGCACCCTGGTTGTTCTTAGGGGTATTTGTTCTGTTTTGTTTTGGAATTATGTGATTTCTTTATGATATGATTAAGCAGAGATCTCTTAAGTATCATTTTAGGATTCATTATGCGTCCTGTATTTTAGGATCCATGTCTTTCAACAATCACAAAAAATTACCAACTATGAGATTTTCAAATTAGCATTTTCCTTCTTTCTCTCTGTTAGCTCTTGTACTATTGCTGGATAAATTGGCATATTTCTCACTCTGACCCTCATGTCTCCTACTCCTCCTTCCTATTTGTAATCTTTGTATCTCTATGCTGGAATCTTGGCAATTTTTTCAGAGTTCTATTCTAGTTATCTAATTAATTCTTTGGTTACATTTAATCTGCTAATGAAACCACTATGTTTTTAATTTTCCAGGCTAGACTTTTCATTTCTTGAAATCTTATTTTGACTTCTTTCAGATCCACTTTTTCCTGTGGTAGTTTCTATTTCTTTTAAAATTATTGTGATTTTTCTTTTATGAATTTAATCATTTAAAGCATACTTATTTTATAGTCTATCTAAAATGTTTGTATCATGGGAAGTCTTCCAGGTTCAGTCTTTTTATTGTATATATTGGTATTAATTGGAGATAGATTTTTTTCATATCTTTTGTAATTTTCTGTTTCAAGTTTATTTTAAGAGTTTTATAGGGAAAATCTCACTGACCATGATATGAGGGTGTATTTCTTTCTTTTTTTTTTTTAAATGATTCTTCGTCATTGAGATTTCTCTTATGGTTTTTATTTTTTTATTTCTTTTTAAAGATTCCATTTATTTGACAGAGAGAGACACAGCAAGAGAGGGAACACAAGCCGGGGGGAGTGGGAGAGGGAGAAGCAGGCTTCCCACCGAGCAGGGAGCCCGATGCGGGGCTTGATCCCAGGACCCTGGGATCATGACCTGAGCCGAAGGCAGACGCTCAACGACTGAGCCACCCAGGCGCCCCGAGGGTGTATTTCTTAAACACTAGAGTTACTATAATGCTGGTACTTTTTGTTAATTTTTTGTGGGTTTCTGGGTCATGCAGAGAGTGCAAATATGAACTGGAACCAATGTGAGCATAGGCCGATTGTCATGAATTTTCAAAGAAGACATTTCTTCATGATCTTAAGAGTCCATGATTACACAGATAAACTTCCTTTTATCTACTTGTGCCGATTAGACATTTTTCTAGTTTGCCATTTCGTTAAGGGTGAAGTTATTCAAAGTCCTACTTTTATGTGGGTTTTCACTTCCATCTTAAGGTTAAAGAATGGTACAGGAGGCCATTTGGTAAAATATATACAGAAAAGATCTTTGGAAAAAATATTAATATGGTTTTACACACACACACATACACGGTGGCAGGATTCTAAATTAAGTGCGCAAAAGTCTCTTCATCTACCTTTCAGCTTCAGATTCATCTCCTTTTTCATTATACTTATCACTCACCTTTAAGGGTTTTCACACCATCCTTCAACCTATTTTGGTACACCTTTCCAAAAGCTGTAAGGAAGACACCAATCACACCACACCAATGAGAGATTAAATTAGGCATTACCAAAGTCTTAATTTTAGAAGACAGATGTCATAATTTACCCCAGAAAAGGCCTAATTTAATTTTAAATAACCAAAAAACAGTAACAAGTAGAGAAAATTCTGGCTCCTGAGGGAGTTACTGCTGGAGCTCTACTATGCTGAAACACACACATCTTAATTCTCTATGTCTTCCTTTCCTTTCTCCATTTTCCCTCCTAGTATTTTCTCATTCTTTGTACTTTCCCATATGTCCCTGTTCACTCTTGAGGATGCCTTCTGACTGGAATCAGAAGTTAGAATAGGCGCTTCCTTAACTTAATACCAGGTTAGTGACTGAAGGGGCCAATGATACTATAAATAAAGTGGCACAGCTGGGATTACTTCTTAAGATAGAACTGCATAATTCCTTCTAATTCTTTTTCTTTATCAAATGGAGATAATTCTGGAAGTTCTTAAAAAATAAACACACCTCTAAGTTCCTTAAAGGCTACATTGTTATTTTAAATGCTCACCATCAACTGGCAGATACTTCTTTAGTTCCAAGCACTCCTCCTCTGTGAGCTCTATCCCAGTTTTTTCCAGAATACTTTCAATATCGCTGACATTAACCTCTCCTCCTTCAAAGAAAGAAATGAAAGTACATGGAAAGTTTGAATATGACCTAAATATGAAATATGAATATCCAAATTATGAAAAAAAATCATTTGTCTATTTGGTAGATCATTCGACAGCTATGAACAAAGTAGCAAGAGACCTTTGCACCATCAGCTATCATGGAAACAGAATTGTTCCCTTAACTCAAAAAATTCAATATCTATAATTACAGAGTGAAGAAATTTAAACAAGATATAAGTGGCTTGGGGGATTTCAAGTTATTTAAAATATCACAGATATTTATTTAAAATTCAGTGTCTCTGTTATTCCCTTAATTATGAGTCTTGTGTCTGATTTTACTTCACTACTTAATATGTTAATCCAGTGTAATGTGCATTTGCTTTTGAGAACATTTAATTCTATTACAGAAGTTAAGTAAGTACATTAGTTCAAGTTTGTAGTGTATAAAACATGGGCTAAATCTTTCAAGATGTTTGCAGTACAAATTAGTAGTTTTTAAGTAAAGGATATAGAAGTTACAAAGGAATGGAAGGACTGAGCAATATCTAATGTTCATGAGGCATTAAATATACATGAAGAACCTGTTCACTAAATATATCTGTTAGACTAAATATATAAGAAGCTCTAAATATTTATTTATTTATTTATTTTTAAAGATTTTATTTATTTATTTGTCAGAGAGAGACAGAGCACAAGCAGGGAGAGAGGCAGGCAGAGGGAGAAGGAGGCCCCCTCTGAGCAAGGAGCCTGATGTGGGACTCAATCCCAGGACTCTGGGATCATGACCTGAGCCAAAGGCAGATGCTTAACCGACTGAGCCACCCAGGCGTCCCAAACTCTAAATATTTATGATACTCTAAAATTGCTTGAGACACTAAAAGAAGCACTAAATATTCAAGATATGGTAAATATTCATGAGACTCATTATTCAAATGACTTTAATTTGGCAACTTATTGGTGACACCCATTTAGGTCTTATGTGTCCTCTGCTCAAGGAACCCAAAACCTATGGCTCTTCAATGGCCTTAATAGCACACTACAACTATTAGCCAGAAGTACTTGTCCCTGTGTCTTTCAGTATCACTGGCTAGAGCACTTTCCAAATGTGGGCCTATCTGCTTGAACCTCACCCTGGTTCTTGTCACGACATCATCAGCAGAGAAAACTAATGCTGTTGAACAGAGAGAGACACAAAACTTACTATGCACCTTGTGTACCTTAGATTTAGGTAGTATGGTCCTTCCATTCACCATACCCTAAATTTGTTAATTTATTCTGAATTCCCCCTTACTACTTGCTGTGTGTTTTAAATGATTTAATAAACTGTGTGATTCAAACATTATAACTGGGTCCTTGAACCCTTCTGTTCTGTGAACTCTGGGCTAACTTGCCTGGTAGTATACTTTGAGGCTATAATTGCAGCCAGTCTCCCTTCATGATACTCAGATTATGCATATTGAAGTATTGTTTGGAATAAATCCCAGAGAATAAAGAATTTTCTATCAAGGCACTGCACTGAGGTATATAGTGTAAATAATCTAAGGTTAAAATTGCATATAATTTATCATGTAAACAAGGACTACTCAGAGTAAAAGAGGTGTTAAAAGTAATTAGTTAAAATTAACCTACCTCAGTGGTAAGCCATAACTGTCTAGAGAAAACTAGGATGTAAGATCACTCTAAAGTTAAACTCTAGGCTATGAGTCAGCAAACTTTTCTTTAAAACAAGCTAGTGAACAATCAAAAATATTTTAGGTCTTGTAGGACATATGACCTCTGTCACAACTACTCAGCTCCATCATTGTACTGTAAAAGCAGCCATAAAGAATAGATAAACGAATGGGGGTGGATGTGTTCCAATGAAACTGTTTACAAGACCAGAAGCAGATTTGGCCCAAGGGTCAAAGATTGCCAATCCATATTCTAAACAATTAAATAGAAATACTTCCCCAGTAAAATGGTAAAATGGCAGAGTAAAAAGGCAGTGATGTTAAATAGAATTTAATGTAAGAATTAGGATTTAGATTCACAGTAACTATTTACTAACCTGTAACATCAGTCACTGCATCCATCAATGTGCTGAGCTCAACCTTCCCATTAGCTGCAAGGAAAGCCAAAGTAAAGTAATAATGCTAAAGAGTTATATATGAAACAGACAAAAAATATGGTACATTGGGAAATAAGAGATTTCATTAGCTTCACTGCTTTATCTGACTCAACTATAAGGATATAAGCCCTAGATATGAAGACTTAACTCCACATTAGTTAAGGGAGAGTCTCTGTTGCTTGGACAAAATGGACTCTTGAATGTGCCTCTTGAATTTGAAGGCTGTTCTCTTTATCTTATTGGCAGGGTGAAAGGTCCCAATGACTTATCTGGCTGCATAGCAACTTCTCAGCTTTGGTTCAGCCACATTTGTCAGACAAGTTTGTGGGGACCACCTTTCTTATCTTCCTACATTTTCCTAACTTATCTTTCTTTAGTTTCTTTGTCTATCACAACTATCTTGGGATTTCTCATCATATAAATTAGTGATCTGTTTCTTCTATTAACACTATACATGCTTGTTTATAAAAATAGGTATGTATTTCTCTTTAACCCTAAAAGAAGGGTAGATATTTCGGATAGTCCCCAGAATGAAAGGACTTGTGGTAACATGATAACTAGTTACAAAGGGGACTCAGCAGTTCACTGAAAGCTAATGGGTTAATAAAAATTCTATGTGATAAGTCAAATATACAGACTTATTCTCCTATGTCCTAAGACTTCATGAAGTCTTTGTGTAGCACTATTAATTATATTTAAAAAAGGTAATGAGTCATAAAAAGGAAATCAACTGAAGAATAATATTATGCCTTATTGGGAATAAACTGGAATTAGGATGGTTCTGAGGAGGAATTTTAAGAGAAGGCCAAGTCTGTACCTGTGTATTAAGTATGAACAGTATCCTCTTGTATACTATTGAAATTGATCAGGATGTTGCTGGTCATTTCAAAATGAGTTTATTTTCTGTCAAGACTTCTTTGGAAAGCAGAAAACTGTATGAGTGATGACTAGGAAATAGCCTTTCTGCTTTGATAACATTTATACTAATGATCTGGAGCCCTCTGGTTATGTTCTGCTCAACTGAAATGTTAGAGGTCTAGCATATATTTGAGATTCCTCTTACAGACTTTCTGCCACTTTGCATTACTTGTATTTTTCACTGCTTTTCATTTATTTTGTTTAGTCTCTCTGATTATTCCATTACTCCATTCATTCTTCAATATTTATTGCCTCAAAAATATAAATTGATGTAGGCATGGTTCCTGCCTATGAGAATATCATGGTTTATAAACAAAGAGGAGTGATTTAAAGACACATTTTTTTACACAATATGGTAAGTATGTAAAATATATATGTGTGTATAAGATGAATTTTAAACTAAGAGAAAGGGTAAATAAAGTGACTTTCATGGGTCAGGGAAGCTCTGGAAAAGATCAACTTTGAGATTAGTTTTATAGACAAGAATTGGCCTGGTGAAATATGCCTAAGCATTTTTGTTGTAAGAGTTGTGGAGTATGTAGAAAAGGACAGTTGGATATCAAATTAGATGCTATGGTATAAGCATTAGATAATAAATAAGATCTCTACATTTATTGGTTGAAGAAGATTTTATGAAGTTACCTACTAAATTTCAGGTACCAGATGAGGCACTAAAAAAACTAAAATGTGTTTAATTATAAATTTTACATAATTTCTGCTTTAGAACAACTCAGTCTCTGGGGTGAGAAGGACAAATAAACTTACTATAGTAGAGGAGTTGGGTTGACATAGAGCAGACAATAAAATCATGAGACCCTCCTGCTAAAATCCATCCATTTATAGCCACTGCTTTGCAACAGGCTGGGGAGCATCCTGTATAAAAACCTTGAACCATGCCTATATCCAATACTATGGTTCAGACGCTTCAGTGTTGGAGGGCAATGTGGGGGCAGGAAATAATACAAGATAAAGCTAAAAGGAAAGCAAGGGTCAGATCATAGATCTAAGAAATAGTAGTCCTAATTGGTAGGACTTGGTATCCAATGAGATGTGGCACTAAGAAAAAAAGTGGAGTGAAAAATGATGCCAATTTTTAAACTTGTTTTACTAAGAAACATGGTGCCCCCAGCTGAGAGAGGGTATGTATAATTAGGAGACAGTTTTTGGTAGATATTTTTAAATATAGTGAATTGAGATATAAAGATCTGAGGCTTTGCTGAGCAAGAATGAATTTGGTAGGTAGAATCCAACAGGAATCTGAATCTGGTTTCATCCAACCATGTTTGGAGAGGAATTCGGGCTGCAGATAAACACCTAGAAGTTTTCAGCATGTAATGACAGTTGGAAATATGAGTGTGGATAATACTTTCCACTGAGAATTGGAAAATTTAAAATGATTAATGGACTTAGGACACAACTATTTGAGGGATACTAATAATGGGGCAATTAGTCATTTCTTTTCTCTCTTTTCTTTCTATTCCCTAACCTATAATGTTCATTTTGTTCCCCGTAAATTCATTACTGGGTCAGAAAGTAGTTATAATAGTTCTGTGTGTGGTGTTTATAATCCAAAAGAAAAGAGGTTAATGATATGGGGCTTATAGAAATGAAGGAAAGAATTTGCACTCACATTAAGACTAGTTTTTTCTCTAAGCTTCTGCAAAAATGCTATTTTGATACCAGGTAAAACTAATGGTAGACATTCTCCTGTACAAGTACAAAAACTCTCCTCTAAGATATAGTAGTACTTGAAACACTAACCAGTAAGTGGCAGATTTTCTGTTACACCTTCAAGTTCCTTTTGTGTGAGCTTGATTCCCAGGTTTTCCAGGACAGTGTCCAGGTTATTCACCTTAACCTTTCCTCCTTAGGAAACATACAGGAATGAAACATGAAAAAAATGAGTTTAAAATATTAAAAATATATTTTTGCATGTGAATTATTACCTGAATATATATATATATCATATATATATATATATACTTTGCCATTACTATAATAAAGACAAAGGAGAAAATGTACTTATGTGATTATTACTTTTCTGTATGAACTCCCATTTAACATCCTAAGAGCATTAAATAATCATTAGAAAAACAGAATTAGTAATTCTTCCTTTAAACCTTGAGTGGAAGTCTGTAGTATAAGTAGGTTATGAAGGGATAGGCTACAAGATTTGATTATAACCAATATTAGAGAGAATAGGAATGAGTTTTGATGCTAGAGACCTCATTAATTAATTTATTGATATTATATCATAACAGAGTGAAGATCATAAGATAATTTTAAAAACAAGTAGAATCTTAGCACTTTTTGGGGGGTGAAATTCACATAAAATTAATCATTTTAAAGTAAACACTTCAGTGGCATTTAGTACATATTCATGATGTTGTACAACTATCACTTCTAGTTCCAAAACATTTTCATCATCCCCAATGGAGAGCCCAAACATATTAAGTAGTCCCTCTCTACCCAGCCCCTAGCAACCACTAATCTACTTCTTGTTTCTATGGGTTTGATTACAATCTTCCTACATAATAAGCTCTCCTTAAACAACTCCCTGAAAATTTGGTAATCCTTTTCTTTACAATTTGCTGTGTATGATTAATTTTTGGGGTTATGAGTATGAGTTCTCTAGAAAGGTGTATTGAGACATTACAGTATAAAATATTATGATGATGAGAGTAACTAAATAATCTATACGTAGGAAGCTAGACAGGACTCCAAATCTAAATGATAACGTGAATCTTGAAGATTTCACTTGTTTCTGCCTTTCTTGTCAGGCTTTTAACTTACCTTTAATGGATTTCACATTATCCAACATTCTGCTCTGGGAACAAGTCTGCCCTGCAGAGAACAAATTTATTTTACAATTGGCGAGCAAATTAAGATAACAGATGGAAAATTTATATATTCAGCTATCATTTATTGTATTTATTTTCTTGTGATTTGAATGATTTTCTCTCCATAATAATAATCTGATCATATCAAAGCTTTATGATATAACTGTAAATAATTGTACAATGTACAATATAATGATTCAACAGCTCTATATATTACTCAGTGCTCATCATGACAAGTGTACTCTCAATCCCCTTCACCTCTTTCACCCATTGCCCCCCCTTCTGGCAACCATCTGTTGGTTCTCTACAGGTTAAGAGTCTGTTTTTCTGGTTTGTGTCTTTTTTTTCTTTGTTCATTTGTTTTGTTTCTTAAATTCCACATATGAGTGAAATCAAATGGTATTTGTCTTTTTCTGACTGACTTATTTCACTTAGCACTGTACCCTCTAGATCTATTTAAAAGTACTCTCTTATAGAGAGATTGAATGATGTCAGCAAAAGTAGCTGAGCAGGTTGCTCCATGGAACTCTCCCTCCACTGAAACACTAAACAAACAAACAAAAAACTGTCAGAATCAACGAACCATGAGAGATGATGGACTCTGAAAAACAAACTGAGGGTTCTAGAGGGGAGGGGGTAGGGGGATGGGTTAGCCTGGTGATGGGTATTGAGGAGGGCACGTTCTGCATGGAGCACTGGGTGTTATGAACAAACAATGAATCATGGAACACTGCACCAAAAACTAATGATGTAATATATGGTGATTAACATAACAATAAAAAAATTAAAAAAAAAATAGTCAAAGCTTTACATCAACTAAGTGAAAGCTGAATCAAGAAAAAGGCATCTTACAGTAAGAGAGCTTTGTGGCATTTTAACCCTCCTCCACAAACTATTTTTGATCACATATCCCTCTCAGTAAAACATTTTCTTTCTTTTTTTTAATGATTTTATTTATTTATTTGAGAAGGAGAGAGAGAGATAGCAAGAGAGGGCACAAGCAGAGGGAGAGGGAGAAGCAGGCTCCCAGCCAGACATGGGGCTCTATCCCAGGACCCTAGGATCATGACCTGAGCTGAAGGCAGACGCTTAACAGACACCCCCAGTAAAACATTTTCAAGCACAAAAATGGTAATCTCTTATTTACCTGTAAAAAGTTTTATTCCATCCATATGCTTTTTCATTTCAACCTTCCCATGAACTATAAGAAAATGTAAATCAAATACAAACATGATATTCACTTGGAAATGCAAACTGGAAACATAGTAGCATTCACTGGCTACTGAATTTTATCCTACCCCTTCCCCAGTGAGCACAACGACAAGGAAAATAATCACTCTACTTATAAAAGTGCCTGTTTTAACAACTGCTTTGATCCATTGTCAAACAGCAAAACAAATTCTAAAGTGTGAGATTCAAAAGTCACCGTTTTAATAGGACCTTATTTTTAGCTTTAGATATTGGAGAACCAAATATGATTCTGATCAGGCCAAAGAAAACAAAATTTTAAATCAGAACCTATTATTCACCACTGTTTCAATTGGATTTGTGAAAGTATCTTTTTTCTTTACTGACATCCTAATTACTACTTTGCTTTCATGTTCACTGACTAGACCAGTTTACTCTTGATCTACATGATTTATGATTTACTTGAGTAAAATATTCATTTTGAGGTTAATTTCCCAACTCTAATGGTTTGCATAATTTGTATTGTAGATACTCAATTGAATTTTATAAAAATTAATATTTAAAGAAACTTAATGTAGGGGCGCCTGGGTGGCTCAGTCGTTAAGCATCTGCCTTCGGCTCAGGTCATGATCCCAGGGTCCTAGGTCCCTGCTCAGCGGGAAGCCTGCTTCCCCCTCTCCCACTCCCCCTGCTTGTGTTCCCGCTCTCTATCAAATAAATAAATAAAATCTTAAAAAAAATAAAGAGACTTAATGTAGAAACATATTAAAGTACAGAATTATCTCACAAATAGATGATTTTTGGGATACATATTTTGTGAAAAATTGTCACTGTTGGTAAGTTGAAAAATTCCTGATTTTTGTCAAATTTTAAGTGATAAATTACAGTATGTAGTGTGTAAAAACCCCTATACCAAGAAAAATTTATAAATGAAGGTCCTAGATAACAAATACTACTGGTATTAGAAGTATGTAGTGACTTATAGTAGAAGCCATGTAACACTTATAGGTATACATATAACAAGTATTAGAACAGAGAACAGGAAAAATATACATAAGTTATTTATATGATTGCTAAAACTAGACAAACTGTAATCTTTCTTCTTTTTCTTCTGGATCTGTTGAGGCAGGACATTCCAAAAGTTATCTCTATAGTAAAACCAGCTAGCTAGGTCAGGAAAGCATGAAAATATGTGTCAGGTTTATGGGGCCGTTGGAAATTCTCAGAAACAAAGATGATAACACCTACTAGGTGTAAAACTCACTATTTGAGTATATGCTTCCTTGGCTCACATTGCCACTAAATCTTGCCCTCTTCAGTAAATTCACATCTCCATCCTGACAGACACATTTTGAGAAAAGCTTTGCCCTAAATGGGAAGTTCAAGGTCTATCTGTCCCCAACGATATAACCAGGGCTCTACGCCTGAGCCTTAATCTTTCAGAAAATTTTAAGCTCAATCCTGATGATAACTCCCCAGGTGACCAAATCACCAATAAGCAGTAATTTAAAAATTCTAACTCTGATTTAAAGAAAAAAGGATGAATCATTCAACATGTCCATTTTATTTCATGTATAATTTTTTATCTAACAATGTTTCTCATTGTCTTGGTTGATTTTAAATTATTATTTTAAAATGAGGAGCAGAAATCAATGGCAATACTAAAAGATAGTCCCAAATAATTATATTTCCCCCATAATTCTGCTAATTTTAGCAATATTTGAAAATTTTCATCAACCTTAGATACATAAAAAATAATTTTCTGTTATGAAAACTGGGGTTCCACGTCTAGTCTCACTTTTCTTAATGGATACATGGCAAGCAAAAAAAATAAGACAATGAAGACCACTTACATATTCTTTCTGGTACACTAACAGTGGTACAAATTAGAGAATAAATTAAATAAATTAACAAAAATATACTTGAGGGAACACTGTCTACCTTACATAATGTTGGAATTAAATGCACCTTAATAGGATGAGCAAGTATTGATTCAACTAAGATTATAAAATAGTCAGGTAATGTTCCAGACAGATACTTCTGTTATGTTCTCAGACTAATATTTAACTTTTGCTTATTTAGTTTGAGAATTCCTTTAGCCCCCATTCAGAATATTAGAACTTTTTTTTTGTTTTTCAGAATCTTAGAACTTTTGGACAGCCTTTGGACCACAGAGTCTGGCTCAGGAATGTGGGGATGTAATGCTGGGCATTCAGGCATTCCACACATTCAGGCCTGAGTGCTTAATGATCCTTTTCCCTTCCAGGGTATCTAGAAGATTTGGTCCTGTTCATTTAGTGTAGGAAATAGGTCCTACACTTCACATTCCTTCTTTATTCTGCATTTTTAAATGTCTTTGAAGATGGTGGGGTGGGGACAGAAATACTATTAATAATTTCCCACTTAGGGGCACCTAACTGACTGGTAGTAGAGCACGTGACTCTTAATCTCAGGGCGAGATCAAGGCCCACACTGGGCCTAGAGCTTGCTTTAAAAAATTTAAAAATAATTGCCCACTTTGGGCTATGCTCTATAATTTTTAAAAAATTTTCCTGTGTTAAAGTTTCTTCTATTTTATGCATTCCCATTCCCTCACAGCACTAATTCTCTAATTCTGTCCAGGTCTAATAGTGGCCCTGGCCATACCCCAAGCAGAAATAAAGTTGCTGAAGATGTCAAGGAGCAAAACATGTGTACTTACAGTCTGAGTTATCTTTAATGTTTCCATCTTCTTAATGCCAACTAAGTTTTCAGAGATTCTTTTATAGAAGCCCATACTAACCAATTCAAATATATCTTAAACACTCACCATCAACTGGTAGATCATGTTTCAGATCATTAATTTCCTTTTCTGAAAGGCTCATCCCCATATTTTGCAAAGGAGCATCTGCTTTATTGACATCAATAATCTCTCCTGTGAAAAGGAAAAGAATATGAGAAAAACTTATTGGCTCCAAAATACGACCACTGATATTATATATGGTGCATTATGATTATCAGCCTCATGAGAAAGACCAAGACTCAATAAAGTCCATTAATATATATCAAAGGGGTCAATAAGGATGTTAGACTTAGAATAGAAATCTTCCAGGTGATTGGGCAATTTTTGAATCATTTACACCAAAGGCTAAAATCAAAATATGGCTGACACTGAGGGTTGTTTTTTTTTTTTTTTCTGAACTCCCAAATTAGATGTTTCAACTCCTTCCTGACAAAAATCTGTAATCAAGTTCTGTTTCCATTTATGTGGAGGTCTATGTTATTCAGATCAACCTGCCTGCTGGAAACTGAAATCTTGGATAAAATGTAAAAAGCATCTCCTCAAAAGTACTGAAAAGCTGATAAGAGAGTAAGGAATTACTACTGCAAAATCTAATGAAAAGCAGGAACCTAGGGAGGTGAGCAGAACACTGTTATTGCTTCTGCTTGAATGGTATTTGCTCCATCTGGATTTGAACTGTAATGATGGCCTCATGGAGTGTGGGTGATTCTGTCCAAATGCCCAGCAGAAGCAAGTATTCCTTAGGAATGTGCTTCCATCCTTAGCCTCAAAGCGTTCTTTCAATAACTGTCCAGGGAAAATAGCTCACAATCAAACACAGAATGAAAGAAATTACCTGAGAGAGAATAAGCAGAAATAATAAGCAGCAGCAACATGCTCACAAAAACTTCAGATTTAGAAATTATCAGGCACAAATTACAAAACTATTATGCTTACTATGTTTAAAGCAATGGAAAACAAGCTAGAAAGTATCTGCAGGAAACAGCAAGCAATGAAAAGTGACCCAGTATAGCTGAAAAAGAAAAAAACAATTTAGAAATGAAAAGAAGGGGGAAAGAGGAGGAAGGAAACAAGCACCTGTATGGGAACAGGAAGGGGATCCTGACCCACGTGGAATTCATCTTCCACCCACTAGTGAATCTAGGGCTGCAGGCAAGTACAAGTGCTGTCTCACTTTCCTGAGCTTCTTAGTGGGCAGCTCAGGATGTCTATGGAGCCCTCCTACTGGTGCACACCTACTGAGCATATATGGCATCATCTGCACCCATGGAGGCCCGAGCTAGAGCCAAGAGGACACATCACCACATGGTCTAATCTTGACTCAGAATAATGCGGATCTATACTGAATGTGGAAGATTTTGATGTTAAATTTAAATTTGAAAGGATAGTCAATATTTCTGTACCAAAGAAAACAAGAAATAATAGTGTGCTATATGCCTTCATATTTCTTCATTATATTGAGATTTTTAACTTGGGACGATAATAAACATGTACATGTGCTAAGTCATCTGATAAGTGGTTTCTAAACCCTAAGAAATCAATCTTCTCACTAGGAAATATGTTACACAGCAAATGAAAGATGGAAAAAAAAAGAAAAACCAAATATCCTACAATTAAAAAATCACACAAAAAAGATGTTTCCATAAAGAATAGTCAGAACCAGGGTAGGAGGGTGGGGCTGAGGAGCTGTGTGTGTGTGTGTGTGTGTGTGTGTGTGTGTGTGTGTGTGTGTGTGTGTGTGTGTGTGTGTGTGTGTGTGTGTGTGTGTGCGCGCGCGCGCACGTGCCCACTAGGGAGTGAGGTTAGACCTACCAATATTAAAAGATTATAAAGCTGTTATATTTAAGCCATTCAGAACACAAATAAGGAGACCAATAGAACAGAATGTAAATTCCCCAAATAGACAGTGCATATAGAAATCAAGTATATAGTTAGAATGGTGTCTCAAATTGAAGGGAGTGGTGACAGACTTTTAAGTAAATAATTCTGGACAACTGTACAGCCATTTTCAAAAAGGTAAACTAGATCTGTATTTCCTGATGGAATGCAATGTGAAGTACACGGTATTACTTACAAAGTATTGTCAAAAAATGTTGAAACTAAAAAAAAATTTTTAAATTAAAAAAATGTTGAAACTGAAAATAATTAAGCCATTTGAGCTGACTCCTAGCTTATAAGGAATACAGATGATAGAAGAAAAAGATATATGAGAAAACAGACAAATTTAGTATGTGGGAAATTCTCCAAGACATTTGGCAAGAGTTTCTTCAAAAAAATCAGTGTCTAGAGAAAAAGAGGGTAGAGGAACAGTTGTAGATTACGTGAGATTCATGTGTCATAACAGATGCAGTGTGTGAGCTTGTTTGGTTTTTTATTTGAACAAGCTCACTATAAAAAATATTTGAGAGATAATAAGGGAAATTTAAAATTAAACTATACAATGGTATTGCAGTTATGTAAAAAATGGTCCATATTTTTAAGAGGTGCATACTGAAATATGTAGGGACAAAATGAAATGGGATTTGCTTTGAACTATTTCAGTCAGAAAAATAAAAAAAAAAAGCAAGTGTAACAAATCTTCGTAATTGTTGAATCTAGGTGATAGGTATATGTGAGTTCGTTATATTACTCTTTGTACTTTTGTGTATGTTTGGAAATGCTCATCATAGCCAAAAGGTGGAAAGAACCAAATGCCCATCAGCTGATAGTGGATAAAAAAAATATATACACATATAACAGAATATATTATTTGGCAACAAAAAGGAATGAAGTTGTACACCCATGTTCATAGCAGCATTATTTATAATAACTAAAATGTGGAAGCAACTCAAGTATCCACTGATGGATGAATGAATGTATATATATATACAGTAGAATATTATTCGGCCTTAAAAAAGAAGGAAATTTTGACATATGTTACAACATCGTTGAAACTTGAGGACATTATGCTAAGTAAAATAAACTAGTCACAAAAAAATAGAAATAGATACTATATGATTCCACTTATATAAGGTACTTCGAGGAGTCAAAATCATCCAGACAGAAAGTAGAATGGTTGCCAGGGACTGGAGGTAGGGAAGAATGGGGAGTTTTTGTTTAATGGATATATAGTTGTAATTTTACAAAATGAAAAGAATTCTGGAGATGAATCGTGGTAGTGGTTGCACGGTTGCACAAAAATGTGAATGTACTTAATACCAGTGAACTGTACACGACAGTGGTTAAGATAATAAATTTTATGTTTTGTATATTTTACAATAAATTGAAAATAAAAAAGAATGGAATCCTGATACATGCTACAATATGGATAAACCTGAAAACATTATACTAAATGAAAGAAGCTAGTCACAAAGACCACATACTATCCCGTTTATATGAAATGTCCAGAATAGGCAAGTCTATAGAAATGGAAAATAGATCAGTAGTTTCCTAGGGTTTGTGGGGTGGTGGGGGAGAATAAAAGGGTGAGAGATATAGGGTATGGGTTTTTTTTTTTCTGGGGTGATCTGGGTACTCACAAAGTCCTTTGATAACTCTACTAACTACAGTGATATTGTAATTAGTCCCAATAAAGTAAATTATAACCCCAAAAGGGACATCCAGTGACTCAGACTAGAAGGACATGGGGATGAAATGGGGACAAAGAAGAAATTGGAAGAAGGTAAGAGAACAAGTTTCGGTCTCTATCTCTGTACTGTATATGAAACTGTCTTCCTACCATGTCATTGAGAATTGAATAGACTGCAGTGGGTTACAGGCTTGGCTCAGAACATTGGTTCCTAAATGCAAACAAGATAACAGTAGTTCCTGTAACGTCAGAAGATGATTGTGTGTGGGATAACTATGAGAGCGTCTGGTACTAACAACTGGTATAAGATTACTACATACTATAAAGGGTTTAATTAAGTACAAATGTCAGCAAATATTTGAGGCATCTATCTGTCCGTAGTCTACTATCACTACCCAGCATTGCCAGTCTACCTTTCATTTGGGGTAAAACTCCTTTCATTTATTCCATTCATTAATTAAATATTTACTATGTACCTAATAGGTAAAAGATACTTTGTTGGAGGAGGGATAAAGATGCACACTGAAGGATCAGGCATAGTCTCTGCCAAAAGAAGCTTGCACTTTATAGAAGGGAAGAGTGGTACTCATTTGTAATACAACCAGTTAAGTCAGAGCAAGTTGAGTAAAGGCTGCCTCTCAGGATTTTAGCTTATATTACTAGGGTAATGATGATGGTACCAAAATTGTCAAAGAGTATGAAAACAGGAGCCAGAGTTTCTCAACTACTGGACATGTCACTGGCATCTTCTTCAGGAACAATTATTCATCATGTTGAAAAGTCTTACGAATTGCATGGCACTTAGCACCCCTGATACTCAAGTAATTTAATGCTAACAGTGCCCACTCTTACAATCACTTGGTGACAACCATTTGTGACAATCAAATACACCCCCAACATATTTCTAAAGGCCCCATGTGGCTACTTTGGTCAAATACTGCAATGAAAACTATGAACTCAGTTTCTGACAAAATTTATGATGTCTGAGGGAAAGTCATAGAATATAAGAAATTTGAATACACAATTCAATATTTAAGTGAGAAAACTGATCTGAGGATATAAATCTGAACATTTCCAGAATATAGGGATGGTGGGGGGAAAAGACATTTTTCTAGAGAAAGTGTTAAATGAAACAATGAACAAAGACAGAACTTCATTCTGCTCTCTGGGATTTATAAAAATGAAGAAATAGGACTTACTTTTACATTAGGAATTAATCCTTCCTGAAGATCTACAAAATATCTTCTGAGTGCCAATGTCACTAGTTTTAGAAATTCTTATATGCATGTTCACAAGCATAAATTCCCTTCATTTTCTTTTTCTGTTTTTTAATTTTTATTTATTTTATTATGTTATGTTAGTCACCATACAATACATCATTAGTTTTTGATGTAGTGATCCACAATTCATTGTTTTCGTATAACACACAGTGCTCCATGCAGTATGTGCCCTCCTTAATACCCATCACCGGGCTAACACATGCCCCCACACTCCTCCCCTCAAAGGCACAGTCCTTTCTCAAATACTTACCATTAAGTAGCAGGTTTTCTGTCAGTTTTTCCTGTTCCTTTTCTGGAAGCTTAATCCTCATTTCCCCCAGAATGCTCTCCAAATTACTCGCATTAACCTTCCCTCCTTAGGAAAGCAATAGGGATGGAAAATGAGAAAAATGGAATGTTTCCAAAATATTAAAAATACACTCCCCTTTATATTATTAATTAAAAAAATTTTTAATTGTTATGTTAATCACCATACATTACATCATTAGTTTTTGATGTAGTGTTCCATGATTCATTGTTTGTGCATAACACCCAGTGCTCCAAGCAGAACGTGCCCTCTTTAATACCCATCACCAGGCTAACCCATCCCCCCACCCCCCTCCCCTCGCGAACCCTCATTTTGTTTTTCAGAGTCCATCATCTCTCATGGTTCGTCTCCCCCTCCGACTTACTCCCCTTCATTCTTCCCCTCCTGCTATCTTCTTCTTCTTTTTTTTTCTTAACATATATTGCATTATTTGTTCCAGAAGTACAGATCTGTGATTCAACAGTCTTGCACAATTCACAGTGCTCACCATAGCACATCCCCTACCCAATGTCTATCACCCACCCACCCCATCCCTCCCACCCCCCACCACTCCAGCAACCCTCAGTTTGTTTCCTGAGATTAAGAATTCCTCATATCAGTGAGGTCATATGATACATGTCTTTCTCTGATTGACTTATTTCACTCAGCATAACACCCTCCAGTTCCATCCACGTTGTTGCAAATGGCAAGATCTCATTCCTTTTGATGGCTGCATAATATTCCATTGTGTATATATACCACATCTTTGTATTATTAATTTAATTAGCCTGTGTTAATGATTTAAAAAAAGAGAAAATATAATTCATGTCTTTGTATTATCATTTAACACTTTAAATAGGACTATCAAGAGTCATTTGACTTTTCTAATTATTCAGAAAAATTTAACAGGATGGATAAAACTAGAACCTATTTCCTTTTACTTCATCTTAGGACAACTGGAGATAGCAAAATATGCCTAAGCAAAATGTGCCTAAGCACCTAGAGCTGTTGGACCAGAGATCACATTGTTCCAAACAAGAACAAGTAGTAATTCTCATTTGCCTGAATTCCCAGATCATTTCAGCTGATCAATTGCTAATCCTTCACTTCAGTGTTTGCTGTGTAGACCTATATTTATTTGATTTCTCCATTTAAGATTTTTTCATTTTATTTGCACTCTCCCTGTCCCCAGCTTTTTTCTTTTCCCTGAATTTTCTCTGGTCTTTTTTAGCCTTTAGAAACCTCAGCATTGCTTATGATTCACAGTGAAAGAAGTTGCTGATATAATAAATTTTAACATAAGGTTTTAGGATAGCATTTATTTCTATTTAGAGATGTGTTCTTCTGTGATTTTTTAAAATGTCTTCTTGGTGCCAAATTAGTAGCTTTAGAGATTCTTTCCATCACTTCATAAACCCAAGACTTCCTGAGTGGCTCAATGCTATATTAAATGCTCAGTGTTAACTTGCATGTTCAGTCTCAGATTTTTAAATTCCTTTTCTATGAGGTTCAACCTGTTTTCCAGAAAAGTGTACAATTTGTTGATATTAATCATCCCCACCTCCTTAGGAAATTGAGAGAAAAAGACCAAAATTTAGTGACTCTTAAATGGGACCCAAACTATTAATTCCTGCATAGTTATAAGTTTTAGCATAAGACAATAGCTAACTAAATTCTTTGATATTTAAAAGATGTTCAATAATAGAGTTAGAATAAAATCTCTTCCCTTGATCAATCCATATAGCAGAAAGTGTTAAAGGAAATTGATGAACTGCTCAGTGAAATACAGTTGTGGAGATAAATTTCATACTTCCATCTAATAAGTGTGATTTTTTGTTGTTGTTGTTGATGATACCCAGGGAAATTTTTCTTTTTCTGAGTAAATTTCCCTAACCATTACTAATTTTTTATTTTTTAAAAATATTTTATTTATTTATTTATTTGAGAGCGACAGAGTGAGAGAGAGAGAGTACGAGAGCAGGCAGGGGCAGAGGCAGAGGGAGAAGCAGACTCCCAGCTGAGCAGGAAGCCCAATGTGGGTCTTGATCCCAGGACCCTGAGATCATGACCTGAGCCAAAGGCAGATGCTTAACCAACTTAGCCACCTAGGCACCCTAATTTTTTGTTTATTAATCACTCTTCAGACTAGACTTATTTTCTTTTTTGCCACAAATTGTAAACCTTCTATAAATTATGGAACTCCATCCCCCAAGATATAATGTAGATTGTCCACAAAAGTACAGATGGATTAAAAGAAGCATAAATGTGCTATCAAAGTATTTGAAAGGTGGCAAGTATCAAAATTTAATATCTTATGTCTTTTTTATCTTTATTTTTAAAATTTAATTTAATTTTATTATGTTAATGTTAGTCACCATACAATACATCATTAGTTTTTGATGTAGTGATCCACGATTCATTGTTTTCATATAACACGCAGTGCTCCATGCAGTATGTGCCCTCAATACCCATCACCAGGCTAACCCATCCCCCCACCCCCCCTCCCCTCTAAAACCCTCAGTTTGTTTCTTGGAGTCCATAGTCTCTCATGGTTCATCTCTTCCTCTGATTCCCCCCCCTTCATTTTTCCCTTCCTTCTCCTAAAGACCTTTATTGCACAGCAAAAGAAACTATCAACAAAACGTGAAGACAACCTAATGAATGGGAGAAGACATTAGTAAATGATGTATCTAGTAAGGGGTTAAAATCCAAAATATATAAAGAACTCATACAACTGAATACCAAAAAAGCAAATAATCTAATTTAAAAATGGGCAGAGGACCTGAATAGACACTTTTCCAAAAAAGACATACAGATGGCCAACAGACAAATGAAAAGATGCTCAGCATCACTCATTGTCAGGGAAATGCAAATCAAAACCAAAATGAGGTATTACTTCACACCATCAGAATGGCTAGTATCAAAAAAATAAGAAATAATAAGTGTTGGTGAAGATGAGGAGAAAAGGGAACCATTGTGTACTATTGGTGGGAATGTAAATTGATGCAGCCATTCTGGAAAACAGTATGGGGGTTCCTCAAAAAGTTGAAAATAGAGCTACTGTATGATCCAGCAATTGTACTTCTGGGTATTTACCCCAAAGATACAAATGTAGGGATCCGAAGGGGTACGTGCACCCCAATGTTTATAGCAGCAACGTCCACGATAGCCAAACTGTGGAAAGAGCCAAGACGTCCATTGACAGGTGAATGGATAAAGAAGACGTGGTATGTACACACACACACACACACACACACACACACACACACACGCACGCACGCACAATGGAATATTATGCAGCCATCAAAAGGAACGAAATCTTGCCATTTGCAACGACGTGGATGGAACTGGAGGGTATTATGCTGAACAGAATAAGTCAATCAGAGAAAGACATGTATCATATGATCTCACTGACATGAGGAATTCTTTTTTTTTTAAGATTTATTTATTTGAGAGAGAGAGAAGGAGAGATAGAGAGCATGAGAGGGAAGAGGGTCAGAGGGAGAAGCAGACTCCCTGCTGAGCAGGGAGCCTGATGTGGGACTCTATCCCAGGACTCCAGGATCATGACCTGAGCCAAAGGCAGTCGCTTAACCAACTGAGCCACCCAGGCGCCTGATATGAGGAATTCTTAATCTCAGGAAACAAACTGAGGGTTGCTGGAGTGGTGGGGGGTGGGACAGATGGGGTGGCTGGGTGATAGACATTGGCGAGGGTATGTGTTATGGTGAGCACTGTGAAATGTGTAAGACTGTTTAATCACAGACCTGTACTTCTGAAACAAATAATACATTATATGTTTAAAAAAAAAAAAAGAAGATAGCAGGAAGGGAAGAATGAAGGGGGGGAAATTGGAGGGGAAGACGAACCATGATAGACTATGGTCTCTTAGAAACAAACTGAAGGTTCTAGAGGGGAGGGGGTAGGGGGATGGGTTAGTCTGGTGATGGGTATTAAAGAGGGCACGTTCTGCATGGAGCACTGGGTGTTATGCACAAACAATGGATCGTGGAACACTACATCAAAAATTAATGATGAAATGTATGGTGATTAACACAACATAATAAAAAAAACTAAAAATAGAAGTACCATATGATCTAGTAAGTCCACTTCTGGGTATTTATGAGAAAAAAATGAAAACAGTAATTTGAAAAGATATACGTGTACTATGTTCACTGCAGATTTTGTTTTTTTTTTTAAATTTTTTTTAATTTTTTTTTTAAAGATTTTATTTATTTATTTGAGAGAGAGAGAATGAGAGACAGAGAGCATGAGAGGGAAGAGGGTCAGAGGGAGAAGCAGACTCTCCGCCGAGCGGGGAGCCCGATGTGGGACTCGATCCCGGGACTCCAGGATCATGACCTGAGCCGAAGGCAGTCACTCAACCGACTGAGCCACCCAGGCGCCCCTCACTGCAGATTTTGTACAATAGCCAAGTATGGAAGCAGACTAGGTGTCCATTGGTAGATGAATGCATAAAGAAGATGGGGTATATATACATGATGGAATACTATTCAGCCATAAAAAAGAATGAAATCTTGTCATTAATGACAACACGGATGGACCGGGAGGGTATTATGCTAAGTAAAATAAGTGAGACAGAGAACTACAAATACCATATGATTTTGCTTACATATGGAATCTAAAAAATAAAACAAACAAATAACAACAGACTCAAATATATAGAGAACTGGTGGTTGCCAGAGTAGAGGTGGGTGAAGGATAGGTGAAACAGGTGAAGATTAAGAGGTACAAGCTTCCAGTTATAAAGAAAATAAATCACAGGGATGAAGAGCATAGCATAGGGAATATAGTCAATAATATTGTAATAACTTTGTGTGATGACAGATGATATCTACACTTAACACAGTGAGTAGTTCTGTAATGTGTGTAATTGTTGAATCACTATGTTGTACACCTGAAACTAATATTGTATGTCAACTATATTTCAATTAAAAATAAAGAAACTAAAAAAAAGGCCTTCGTGCCATCCATTAGCCTATTCTGATAGATCTTTCTATCAGCTTTAAGAAAGATACAAATCAAAATCTCGCCAAAATGATATGAAGATTCATTAAGGCAATAGACAAGCCATCATTTCAGAGTCAGACTTTATATATCCCTAAAGTACAACTGTACTCTCAATAATTTTAAAAAATATGTGAAATGGAAAAAATAAGCCACTCTTCATTATGGGTCTCTATTGCTGGGCCTCTAGCATGCTGAACACTCCCCATTCATTTATTCTTTGTGATTTCTCATTTATTTCCATTGAATACTTTTCAATGCCTCCGTTTTTCTCTTAATTCTCATTTTAAACTTTAGGACTCACAATGGATTCAAGAATAATAGCCAGCATTTCTCATCCATGGTCACAGGATTTCTGACAAGAGCCAACTGATTCACAAACTAAAAATGAGATGACACAGTTGGTATTTCTTCTTAAGATAAAACAGTAATGCCTTTTAAAGATTTTTTTTGGACATTCTTTCATTTTTACTTAGATAGGAAATAGAATTGTTATAGAAATTCTCACCATTGATTGGCAGATTGTTCACCAACTCCCCATGTTTCTTATCTTTGAGTTCTCTCCCCACGTTTCCTGGAACTTTTTTCAAGTCATTGACATCAACCTTTCCTTCAAAGCAAAAGAAATGAAGACTTCTGGCATTATTGTGAATGATGTCATGATTCCATATAATTAAAAAAATTGTCTTAAAAAATAAATAAAATAAAAAAAATTGTCTTTGCAGCATTACAGCCAACTGCTGGATGAAAAGAGACCCAACCAAACAAATGGGCCTTTGGGCCTTCAGATAAACTTTCTTGTTAAGTCTAATATAATCTCCAAATGATAGGCAAGGCAACAGAACATGCAATTACGAGTATAAACTTTGCAGGAAATTAGAATGATAAAGATTGCTGATCTAAATAGTTTTATCAGCATTTTTATTGCTTTATTTTGAGATTACCTCTAACTTTACCAAAATTTTCCTTCACTGTTTACTGTGTTGAACTGGAATTTAGCTTTCCTGTCATGAAAGAAGATATGCTAATTATTGGCAAAGACTCTAGATAATGACTTTGGAAACAACAAAGAGCACTGAAGTTTTATTGCTAAAAGTTCTGATAATCCAGCATCTAACTGTACGCATTTATATATAAACATTTTTTTAAAGAAGTGTAGGGGGAGATTTTTAAAGTCCATATAATCATGGTGTGGAAAGAGCATTATATTACTTAGTGAAAATAATTTGGTTCTCAGATTTCTAGTAGCATCTTACTCTTAGGTGTTATTCTAAGATGTTACCTCTAATAGCTTTTACTCCATCCATTCCATCTGTTAAGATACTGACACCAAACTTCCCATTAGCTGTTAAAAAAAAAAAAAAGGCTAAGTTGGGATCCAGAAAAAGACAGAGCTTTAGAATAAAAACATAAAGTATCTATGCTGTGAAAAAACTCCAGGCAGAGTCCAGTATTTCCACTATTTAATTTGAGTGCATTTTCAATTCTTAATTTCAGGCTTTCTAGGATTCAGTCTGTATTAGCAAAATAGACACTTCGGGCAATTCATGCTGTCCATGTTTTCTCTGGAAACTTTCAGTTCTGGCAGGGACACAAAACTCATGCAGGTACCAAGAGTAAAAGAAGTAAAGACCAAAAAGAATGAAATCTTGCCATTTGCAATGACGTGGATGGAACTGGAGGGTATTACGCTGAGCGAAATAAGTCGATCAGAGAAAGACATCTATCATATGACCTCACTGATATGAGGAATTCTTAATCTCAGGAAACAAACTGAGGGTTGTTGGAGTGGTGGGGGGTGGGAGAAATGGGGTGGCTGGGTGACAGACATTGGGGAGGGTATGTGCTATGGTGAGCAATGTGAATTGTGAAAGACTGTTGAATCACAGACCTGTACCTCTGAAACAAATAATACATTATATGTTAAGAAAAAAAAAAAGAAGATAGCAGGAGAGGGAGAATGAAGGCGGGGAAATCGGAGGGGGAGATGAACCATGAGAGACGATGGACTCTGAAAACCAAACTGAGGGTTCTAGAGGGGAGGGGGGTGAAGGGATGTGTTAGCCTGGTGATGGGTATTAAAGAGGGCACGTTCTGCATGGAGCACTGGGTGTTATATGCAAAGAATGAATCATGGAACACTACATCAAAAACAAATGATGTAATGTATGGTGATTAACATAATAAAAAAAATTAGTAAAGACCAGAATTCTCATCTCACATCTTTTACTAATGTACTTTCTGTTCTTCTCTTTAATCAGTGTCCCTTTCAGAATGGCTGGTGACTAATTATTACTCTACCATTGCAGCAATAGCTATTAGTTCTTTATTACTCCAAATAATTATTTTTTTCTTATTCTTTTCTGCTTATTTCAGTTCATCTCTTGATTCATCTTTCCACACTCATTAATTCTCCATTCATTAATTCATACATGAAGGGCGACAGATATAAAGCCTCACTCCAAAGAACCACCAAACAGACCAGATAATGACAATTCTTAGGGAATAAGGCTTTGAAAGAGCTCCAGCATCCCCACTGTTCCCTCCAGTGGCTTCCAGGCTACTAGTTTTCACTGCAAATATAGAGTGTTATTTTTCAAGACTATTATGGAGCTGTAAGACAGGGGATGGGAATATGGCAAGTTAAAACATCACAGAGCCTATTACTCTTACAGAGATTCAGTCTTTTTTTCTTAAAAAAATGCTCCCCAGATTGCAGCAAACCTTTGGTTAATGTCCAGTCCTAAAAATGTTAATTTTGATAATTTTTGCCAGTTTTCTCACTGCTTTTATGGAAGAGAGAGTTTTTTGGTGGCTCTTACTCTGCCTTTTATCTGACATCCCCAGGTGAGTTTCTAAACTAACTAAACTAGGTGAGAAGCTAAAAATTACCTTATCTGGCAATTATTGATAGCTTCACCTAATTATCTTTTCCTGATATCCCAATAAAACTTAAAAGCATAAAGAAAATAAGCAAATAAAAAACTAACTACATGTTTTTCATTGGTACACAACAGTACTAGAAAATTAAGGAATGATTTAATAAAAAATATCTTTTGGAAAAAAACCTCACCCTATTAGAAGGGTATGGAAACCCATGGCAAAGATACAACTAAATAGCATTTGAATCATACGAAAAAAACATATTTACGTGTAAGAGGCAGTATTCAGTAAAATGTTTCTAGGTGATATTTCTTGATCTCATTGGATTGTACCCAGCTAAACATATTCTATTTCAGTTTATTTAAAGTGGGGATTACTTTATGATTCATCACACTTCAATCCTAATTAATATTTTCTTTAATATCTATAATTCTGACCTTGAATCATGAAATCTGGTCCAAGGATACGGCCTATATATAACTAGGAAAAATGTCATACATATTGGCTGAAACCCTGTAGCCCTTGTTCCTGTGAAAGCAACATTCTCAGCTTCAACTAGAATACTAAGAATTGTGATATACTAGACATTAAGCTCCTTAGGTCAAGGACTATGTTTATTTTTATTCACCATTCTATCTCTAGCGCTTAGCATAACACCTGACATATAGTGCTCAGTAAATATTTGCTGAATAAATGAATAGTGAAAAAGTACCAACTTTAGATTATTATATTAAGAGAAAAAATCATTCTTATTTCAGCTACATAAGTCCTATAAAAAATATCAGCCTCAAAACCCAAATTTTCAGGAAGGTACCTTCCTTTTCAGGAAGGTACAATGATACCTAAATCACTCACCATCAACTGGTAGAGTTGGAGTAAGATCATTAAGTTCCTCAGCTGTAAGTTTGATTGCCATGTTTTCAAGAATAGAGTCAAGGTCATGGTCATCAACCTGCAACCCTATAAAAAAAGAAAGACCTGAGGAAATTAAAATAAAAGTCAAAATATAATATTAATTCCTATGTATAGTAGTTATTAATTTCATTGTAAAAAGAGGTTAAGGACATTTAAGTGTTTAAAGAGAGTCATTAATGGACTAAAATTAATCCATTCATTTATATCTGATACATCTAATATTGAAGATAAGCTTGCATAACAATACATTGAAATAGGGCTGAGAAACCATTCAGGTTAATTTTGGCAGCAAAACAGCAAATCTAACAGTTTTTCATATAAATATCTATACAAATCAAGTTGAGTTTGGTCACTGTATTTCAAGATATACTATCAAACTTTTATAGCTAGGCCTACATTTTATTATTTCCACATCCAAAGTTGAGGTAAACCTAAATATTTAGAACATCTTTTAAATATAAAACAAAATTATTTCATCAATACAAACATATATATTAAAACTAATTATGGAAATATATGTGAGAATGGCAGGAAGCAATATTTAATAAGAAAAAAGGCAAAACACAAGAGTCTCAATCTGACTTCTCAATTTGCATCTTACTCACCTATTATATCTTTTGGACAAGTCAGCAACCTATTTTTATATACATTTATACTAGCTGTAGATGGAAGAAACACATAATTTAGGTCATAGAGAAAATATCTAGACATGCTAAAATAATACCAAATATCTAAGTTCAGAAATATAGAGCATAAAATAATTTGCTCCTAAAATTTACCTAATATCTTCTAGAAATAATAAAAAGTGTTAACAAAATTCTTAATATATATGGTAAATCTATCAATTCTTTAGCACCTGAGACAATTATTAATACCTACCATGCCAAAGCAAAACACTTCCATATGTTGTATTTTTTCTGAGTCCACCTTTTTTTCCCTCTCCTATTATAGCTCTACATCTCTCCTCCTCCTCCTCCTCCTGTTTCCTAGAGGTCTTAACCAAAGGCATCTCAATGGAATGAAAAATAACTATTAATATTCCTTATTCTAAATGGCAAGAATTATGATTGATGAGCCTCTTGATTTACATGTTTTAAATGGAAATTTATGTATTCCTATATATTAAAAATAATCACCCTTAAAATTATGGCTATTTTTAAACTCTAACTTATAAATGATCTGAAATAAGCAGTATTCGATAATAAAATAATTTAAGGATATAACCCTAATTCCCTGAAGATTCTACCCGATACTTGCAATTCTGAAAAACTCCCTTTATGACTATATTAACTCTGTTGCAGGCAATATGAACTCTCTTGAAGACGATTCTGATAGTTGAAATGCCCACCATTAACTGGAAGTGACTTATTTAGCTCCAAGTGTTCTTTATGTGAGGGCTCTATCCCCATTTTTTGCAGGACATTATCCAGCTCACTGAAGTCAACTTCTCCTCCTTCAAAACAAAAGAAGTAGAAAAAGATAACATTTTTTAAATATCATAATTTCAAATTATTAAAGAGAAATAAGGCATAATGATATCTGCTAAACAACAAGCAGTCAATTGGCAGACACAGAGAATGAATAGTATTTCTTTAACACTGGTAAAAGAGATGTTCCCATAATGATGGTTATAAAATAATATTTCACAATTAAGGTTCATATAATTTAAAAATTATTAGAATAATAAAGATGATTGGTACAAATAACTTTAAAATAGGGTATGAGATTAAGCTAGAAATCAATAGGAAGAGATAATAGAAAAATCCTCTAGGTTTGGAAATTAAAGAATCCCTCTCTAAATAAATTATGTGTCCAAAAAAAAACCACACTGGAAATTAGAATATATTTTGAATTGAGTAACAATAATAATATTACATATTAAAACTTGCAAAGGTGTACTCAGAGGGAAATTTACACCCTTAAACACATATAGTAGAAAAGATGAAAAGATCAATAACCCAAGGTTCTATCTCAAGAAGTTCGAAAAGAACAGCAAATTAAAGCCCCCAAAAGGAGAAGAAAAATAATGACAAAAGCAGAAATTACTAAAGTGAAAAACAAACTTTAAATAAAATGAATACAGCCAATGTTGGGTTTTGGAAGACTAACAAAAGTGGTAAATGCCTGCATTAAGACCGACAAAGGAAAAAAGGAGAGAAAGCACAAATAACAGATATTTTTAATGACAAAAAGGACATCACCAAGAATAGCCAAGAGAAGCCTAAGGAAATAAAACAAATTTGGAGGATTTACGCTTCAGATACCAAGACATATTAAAGCTATGGACCAACAAATAGACCAAAGAAAAACAAAAAGAATGAAAAGCCCAGATATATGCAACACATTTAGTTGGCCTTACATTAAAGTAGGGAAAGGATCATCTTGTCAATAAATAGTGCTGAATATCCATTTAGAAACAGACAGTTACAGAAGGGAGGAGGGTGGGCTGAGGGGGTAGCCGGGTGATGGGTATTAAGGAGGGCACATGTTGTGATGAGCACTGGGTGTTATACACAATCAATGAATCATTGAACACTACATCAAAAACTAATGATGTACTATATGTTTGCTAACTGAATATAAAAAAAAGAAACAAAATAGTGACCCTTATTCCATATCATATAGAAAAATCAATTCTGAGTGGATTATAGATCTAAATGTGAAAGGAAAATAACAAAACTCCCAGAAGATAAAATAGGAAAAGTTTTCATGACCCTAGTGTATGCAAGGATTTCTCAAACAAGCCCCCAAACACTCTAACTATAAAAGAAAAGATTGACTAATTCAATTACATGTGAAAGGGAAACTTTTGTTCATCAGAAGATAAAATACACAGGAGACCCTGTGCACTGCTGCCAGCATCCTGGCAGGGAAGCTGAGGTCACCATCAAACTTGAAATATTTAAAGTGGAGACAATCAAAGTGCATTGTTGTGGATGATGGTGCTGTTGGTAAAATGTGTCTTCTGATATTCTACACAATGAACAAATTTCCATCTGAGTATGTACCGTTTTTTTTTTTAAGATTTTATTTATGTATCCGAGAGAGAGAGAGAGAGAGAGAGAGAGCACGAGCTCTCGCATGAGCATAGGGGAGTAGCAGAGGCAGAGGGAGAACAGACTCCAGCTGAAAGGGAGCTCAATCCCAGGACCCAGAGATCATGACCCAAACCGAAGGCATATGCTTAACAACTGACAGCCACCTAGGTGCCCCTGTGCTGACTGTTTTTGACAACTATGCAGTCACAGTTATGATTGGTGGAGAGCCATATGCTGTTGGACTTTCTGACACTATAGGGCAAGAGGATTATGACAGAGTACGACCACTGAGTTATCCACCAACAGATGTATTTCTAGTCTGTTTTTCAGTGGTCTCTCCATCCTCATCTGAAAATGTGAAGGAAAAGTGGGTGCCTGAGATAACTCACCACTGTCCAAAGACTCCTTTCTTGCTGGTCAGGACCCGAATTGATCTTAGAGATGAGTCCTCTATGATTGAGAAACTTGCCAAGAACAAACAGAAGCCTGTCACTCCAGAGACTGCTGAAAAGCTGGCCCATGACCTGAAGGTGGTCAAGTATGTGGAGTATTCTGCACTAGCACAGAAAGCCTTAAAGAATGTATTTGACCAGGCAATACTGGCTGCCTGGAGCCTCCAGAACCAGAGAGCCACAGGTGTACACTGCTATGAACATCTCTCCAGAGTCCTTTTGCACAGCTGGTGTCAGCATCGTACTAAAAGTAATGTTAAATCAAACTAAAGATGAAAAATTAAAATTTGTATTTGCAGTAATGACCAATGCCCTGCACCTACCCACATACACTCATGTGAGACAAGATCTATGGATATGGTACCCCTCCCCCCTCAATACTAGTCAATCTGAATAATTGTGTATTGTCAGAAAAGTGATTAGTACTGGTTTTTGTTTTGTCATTTCAAAAGTATTTTTTTGTTTAAAAGCAAGGCATGCTTGTGATGACTCTGTAATAGACTGATTTGTGTTGTTGAAGCTGCTCCCAGGCTCCATCTACACTGGAGAATAACATGGAACATCTAGGTTGGGGTTTTTTTTTCTTTTTTGGTGGAGAGAGAGAAAATGTGTGTGTGGGGGGGGTTGTTTTCATTTAGTAATGTTTTTTAAATTCATGAACCATTGGACAGCCCTTAAGGGGAGGAGGATGGATTGATTTCACATTCCACTTCCTAGATCTAGTTTAGAACACTTATTCCCCAACTGGTGCTCTTAGGAAGGAGTATAGTAAATGCCTCAATAACATACTTTGAAAGTTGCCTTGCTCTCCGCCCTTGAGTAGGTCCAGTACTTGATGAAACTCATGAAAGTGGGTGGAACCTGTTTTACCCCTCCTCTTTTCTAGGATGTGCTATATATGTGACTGTGATTTTCAAGGAAATTTGTTTGCCATTTGCTGTTATTTTTTTGAAGTTCATTTCTAACTTCTTTCACTGATAAATGAAGAAAAGTGCTATACCTTTTGAAATACACCAAATGGACTGAATAATTTTAAAAATATTTTCTCTGTCAAAAAAAAAAGAAGATAAAATACTAGTGAAAAGGCAAAATACACAGTAGGATATTTACAATTTATAAAACCTGCAATGGATGTGTATCCAGAATACATAAAAAACTATAGATAAAAGACAATAAATAAAATATTCAACATGGACTTCCAGGGAAGATGGTGAAGTAGGAGGATCCTAAGCTCACCTTGTCCCATAGATACACCTATATACATCCACACATCAGTGTAACTAACTCAGAAAATGACCTGAAGACTGGTAGCACAGACCCTCCACAGTTAATTGAAGAGAAGAGGTTACATTGAAAAAAAAATGGTAGGAAGGCAGAGATGTGGTTGGAACCAAACTCCCAGCAAGACTAATGACAAATGGGAGGGACACCACAAGCACAGACAAGGGAGAGGACTAGACCTCATACCAGGCACCCTAGACATAAGGAACCAGCACTGTGAAGACAAATCTCCATAACATTTGGCTTTAAAAACCAGAGTGGCTTAACTTTGACATTTTTACCATCAGTGGATCTCAGTGAGAACTTCAACAAAGAGATAGAAAATATAAAAAAGAACCAGAGATGAAGAACTCAATAACTGAAATTAAAAACACTCTAGAGGAAATAAATAGACTACAGGAAGCAGAAGAACAGATCAGCAGGCTGAAAGACAGTAATGGAAAGCAACTAAGCTGAACAGGAGAAAGAAAAAAGAATAATAAAAAATGAGAATAGGTTAAGGGAACTCAGTGACACCATCAAGTATAATAACAATAGCATTACAGGGATCCCAGAAGAAGAGAGAGAAAAGGGTGCAGAAAATTTATTAGAAGATATAATAGCTGAAAAATTCCCTAATTTGGGAAAGGAAACAAATCCAGAGACACAGAGAGTCCCCAACAAAATCAACCCAAGGAAGTCCGCACCAAGACATATAATAATGAAAATGGCAAAAAATAGTGGTAAATAGAGAACTTTAAAAGCAGCAAGAGAAAACAATTATATACTAGGGAAACTCCATAAAGTTATCAGCTGAATTTTCAGCAGAAACTTTGCAGGCCAGAAGGGAGTGATTCAAAGTGCTGAGAAGAAAAAACCTGCAACCAAAAATACTCTATACAGCAAGGCTATCATTCAGAATAGAAGGAAAGATAGTTTCCCAGACAAACAAAAGTTAAAGGAGTTCCTCACCACTAAACTAGCCTCACAAGAAATGTTAAAAGGAATTCTTTGGAAAGGAAAGACCATAATCAAGAGCAAGAAAATTAGGAAAGGAAAATATTTCACAAGTGTATACAAACATAACAAAAGTAGTAGATTAATCACTTATAAAACCAGTATGGGGGCGCCTGGGTGGCTCAGTCATTAAGCGTCTGCCTTTGGCTCAGATCATGATCCCGGGGTCCTGAGATCAAGCCCCGCGTCAGGCTCCCTGCTCAGCGGGAAGCCTGCTTCTCCCTCTCCCACTCCCCCTGCTTGTGTTCCCTCTCTCGCTGTGGCTCTCTCTGTCAAATAAATAAATAAAAAATAAAATCTTTAAAAAAACAAACAAAAAAACCCAGCATGGAGGTTAAATCACAAAAGCAGTAAAATCAATTATAGCTATAAAAATCAGTCAAGAGATTCACAAAATAAAAGGATGTAAAGTATGATATTATATATATAAAATGTAGGGCAGGGTAAAAATTTAGTGCTTTATTTTTTTTCTAAAGATTTTATTTATTTATTTGACAGAGAGAGAGACAGTGAGAGAGGGAACACAAGCAGGGGGCATGGGAGAGGGAGAAGCAGGCTTCCTGCTGAGCAGGGAGCCCAACATGGGGCTCGATGCCAGGACCCTGGGATCATGACCTGAGCCAAAGGCAGACGCTTAATGACTGAGCCACCCAGGTGCCCCAAATTTAGTGCTTTTAGAATGGGTTCAAACTTAAGCAACGAGCAAACTAATATAGATTGCTATATGCATAAGATATTATATATAAACCTAATGGTAACTACAAATCAAAAACCTGTAATAGAAATGCAAAAAATAAAGAGAAAGATATTCAAGCATATCACTGAAGAAGGCCATCAAACCACAAAGGAACAGAGCAAGAAAGGAACAAAGAAGAACTACAAAATCAATCATAAAACAAGTAAGAAAATGGTCATAAGTGCATACCTATCATAATTACTATGAATGTAAATGGACTAAAAAACTTCAATCAAAAGACATGGGGTGATGAAATGGATACAAAAGCAAGACCTATTTATATGCTGTGTACAAGAGACTCATTCCAGACCTAAAGACACATGCAGATTTAAAGTGAAGGTATGGAAAAACATTTATCATGCAAATGGAAGTGAAAAAATAAAAGCTGGGGTAGAAATACTTATATCAGACAAAACAGACTTTAAAACAAAGGCTGTAACAAGGGACAATAAGGACATTACATAATGATAAAAGGAACAATCCAAAAAGAAGGTAAAACAATTGTAAATATTTAGACATTAACATGGGAGCACCTAAATACATAAAGCAACTATTAATAGATATGAAGGAAGAAATCAATAGTAATACAATAACAGTAGGGGACTTTAACACCCCACTTACATCAATGGATAGATTATCCAGACAGAAAATCAACAAGGAAACAGTGGCTTTGAATGACACATTAGACCAGATGGATCTAAAAGATATATTTAGAACATTCCATCCAAAAACAGTGGAACACACATTCTTTTCAAGTGCATATGGAACATTCTCCAGAATAGATCACATTAGGCCACAAAACAAGTCTCAACAAATTCAAAAGGATTGAAGTTGGCAGCCTATGGACTGGGAGAAGATATTTGCAAATGACATATCAAATAAAGGGTTAGTATCCAAAATATATAAAGAACTTATACAACTCAACAATAAAAAACCCCAAATAAACCAATTAAAGAATGGGTAGAAGACATGAACAGACATTTCTCCAAAGAAGACATACAGATGGCCAACACATGGAAAGATGCTCAATATCACTCATCAGGGAAATGCAAATCAAAACTACAATGAAATATCACCTCACACCTATCAGAATGGCTAAAATCAAAAACACAAGAAACAACAGTTGTTAGCGAGGATCTGGAGAGAAAGAAACCTTATGCACTGTCGGTGGGAATACAAGCTGGTGAAGCCACTGTGGAAAACATTATGGAGGTTCCTCAAAAAATTAAAAATAGAACTACCCTATGATCCGGTAACCACACTACTGGGTATTTACCCAAAGAATACAAAAGCACTAATTCAAAAGGATATATGCACCCCTATGTTTACTGCAGCATTATTTATAATAACCAAATTATGGAAAGAGCCCATGTGTCCATCAAGTGATGAATGGATAAAGAAGATGTGATACACACACATACAAACACACACACATAATGGAATATTATTCAGCCATAAAAAGAATGAAATCTTGCCATTTGCAACATGGATGGAGAGAGAGACTATAATTCTAAGTGAAAAAGAGAAAGTCAGAGAAAGACAAATATCATATGTTTTCACTCATATGTGTAATTTAAGAAACAAAACAAATGAACAAACAGAAAAAAGAGAGATAGGTAAACCAAGAAACAGACTCTTAACTATAGAGAACAAACTGATGGTTACCAGAGTGGAGGTGGGTGGGGGATGGGTGAAATAGGTGATGGGAATTAAAGAGTACACTTAGCATGATGAGCAGTGAGTAATATATAGAGGTGTTGAACCACCATAATGTATACCTGAAACTAATATAACACCTTATGCTAATTATATTTGAATTTAAAAAATAAATATTTTTAAAAATTCAATATGTAAAACACAGACATCCAAGCAGACAAGCAGGTAACAGACATGAAAGGAACTTTACAAAAGAAGTATCCAAATAACCAATAAACATGAAAAAGGTACTCAACATCATTAAACACTAGGGATATGCAAACTGTAACAGTGGGATTCTACAGCATGCACACCAAAATGGCTAAAATGGAGAAGAGAGAAGTATTAGCAAGGATGTAAAGCAATTGAAACTCATATACTGTTGGTTGATGTATAAAATGGTACAACTACTTTAGAAAATGGATTGACAATATCTAACAAAGTATACACAATCCTATTCTATAACAAAGCAATTTCATTTCTAGGTATATGGCCTAGAATTATGCACATATGTTCACCAAAAGGCATATACAAAATATTCATAGCAATATGTTCTTCATAACTGCTCCAACCTGGAAATGTGCTGTGATGGTAGATTGGAGAGGTATATTGTGGTATACTTATACAGTGGAATATTGCACAGCAATGTATTCAGGTAGAATGAGTTAGTTAGAAATCATTTCAGCCACTACGGCAGGTTCTCTAAAGATCTCTTTGATGATAATTTAGTAGATTTTATAACACGAAGCAATGAAAATTAACAAACTGCTGCTACATGCAACAATATGGATGAATCTCAGAGAATAACATGTACTATAATGTTAAAGAAGTCAGACATCATGGAACACAAATCATATGGTTCCATTTACACAAATTTCAAAAACAGGTGAAACTAATCTGTGGTCCCAGACTAAAGGATGCAGTTACCACCAGAGAGTATGGAGGAAGTGACTGTGAAGTGGTATAGGAGATCTTCTGGATTATTGATAATGTTTATTTCTTAACCAGGTGATAGTTAAATAGATATGTTCGCTTTGCAGTAATTCTTAAGCTGGACTCACATGATTATATGATATAGTAATAATGTATTTCATACTTCAGTAAAATATTTATCATAGAAAAAATATAGTTTAAAGAACTGGGATCTCAAATTTACAGTAACTTCTCACTGACCTGTAATATCTTGCACTGTATCCATCAGTGTTTTCAGATCAGTCTTCCCTTTAGCTATAAAATAAGGCATAACTGAGATACAAAGCAGATTCATTCAAAAATTATAAAACAATAAACCAGAAACGAGCTAAATTCCATCATTCCATATCATTATTTGGGCTCATTTTAATTGCATAATTCTTAGTTTTCTGAGATTGACCTAAAATATGGCAGTGGTAGCAGGGACAGAGAGACATTGATGGATTTATATGTGGGATTTTTTTCAATGTTTTATTATGAAAATTTGTAAACATAGAGCAAAGTTGAAAGAATTGTGCAATAAACACCCTTATGTCCACCATCTAGATTCTACTATTTAACATTTTACTCTACTTGGTTTGTCACAAATCTATCCATCTACTCAACTGTGTGTGGTGATTTTTAAATTTAGGTTTCTATAAATGTAAAACTTACAAAATTAGGTGATAATCCAGATAGTGGGTGACAGGAAATGAGGGACTCAAAAATGAATCCCATATATCTAGTTTAGGTAACTAGATGGACAATGACAGCACAAATGAGATTGAGAATACAGGACCAGGAGACTAGGTGGGAAAATAGTGAATTCAGTTTTAAATGTGTTGAGAAAAAAGAAGCCTCCCATGGAATATCCAAGTGGAACTGTCTAGCAGGCATTTGGATATACCAGTCTGAAGACTATACAAGAAATACAGACTTACAGTCACAAGCATATAGATGACAGATTGAACCACAGAGAGAGAGATGAGATTATCCAGAGAGAGTATGTAAATGAAAATCAGAGAATGAGCAGATCCAGGTCAGAGGGAAAAACACAGAAAAGCCAAAAGAGCATAACTTGAAGAAGGTTAGTATTATCACGAATATAAAAGACAGTAGAAAGCGCCAATAAAAAGTGAATAATGTCTAATGCAACAGGCAAATGGCAAGTTACTGGTGCCGTGAGAGAAGTTTCAGTAGTATTATGGGGCTGTGTCAGAATACAGGAATGAATGGGAAATGTGGGAAGGATATACAGTGCACTTTCATTCATTTCCTTTTCCATCTTTTAGTTGTGCTTTCTGAACATTCCCAGATGTGAAAGATGGTCTTGGAATCAATCTAATCAAGTGCTTTGCACTGTATATGGATTCAGAAAATGGAAGACATTTTCGTTCTTACTCTAGAACTAGATTTTTTTCTGAGATTTTGCATGGTTTTTATCATCACAAAATTAGTCTGTTGCAAAAATATGTTTTGAAAGCATAGTATCTCAGTTTTACATCAACTTCTCACATGTAACAGCTTTCACTTATTCATTAGTTTATTGGGTTCAACATTTCCGTCAGCTGTAAAACGAGGTACAAATTACAGAGATCACAATGAGATTCAAGAACAGAATATGAAATTCTTAATTGTGAAACAGAGCATAGGAAATCAACAATTTCCCATGATTTTTATTACAGTTGTATTTCTATCCTCCCTCCCCACATCATAAAAACGCGAAAAAATGAGTATTCTTCAAATGGTACAATGCTCTTTTAGAGTACTCAGATGTTAAACTCTACTGACAGCATTAGAACAGAAACTTAAAGATTTAAAAGTATTCTCCTCCAAACCCATCATTTTGATCTGACCTCTTAACCTCTCTAATCTCTCTTTCACTCAGGGAAGGAAGGAAAACTGAATTTAAAAAGTGTCTACCAAGCCATGTAGTGGGATGGGTGCTTTCATATACTATATCTCAATCTTCTGTAAAGTTATTATGACTTAAAAAAAACACACACAAAGAAACTGAGCCTCAGAAAAGTTAGGATATTTGCCTAAAGTCACAAAGTTAGTATGAGACAGAAAACTGTAGCTATCAGATTCCTAAATCAACACTTGCTCTATTCCACCAAATCAACCAGGCTGCTGGGGTAGAATTTAAAAGCAGCACAATCACTTGCATTAATATTCTGAAAACTGACCAAGAGCACACTTAGTCCTCAGAAAGCACCTTCTCTAATATAATACCCCTAAACTCCAAATCAAATTTTCACTTATATTTTTTGCCTATATATTTCTTTTCCCCCTTTAATCAATGCAACTTTAAGAACAGGCACCAAACTTTGTTTATCCCTCCATGGATTGGTTGATGGACATTAGGATTGTTTCCAATTTTTAGCTATTATGAATAAAGCTGCTACGAATATTCATGCACAAATATTTTTGTGAACACATATATTGATTTACCTTGGAAAGATACCTACTAGTGGGATTGCTGGGTCTTATGGTAAATTTATGTTCAGCTTTTTAAGAAATTGCCATACTGATCTCCATGGTAGTTAGAATACCTTCTAGCAATTGTATGAGTTACAGTTACTCCATATTATTGCTAATACTTGGTCTTGTCGATTTTTTTTTCCTATCTAATGCTTTTTTTAAATTTTTAAAAAATTTTTTATTATTATGTTAATCACCATACATTACATCATTAGTTTTTGATGTAGTGTTCCATGATTCATTGTTTGTGCATAACACCCAGTGCTCCACACAGAATGTGCCCTCTTTAATACCCGTCACCAGGCTAACCCATCCCCCCACCCCCCTCCCCTCTAGAACCCTCAGTTTGTTTTTCAGAGTCCATCATTTCTCATAGTTCGTCTCCCCCTCCGACTTACTCCCCTTCATTCTTCCCCTCCTGCTATCTTCTTCTTCTTCTTTTTTTTTAACATATATTGCATTATTTGTTTCAGAAGTACAGATCTGTGATTCAACAGTCTTGCACAATTCACAGCGCTCATCATAGCACATACCCTCCCCAATGTCTATTACCCACCCACCCCATCCCTCCCACCGCCCACCACTCCAGCAACCCTCAGTTGGTTTCCTGAGATTAAGAATTCCTCATATCAGTGAGGTCATATGAGACATGTCTTTCTCTGATTGACTTATTTCACTCAGCATAACACCATCCAGATCCATCCATGTCGTTGCAAATGGCAGGATCTCATTCCTTTTGATGGCTGCATAACATTCCATTGTGTATATATACCACATCTTCTTTATCCGTTCATCTGTCAATGGACATCTTGGCTCTTTCCACAGTTTGGCTATTGTGGACATTGCTGTTATAAACATCGGGGTGCACGTACCCCTTCGGATCCCTACATTTGTATCTTTGGGGTAAATACCCAGTAGTGCAATTGCTGGATTGTATGCTAGCTCTATTTTCAACTGTTTGAGGAACCTCCATACTGTTTTCCAGAGTGGTTGCACCAGCTTGCATTCCCACCAACAGTGTAGGAGGGGGGTTCCCCTTTCTCCACATCCCCGCCAACATCTGTCGTTTCCTGACTTGTTAATTTTAGCCATTCTGACTGGTGTGAGGTGGTATCTCATTGACGTTTTGATTTGGATTTCCCTGATGCCGAGCGATGTTGAGCACCTTTTCATGTGTCTGTTGGCCATTTGGAAGTCTTCTTTGGAAGAATGTCTGTTTATGTCTTCTGCCCATTTCTTGATTGGATTATTATTTGGGTGTTGAGTTTGATAAGTTCTTTATAGATTTTGGATACTAGCCCTTTATCTGGTATGTCATTTGCAAATATTTTCTCCCATTCTGTCGGTTGTCTTTTGGTTTTGTGGACTGTTTCTTTTGCTGTGCAAAAGCTTTTTATCTTGATGAAATCCCAATAGTTCATTTTTGCCCTTGCTTCCCTTGCCTTTGGCGATGTTTCTAGGAAGAAGTTGCTGCGGCTGAGGTCGAAGAGGTTGCTGCCTGTGTTCTCCTTTAGGATTTTGATGGACTCCTGTCTCACGTTTAGGTCTTTCAACCATTTGGAGTCTATTTTTGTGTGTGGTGTAAGGAAATGGTCCAGTTTCATTCTTCTGCATGTGGCTGTCCGATTTCCCCAACACCATTTGTTAACGAGACCGTCTTTTTTCCATTGGACATTCTTTCCTGCTTTGTCAAAGATTAGTTGACCATAGAGTTGAGGGTCCATTTCTGGGCTTTCGATTCTGTTCCATTGATCTATGTGTCTGTTTTTGTGCCAGTACCATATTGTCTTGATGATGACAGCTTTGTAATAGAGCTGGAAGTCTGGAATTGTGATGCCGCCAGCTTTGCTTTTCTTTTTCGATATTCCTCTGGCTATTCGGGGTCTCTTCTGGTTCCATACAAATTTTAGGATCATTTGTTCCATTTCTTTGAAAAAAGTGGATGGTATTTTGAGGGGGATTGCATTGAATGTGTCGATTGCTCTAGGTAGCATTGACATCTTCACAATGTTTGTTCTTCCAATCCATGAGCATGGAACGTTTTTCCATTTTTGTGACTTCTTCAATTTCTTTCATGAGTATTTTATAGTTTTCTGAGTACAGATCCTTTGCCTCTTTGGTTAAATTTATTCCTAGGTATCTTATGGTTTTGGGTGCAATTGTAAATGGGATCCACTCCTTGATTTGTCTCTCTTCTGTCTTGTTGTTGGTGTATAGGAATGCCACTGATTTCTGTGCATTGATTTTATATCCTGCTACTTGACTGAATTCCTGTATGAGTTTCTAGCAGTTTTGGGGTGGAGTCTTTTGGGTTTTCCACATACAGTATCATATCATCTGCAAAGAGTGAGAGTTTGACTTCCTCTTTGCCGATTTGGATGCCTTTGATTTCTTTTTGTTGTCTGATTGCTGTGGCTAGGACTTCTAATACTATGTTGAATAGCAGTGGTGATAGTGGACATCCCTGTCGCGTTCCTGACCTTAGGGGGAAAGCTCTCAGCTTTTCCCCATTGAGAATGATATTCGCTGTAGGTTTTTCATAGATGGCTTTTATGATATTGAGGTATGTACCCTCTATCCCTATACTCTGAAGAGTTTTGATCAAGAAAGGATGCTGTACTTTGTCAAATGCTTTTTCTGCATCTATTGAGAGGATCATATGATCCTTGTTCTTTCTTTTGTTAATGTGTTGTATCACGTTGATTGATTTGCAGATGTTGAACCAACCTTGCAGCCCAGGGATAAATAACACTTGGTCATGGTGAATAATCCTTTTAATGTACTGTTGGATCCTATTGGCTAGTATTTTGATGAGAATTTTTGCATCCATGTTCATCAAGGATATTGGTCTGTAATTCTCCTTTTTGATGGAATCTTTGTCTGGTTTTGGGATCAAGGTAATGGTGGCCTCATAAAATGAGTTTGGAAGTTTTCCTTGCATTGCTATTTTTTGGAACAGTTTCAGGAGAATAGGTATTAATTCTTCTTTAAATGCTTGGTAGAATTCCCCTGGGAAGCCATCTGGCCCCGGGCTTTTGTTTGTTGGGAGATTTTTGATGACTGCTTCAATTTCCTTAGTGGTTATGGGTCTGTTCAGGTTTTCTATTTCTTCCTGGTTCAATTTTGGTAGTTGATACATCTCTAGGAATGCACCCATTTCTTCCAGGTTATCTGATTTGCTGGCATAGAGTTGCTCATAATATGTTCTTATAATTGTTTGTATTTCTTTGGTGTTGGTTGTGATCTCTCCTCTTTCATTCATGATTTTGTTGATTTGGGTCATTTCTCTTTTCTTTTTGATAAGTCTGGCCAGGGGTTTATCAATCTTGTTAATTCTTTCAAAGAACCAGCTCCTAGTTTTGTTGATCTGTTCTACTGTTCTTTTGGTTTCTATTTCATTGATTTCTGCTCTGATCTTTACTATTTCTCTTCTCCTGCTACGTTTAGGCTTTATTTGCTGTTTTTTCTCTAGCTCCTTTAGGTGTAGGGTTAGGTTGTATATTTGAGACCTTTCTTGTTTCTTGAGAAAAGCTTGTATTGCTATATACTTTCCTTTCAGGACTGCCTTTGCTGCATCCCAAAGATTTTGAACAGTTGTGTTTTCATTTTCATTGGTTTCCATGAATTTTTTAAATTCTTCTTTAATTTCCTGGTTGATCCATTCATTCTTTAGTAGAATGCTCTTTAGCCGCCATGTATTTGAGTTCTTTCCAACTTTCCTCTTGTGATTAAGTTCTAGTTTCAAAGTATTGTGGTCTGAAAATATGCAGGGAATGATCCCAATCTTTTGGTACCGGTTGAGACCTGATTTGTGACCCAGGATGTGATCTATTCTGGAGAATGTTCCATGGGCACTAGAGAAGAATGTGTATTCCGTTGCTTTGGGATGGAATGTTCTGAATATGTCTGTGAAGTCCATTTGGTCCAGTGTGTCATTTAAAGTCTTTATTTCCTTGTTGATATTTTGCTTAGATGATCTGTCCATTTCAGTCAGGGGGATGTTAAAGTCCCCCACTATTATTGTATTGTTGTCAATGTGTTTCTTTGCTTTTGTTATTAATTGCCTTATATAATTGGCTGCTCCCATGTTAGTGGCATAGATATTTACAATTGTTAGATCTTCTTGTTGGATAGACCCTTTAAGTAGGATATAGTGTCCTTCCTCATCTCTTATTGTAGTCTTTGGTTTAAAATCTAGTTTGTCTGATATAAGGATTGCCACCCCAGCTTTCTTTTGGTGTCCATTAGCATGGTAAATGGTTTTCCACCCCCTCACTTTCAATCTGGGGGTGTCTTTGGGTCTAAAATGAGTCTCTTGCAGACAGCATATGGATGGGTCTTGTTTTTTAATCCAATCTGATAGCCTGAGCCTGTGTCTTTTCATTGGGGCATTTAGCCCATTTAGATTCAGGGTAACTATTGAAAGATATGAATTTAGTGCCATTGTATTGCCTGTAAGGTGACTGTTACTGTATATTGTCCGTGTTCCTTTGTGATCTATGCTGCTTTTAGGCTCTTTGCTAGAGGACCCCTTTCAATATTTCTTGGAGGGCTGGTTTTGTGTTTGCAAATTCCTTTAGTTTTTGTTTGTCCTGGAAGCTTTTTATCTCTCCTTCTATTTTCAATGACAGGCTAGCTGGATATAGTATTCTTGGCTGCATATTTTTCCCGTTTAGTGCTCTGAAGATATCATGCCAGCCCTTTCTGGCCTGCCAGGTCTCTGTGGATAGGTCTGTTGCCAATCTAATGTTTCTACCATTATAGGTTACATATCTCTTCTCCCGAGCTGCTTTCAGGATTTTCTCTTTGTCTCTGAGACTCGTAAGTTTTACTATTAGATGTGGGGGTGTTGACCTATTTTTATTGATTTTGAGAGGGGTTCTCTGTTCCTCCTGGATTTTGATGCCTGTTTCCTTCCCCACATTAGGGAAGTTCTCTGCTATAATTTGCTCCAATATACCTTCTGCCCCCCTCTCTCTTTCTTCTTCTTCTGGGATCCCGATTAGTCTAATGTTGTTTCATCTTATCGTATCGCTTATCTCTCGAATCCTGCCCTCGTGATCCTGTAGTTTTTTCTCTTTCTTTTTCTCAGCCTCTTTATTTTCCATCATTTGGTCTTCTATATCGCTCATTCTCTCTTCTGCCTCATTTATCCTAGCAGTTAGTGCCCCCATTTTTTATTGCACCTCATTAATAGCCTTTTTGATTTCGACTTGGTTAGATTTTAGTTCTTTTATTTCTCCAGAAAGGGTGTCTCTAATAACTTCCATGCTTTTTTCAAGCCCAGGTAGTATCTTTAAAGTTATGATTCTGAACTCTAGGTCTGATATCGTACTAATGTCCGTATTGAGTAGGTCCCTGGGAGACGGTACTACCTCTTGTTCTTTTTGCTGAGGTGATTTTTTTCATCTTGTCATTTTGTCCAGAGGGGAATAGATGAATGAGAGAACAAAATGCTAACAGGTTAACAACGTCCCCAGCAAATATACTCTATACAAATCAGAAAAGACCTGAAACCAGGGGAAAAGAAAGGGAAAGAAAGAAAAAAGAGGAAAAAAAAAAGAAAAAAGAAAAAGATAAAAACAAACAAAAACAGAACAAAAGAAAACAAAAAAACAGAATACGATCAAATACGATCAGACTAGTGTATAGATCAGTGCCACACACTAGATTTTGGGTGTATTTTGGTCTGTTAAAAGAAAGTGCCTCCTAATATTTTAAAGCAAGAAAGACTTATATATGTACAAAATAAGGGTTGATACAATGAAGGGATGGAAGATGACTGTAAAGATGAAAATTATAAAAGATTTTATAAAAGGAATTGATAAGATAAGAAGTTGTTTGAAAGAAGAAAGAAGAAGATTAAAAAACAAAGAAGAAAAAGAAAAAAGAAAAGGGAGAAAATGTGATCAGGCAGGAGACTAGAACAAAGCCATATACTAGTGATTTAGGGTATATTTTGATCTGTTAGCAGAAACTGTATCTCAAAATTTTAAAGAGAGAACAACTTATATATATATATATATATGCCAAAAATAAGGGTAACTACTATGAAGGGATAAAATATGACTCTAAAAAATGAAAAATAAAAAAAAATTTTAAAAAGGGATTGATAAGATGTTGGTTGAAAAAGGGAAAAAGAAAAATTCAAAAAAAGAAAAAAACAGTTAAAAAAATAACTTTGAAAAACTAATGAATCATGGTAAAAAAGCCATGAATTCTATGTGCAGTATTCCCCTAGCACTGGAGTTCTCCCGTTCTCCTTGATCGGTAAACTTGGTCTTGGCTTGCTGGCTGTTCATGCTGATCTTCTGGGGGAGAGGCCTGTTGCTGTGGTTCCCAAATGTCTTTGCCGGAGGCGGAATTGCCCCGCCCTTGTCCTTCTGGGCTAAGCAATCTGCTCAGGTTTGCTCTCCGGTGCTTTTGTTCCCTCCAAGCTCTCGGTACAGCTTTGGAGGACCAGAGTCAAAATGGGGCCTCCCAATCTCCACCAGGAGTAGCTCAGAACTCGGGGCCCCGCTCCTCAGTGCACCCCCAGAGAAAAGCAGTCACTCCCGTGTTCCCGGTCTCCGGCCACACTCCGTGCTCACCCGGCCTGTGACCGAGCATTTCTATCTCTGGCACCGGACCCCGTGTGGAGTCTCCAAACCCAGCAGATCCCCGCGGTGCGCTCCCGCGCCGCTCCTCCCGGGGGAGGAAGGAGAGTCTCCCCGGCTCTGCCGCTTGTTGGGTCCCTGCTGGAGGAGCAGGGGCCCGACTGGGCTGCGGATCACGGTTTATGGCAACCCCGAGCTGAGAGCCTATGCCTCGGCTCCATCTCTGCAGCAGGCTACCCCGCTCTGATACGTAGGAGCTCTGCTGCACTCAGGCACCCCCCGGTCTTTCTGTGACCCCGAGGGTCCTGAGACCACACTGTCCTGCGAGGGTTCCACCTCCTGCTTAGCCACTGGAGTGACGTCCCTCAGCGGAGCCAACTTCTAAAAGTTCCGATTTTGTGCTCCGCAGCTCTATCACTTGCCAGAAGCGGCCAACGGAGGCCCCCTCCCCCGCCATCTCTCCTCCCAAATATCACCTCAGATTCACTTCTCTGCGCATCCTACCTTCCAGAAAGTGGTTGATTTTCTGTTCAGAGAGTTGTTGCTATTCTTCTCTTCAATCTCCTATTGAGTTCATAGGTGTTCAGAATGGTTTGATCCCTATTCAGCTGAATTCCTGAGACCAGGCGAAACCCAGGTCTCCTAATCCTCCACCATTGCTCCGCCCCCTTGTCGATCTTTTTAATTTTTGTTATTCTAAGGGATGAATAGCAGTATGTACTAATGATTTAAATTGCATTTCTCTGATAACAAATAATGTTCAGCCCCCTTTCATGTAGTCATTGGCCATTTATATATCTTCTTTTTTTTCCCATCATTTTACACAATCTGGTTGTGTACATAAAAATTCCACAGGATTTTTTTTATTTAAATTCAATTAGCCAAGATATATATCTTCTTTTGTGAAATGTCCACTGAAATCTTTTCCCCACTTTCATTGGTTTGTCTTCTTATGATTGAGTTGTTCTTGATATTCTGGGTATCAGTCCTTAGTCACATACGTTTTGCAAATATATTCTCCCAGTCTGTGTCTTGCCTTTTATTTTCTTAACTGTGTCTTTCAGAAAAAGAAGTTATTTATCTTGATGAGATCCAATTTAATCATTTTTAAAATTTCATGCTTAAAACTCTTGGCCACCTGTCTAAGAAATCTTTTTCTACCCTAAGGTCACAAAATTATTTTCCTATATTTTCTTCAAGAAGTTCTCCTTGGGGCCAGATAAATAATTGACTTTGACTGATAAATGCAAATTGGCTTTCTTCATTGAATTTTGGGTTTAGTTTTTCTTGACTAAATTCACTGGAAACAATTTAATACACATTGTTTTCCAAAAAGTGGCAAAATATACAAAAAGAATTTGCCACAGATAGTACTGTAAGTTTAAAAAGTTTATTATACTTATTCAAATCTCTAGCACTTAACATAGCATCGCCTATTCAGTAAATATCTGTTAAATAAATGAATTAGTTAATTAACAAATTTTTCACTCACCAGTAGATGACCGCCTATCTCTTATCCCATTCTTCTTGTTCACTTTTTTATCAGCTGTAAAACACGAAATTAGGTCATAAAGGTAAATATTTATAATTATAGTGAATGTTATAAAATTATTAATGTAAACATAGCAATTTAGGGAGGTTGCATTTATTGTCCTAAATATGATCTAATTTAATTCCAAATAAACATAAGGAATAGGAAAAAAGAAAGCTATCAAGAATCAGTGAAGATTCTTGTTTCTGAGAGATAATGAATCAGTTACAAAATAAGGCACTTTGAAATATATAATAAACAAAAAAAATCAGAATTCAAGTTTTGTAGTATCTTTCAGAACTCAGAACTCGGAACTCCCTTTTAGGCAGTGATAAAAAGAAGACACATTTGAGGCACCTGGCTGGCTGGGTTGGTGGAGTGTGTGGCTGTATCTCGGGGTTGAGGGGTCGAGGCCCATGTTGGGTATAGAGATTGCTTAAAAATAAGATCTTAAAAAAAGAGAGAGACCAGCATATAGTACATCATTAGCTAACTAAACATAATAAAAAAATTTTATAATAAAAATAAATAAATAAATAAAAATCCTTTACCTCTCAAAAAAAAAAAAAGACATTCATTCTGCTGATGTAAGGAGATGGGGGTATGTCATCTTTTTTCCTTGTTACCCAACAAAACTTTTATTTTTTTTAAAAGATTTTATTTATTTATTTGAGAGAGAGAGAGAAGCAGTATGAGAGGGGAGAAGGTTAGAGGGAGAAGCAGGCTCCCTGCTGAGCCGGGAGCCTGATGTGGGACTCGATCCCAGGACTCCGAGATCATGACCTGAGCCGAAGGCAGTCGCTTAACCAACTGAGCCACCCAGGCGCCCTGCCCAACAAAACTTTTAAAGCCATTCATTTTAGTAAGCTGCCTCTTCCAGTTGTGCAAAACCACCAAGAAAAACAGGGTCTGTGATTGAGAGTCTACTGGGAGCCCTGGAAGGCAGCAGGACATACAGACCTTGCTGAGAAACTACAGCAAGGGGAAAGTAGAGAAGAAATGGGACCACTGGCATCTCAGCAGGAGAGTCTGCGACAGCCACCAAATTTTCCACAGTCCCAGAATAGCATCAAATAGCAAAACATTTCTTTTGACCCAGTGAAAGGAACAGGGGTTAGTGAGAAGAGCCAAAAGCCCCAAGCACCTGATAGTTGAGCTGAGGTGCACAGCAAGGGCCAGTACAGATGGCAAGATAAAATGCCAAGTGCAAAGGGAGGTCAGTCAGTGAATGCCGGCATGAAGATTTAAAAATAAATGAGGATCAGAGCAGACATTATCATAATGATGTTTTGACTCCTTTGACTCTGTTTTGACCCCTTAACTACAGTAACCTACCTGGCTGAAGCTGCTCCTTCATATTCTTTTCTGTGTCCTACCACATCATGTGCATACCCCCCTACCCTAGCATTTCTATTAGGAATGCTTTTACTACCTGTCCTGTTCTATCAAGTCTGTGTTAGGACCACTTCACCTCTATTCCCACTCCTGTGCAAACTCGGGGGTCAGGGACATGAGCCCCCATCTCCCCTGTATGATTCTGTTGTCACAGAGGCATTTAGTCCCATTTCCTTCACATCCGGTCCCCTACTGGTGTCAGTTAGGCCTCTCCTCTCCCACGCTCCCCTGGCCTGTGGAATGTTGTCTGGTCCTAGCTGTGGTTCCCATCGCTCCCTCACCACCCCCCTTTGTTAACCTTGTGCCTGCCTGTCTCGTGTATGATCACATCCCCAAAAGGGGGGACAAGATAAGGACTTTTTTCACACTTTATAATCATATAAAAACAGTAGGCAAATTGCTTAGTGGTTGGGTTGTTCTACTATTTTCAACATTTAGATTATATTTTGATTAGATTTGCAAGTTAAAGGATTTGTCGTTGTTTCTTTAAATAACAATAATGCATCATACCCCTATGCATAAAGTGCTTCTTCTATTTATAAGGTTGAAAATCCAGCTTTTTAACATTGTAAAGAGAACTTGTATTTCATAAATTTTTGTCCTACTTTGAGCTATATAAAGGCAGTGAAATATAGCTACATTTGTTCTAGAAATGCTTTTCTTCAGAGAGGCTGATTTTTGTTAATGTCTTGATTCTATCTTCAAAGTGCAGACTAGCACTTTAAAAGGGGAAGGGAGGAAAAATTGAAAAAAAAAATCTAAGTTACAGAATGTTGTGTGCCAGGCCTTTCTCGACCTATTGGACTGGGTCTACATGGTAATGGTGGCAGTTTAGGACCCTACCCTGAGGGAGCAGTTCTCTGGGTCTTTGGACTTGCTCTGAACCTTGGGATGTCTCTGTTCTGTTTTCTGGATACTTGGCATGGCCATGGAAGGGTCAATCTGCTTTCCTACTGTATTATAATCTTCTGAAGGGCCAAATCATGTCTCATTAAATTCTATATTCTCAGTGTTTAGCACAATACATAGAACATTGTGGGATCTTAGTGTTTTTTGAATCAGTGATACGGAGGAAAGATTGCTAAAGTATTTCTATAAATATAAGTTTAGATCTAAAGTACTAACATAGCAAATACATATCCTTCTTTCTTCCACACTCTCCAAATGAAACGTTTAGAAACCATAAAATTTATTCTCAAGGAGGGAAACCTAAAGCATAACATTTAAGGTAATTTTTTATTACTTTTGTCATTTTCTATGGTTCTAAATATGAATTTTATATATAAGAAGTTGACATTAATAAAAAGACTTCTCAGAACACAGAACCATGTATACCATGTGTATGTATATGTCACCTTCAACCGACAGGTCCTTCAGAATCTTATAAAATCCTTTACCTGACATATCCATCCTCATGTTTCCTGGAAAAGTGCCTAGGTTGCTATCATCAACCCTACTTCCTAGGAGAAAAATAGAAATGATAAAAGCTATGAGAATGGGAAATGCTAATAATTTTCAATTTAAGAAAAAATACTTCCTATTATCTTCAGATTGTCATATTCCATTTCAGTATGAAAAGAAGAAGCTTTTGACATGTATTCAGATGCACACTTTAAGTTATTCTATCAGAAATGGAAGCATGTTCTTTTGATCATTTTACAGAGAATATGGCTATAAAGCACAGGAACATTTATTTTATTTATTTATTTTTTTTTTAAATTTTTTTTATAGATTTTATTTATTTATTTGAGAGAGAGAATGAGATAGAGAGAGAGCACGAGAGGGAAGAGGGTCAGAGGGAGAAGCAGACTCCCTGCTGAGCAGGGAGCCCGATGCGGGACTCGATCCCGGGACTCCAGGATCATGACCTGAGCCGAAGGCAGTCGCTTAACCAACTGAGCCACCCAGGCGCCCAAGCACAGGAACATTTAACCTAGTACAGCCCATATGATATTGGACATGAAGTGTTACTTGCTGATATTGAGCAGACACTTAGGGGTCAATATTTAACATGTGGTAAATAAAGTGTCAGGCATCCATAGAATGGAGAATCAATTTTCAACTTGTACTCAGAGGAAAAAGTGATTTTTCTTACAAAATGATATATTTGGTATTCTCTGCCAGTCAATTCATCAGGAAGATGTAACAATCATATATGCAGATGAACCAAATAAGTCTAAGAATACATAACAAAACTAACAAAATTTAAGGGAGAAATAGAAAATACAACAATCATAACTGGAAATTTTAGCACCTCTCTTTCAAACAAGTGATGGACTAGCTACCAAAAAAGCCAGTACAGATGATCTGAGGAAGCTATCAACCACCTTTACTTAATTTATATTAATAAAATACTATACTCTTTAATTGCAGAATACACATTTTCAAGTGCACATAGTACATTTACCAAAATAGACCATATGCTGGGCCATAAAACAAGTACCAATAAATTGAAAAGAACTGAAATCATAAAGGATATGTTCTCTGACAGTAATGGAATTAAATTACAAGTAACAATAAAATAACTAAGAAAACCCCAAATATTTAGAAATTAAATGACACACTGCTAAACAGTCCATGGATAAGAGAAGAAATCACAAAGAAAATAGAACATTTCTCAAACTGAATTATAATGAAAACAAAGCATTTCAACATTTATTGAATGCAGCCAAAGCGGTGTTTAGTAAGAAGGGTATGGGTCTTCATGCTTATATTAGAAAATGAGAGAGCTAAAATCAGTCACCATACGTTTCACCTTAAGAAGCTAGGAATAAAGTAAAGTAGATTCAAAGTAAGTTATAATGATTAAATAATAAGTTTAGATCTGAACTTTCTGGAAGCTAAGGCATAAAGGGGAGCTCAGGTTATTGTCTACACAAAGTAAGCACACTGGTCTTTGGGAGAGAGAAAGTTTTTTTCTGATATTAAATTTCAAGACATTTTTCATGTTCATTACTAAATAACATAATGGACAATGTCTTCAGGAGACACAGTGACACTTTTGGTATGGCTGTTTTTAACACCAGTTCTCAAAACCAGTTGAGATATATTATTAGGAAGCTGCCTCAAAAAAGGCATTTCTATGAAACATCTCTTCATAAATATTTTCGGCTCGTCAAACTACATGTGTGTGCCTACCCAAAAGTAGGTGGAGATAGTCAAAGAAGTAAACCTTGAGCTTCTGCAACCATAGAGGGTGCTTAAAAATGGACAATATGAAGTGATTTGAATGTGTGTGTAATGTTGGCTTGGTGTCAGAAATATTCTTCTCACTTAAATGTGCAAAATATAAATCGTTCCTTCCTTTTCAGTACCAGAGGGGCAGGAAAGGGCAGCCGATCAGGGAACTAAGAGGCCTAAGATTACAGAAATATTATGCAAACCAAAAGAAGAAAATGATCCTTAACATTATAATTGACAAACCTTTGCTAAAATTAAACTTTGAATTAGTGTATAAAGAGAAACTGGGTAAAAATAAGGGTGGGGGTAGCCAATACAAAGAAATAACCAAAGAAAACAATGTTTCAATAACAAAAGAAGAAAAATAATAAACCTAAACAGAAATTCTCCTAATAGTAACAGAGGTTTTCACTAGTCTCTTGATGAAGAGTTATTATAAATCAGTATCAGGAACCCACTATTTATCATGTTAATACGTCTCATACAATTACACTTTAAAGTAGAGTAACTTGCAAACAGCCTAATTACAAGTGCTGTTTTAGTCATTTTAACTAATACTATTTTTTCTTCATAAGGCCCTTAGTGGAAAAGATAATGGCAGTCAAGACTCTGGTCTCAGACTAGGCAGAAGACGTAACTAGTACTCTCTAAAGGGCATGTTCTCTTTTCGTTATGCTATGCATTTGACATGTATGGAATAGACACTAGAAAATTAAGCCAGTGTTAAATCATTTTAAGACCATCTCAAAACCCTAGTTGCAGTCTTCCCAAGAGATCCACAACCCACATATTATCTATCTCTATTCAACTGAAAATTCTTACTTTCAGGTAGAGGTGAAAATCCTGAATTGATTAAATTGCCCACAAACTCTTCTAAATTCACTTTCCCATCCTCTGAAAGAAAAAAATGCAAGTCAGGGAACAGGGGATGTGATCAGAGACTGGCAACTATAGCATAACTGCTATACTGAAAATCAGTTTATAGATTTGGCCTTGAAATATAGACATAAATATTCAGTCAGAAAGACAGACACATGCATATCATTCAGACACATACACTCATCCCCTACAGATCCTCCTTTGTATGACGATATTGAAAATAAGTAGAACCCAACAGGGTAGTAGATAGGAAAGGGCCTTGGATAATCCATGCAGCAGATAAACCCCGTAAGGATTCTTGAAAAGTTCAAACAGATGCATGTCAGCTAAGATAAAGGATATCTAGAAACATGACTCACCTGTGAGAGTCACATTCTGCAGTGATCTTTGAAGCACATCTTCAGGTAATGGAATGTCTATATATTTCATAATGGAGCCTAGGTCATCAGGACTGACCACATTTTTCCTAATGGCAGCCAGAGCTTTCAGGGGGCCTTCTTTTTCTATATTCAAAAAAATATACAATGTACGAAATTTCAAAAAAAACACTCAAATATCAGTAGTGGGTTCTGGATGATGATGATGATGATAATAATAATAATTACTTCTAGTAGTAGTACTGCTGCTACTTCTATCACTTACTAAGTATTCTGTCTTGAGCTTCTTGGGCACTATGCTAAGTGCTCTATATACACCATTTCACTTAATGCCACAAAAATTCCTTATTTAACAGATAAAGAAGCCTGGCCTTAGAGAAGCTAATCTGCCTAAGCATACACAGTTACTAAATGTGAAGCCAAGTGTGAAGTCTGATTTCATAGGCAGAATGTTTAGCCACTAGGCCAAACAAATCATTGCAAATATTTAATTAGAGATTGAAGAATGATTACATAAAAAGAAATCTCAGGACATCTGCTTATACTCATCTCTAGCATATCTGAGGCTGGGAATTCCATTAAAGCTATGATAACTAATCATACAAGTAATTTTCTTGCCAAAAATTAGATAACCATCCATAGTTTGATGTGACTATTCTTAATTTTTTTCATTCAGTGGATACTTGGATGTCTCCAACACATACATACAAAAATGTCCCCCAAATAATGGAGAGACTGGCACTGCTATATCAATACCAAAGAAAGATAATGTTCATTTCTGAAAGTACCATGTATGAATTGTTCAAGAAAGAAATCTTAAATATTATATTATCATAAACCCTATCCCATCATAAACATTAACCCTGTGAGAGATTTGCTTATAAGCCACATATCTGGAAAAGTTTTATAGGCCCCATTTAGAAAACCAAAGATTAAGGACAAAATATTTTGTCAATTGAAAAAACACCATTTTGGTTACATCCTAAATACCTTGGCTCTGGTGAATAGTTTCATCCCTTATAGCTACCTAAATTAGGCCTTTTGAATTTAGCTCAGTTTTAATTTTGGAAATTAAAATTTAGAGGAAATTAATCCATTTCAATTAATCTCAAGAATATGGGCTGCTCCAAGGAGACCCAGGGGATCCAAAACAGTGGTGAATTTACTAACCAAGGCTCATTTAGCCTAAACTTCAAGGAGACCCAGAAGTTCCACAGACATCACAGATATCTCACTGTTGGAGAAGTCGGTTAACTGAACACATTAAAACCAGATTATATTCAATGTCTCACAGCTAAGGTAGTGGAGTAATGGGAAGAATAACCTATTACATAATATGGAGGAAGCCTATATGTTTCAACATGTTCCTATATGTTTCCGTAATCTTCTCATGATAAAATCCCATTTTAATAAAATGATAATAGGATAAAAAAGAAAACACTGATTTTTAAAAAAAAATTTAGTATAGCTGACATACAATGTTACATTAGTTCCAGTGTACAACTTAATGATTTGATAAGTTTATACATTATGCTATGTTTACCACAAGTGTAGCTACCATCTGTCCCATTACATCACTATTACAATATCATTGCATTCCTTATGCTGTGCCTTTTATTCCTGTGACTTATTCATTCCATAACTGGAGGCCTCTATCTCCCTCACTCCTTCACGCATTTTGCCCAACCCTCAAACCTGCTCCCTTTGGGCAATCATCAATTTGTTCTCTGTATTTATAGGTTTGATTCTGCTTTTTGTTTATTTGTTGTTTGGCTTTACTTATTTATTTATATTTTTATTTTCAAGTAATCTCTACACCCAATGTGGGGCTCAAACTTACAACCCCAAGATCAAGAGTCACATGCTCTGTAGACTGAGCCAGCCAGGCACCCCTGTTTGGCTTTTTTTAGACTCTACTTATGAGTGGACTCATATGGTATTGGTCTTTCTCTGTCTGACTTATTTCACTTAGCATAATACCCTCTAGGACCATCTATGTTGTCTCAAATGGCACGATCTCATCCTTTTTATGGTTGTATAATATTCCATTGTATAAATATACCACATCTTCCTTATTCATTCATCTATTAACACTTAGTTTGCTTCCATGTCTTGGCTATTATAAACTATGCTTCAATAAACACAGGAGTGCATGTATCTTTTTGAATTAGAAGAGAACACCGATCTTATTCCCACAGAATTTCAAAATGTCCAAGACACTGGCAACTGATGGCAGCCATCTTGGATCACAAACTTGGATACTAAGATGAATCACCCAGATGGATTTTGTACTTTTATCCTTTTTGAGTGATGGAAAAAATACTATAATTTCGAGAAAAGGTCAGGACTAGGATCCCTTATTGATTTGTCATCCAAAGTACATTTGTTATACCCATGATGTGCTTTGGCATTAGAAAACTGGACAAATGCATATAATCAAAAGAATTCCAATCAAAATTTTTATTGTTAAAAAATTCTCACTTACTTGAAACTTTTGTAAAATATGGCATTTTCATTAACTGAGTCAGACAATCTTTTAAGTCCACTTTCCCCTCGTCTGAAAATGAAACATAAAGAAGTGAATGGTCTTTGATCCAAAGATACAAAAGAATGAGGTCACAAGATAAGCATGCTTACTAAACCTTCAGAACCAAGTTAGTCCTGTTTTCTAATTCTGATCCTGCTAAACACATCTCAGACTATGAAAAGGAATATGATTATGATGACTCCTGTGGTCTTTTTTGTTGTAGAGCCAATGAGCATTTTATGGATTTTACACTTATTTACAATTGTGACCATTTTTTTTGTATGTTTCCTCTCTGCTATGACATTCTCTTAATTTTTCAGCATTACAAGTCCTACTATAACCATTTATTTTTTGTGTTTTTTTAAATTTTATTTATTTATTTGAAGAGAGAGACAGAGCGAGAGAAAGGGAGAAAGCACAAGAGGGGAGAGGGAGAAGCAGGCTCCCTGCTGCAGCCCAACACAGGGCTTGATCCCAGGACCCCGGGATCATGACCTGAACTGAAGGCAGATACCCAACCCACTGGGTGCCCCACCATTTATGTTTTGAGGGAAGACAAGAAGATATTCACTAGAAGTATCATAAACCAAACTCAACCATAATACCTAACGAAGACTATACATACTTATAAGCAAAGCTATATTAATAAAGGAAATGTGCAGTCTTTTACTTTTTATTAGTCATATACTGAGAACTTAAGACAAAAGAATACCATAAGGCTTTGCACATAAGCTAAACATCCTACTGGCAGGATTTCAAAAATACCAGTGTAGCCCTTTGAGGACTGTGGGGAAACCAAACTGGTAGTGTATATCACCACAATAAGGCTTGTCCCTGTGCTTTATGGGCTTGAGAGAGCTTCATAGCCCCTGTCCAATAAGAATGTATGATTCAAACCTCAGGAGGCAAAGAAAGGGAAAGAAGAGAAGAAGATCATACTTCCCTAGGATAAATTCAATATTAGAATAATCCAAAACAAACTCTCATCCAAGCCTAATAGGGAAAATCTAATGTTATTGAACTCACTACAATTGACTCCTAATCGATCAACTCTGTGGATTTATGAGTAAAAGTAAACACAAGTTTGATATGTAATAAATGACTCAGAAAAGGAATACTTACTATCAAGAGGAATGGATGTAAGCACCTCCTGTAATTCTTCCTCTGGGAAATAAATCCCCAGGCCTTTCAGTATAGATTTCACTTCATCAACATCAACTTTTTCACTGGTGACTTTGTTTAAGGCATTTGCAAGTTCATTAACCTCTATCAGGAGAAAATATTTTCAGTTTAGATACAAATTCTAAATAATTAGCTTAATCATAATTCAAAAAATTAGTATAGATACCTAGCATTTTTTTGAAGATTTTATTTATTTTTTGACAGAAAGAGAGACAGCGAGAGAGGGAACACAAGCAAGGGGAGTGGGAGAGGGAGAAGCAGGCTTCCCACTGGGCAAGGAGCCTGATGTGGGGCTCGATCCCAGGACCCTGGGATCATGACCTGAGCCGAAGGTAGACGCTTAATGACTGAGCCACCCAGGTGCCCCAATACCTAGCATTTTTTAAAAGATGATATAGTATTCACCTTAAATACTCTCTTGAGGTACATATGCATCTAACTCTCATTTCATATATATAAAATAGATTAGTTATATAAAGCAAACTCATAGTAGAAATTAAACCTTGATATCTGTCTCCTTCTTGTCCATCTATCTGTTTCTCATGTTTCCTACATCCTTTCTGTATGTGACCAGTGATCTCTCTGATGCTCCCCAGTCACTGTCACCTCAATCTGCCTTTTTCCCATTCCTTTATTAAACTTGTCTTATACTGACTCTCTTTTACTTACAGTTCAGAACCTTGGTATACATGCTAACAGCTAATAAAGCTGCTAACAGAATGATTAATTTTTTAAAAGATTTATTTATTTATTTATTTGACAGAGAGAGAGACACAGCAAGAGAGGGAACACAAGCGGGGGGGGCGGGTGGGAGAGGAGAAGCAGGCCTCCTGCTGAGCATGGAGCCTGATGGACTCTGGGATCATGACCTGAGCCAAAGGCAGACCCTTAATGACTGAGCCACCCAGGCGCCCCTGGAATGATTATTTTTATTAAATAACTGGAAACGAATGTTAATGTAAGAGAGACTTTTGCCCCCCCCATATGTCAGTCTCCTCTTTATTTAATAACAAACACTTTAATAGTGGCCTAATATAGGTAATAACATATATGTTATTTCCTACCCTAGAACCATTCACACCTTCTTCCTTTGGTCTGGAAGACTCTTCTCCCAACTCTTTCAGTGGTTGATTCCTTCTCATCCTGTAGGTTTCAGCCTGTCACATTTCAGAATATGCTTTCCTGGCCATCGTATCTAAATTAAGTCACTGTACCTTAATGCTCTACCTCCTCCTTGCACATTTTCTCCCTAATATTTAGCACAATTTGTAGTTATTTATTTGTTCATCTGTCTTTCTTCAATGAGTTCTCTGGGGTCAGAGACCAGTATTTACCTATCTTGCTTACCAGCACAGTGCCACTTGTTTGTTGAATGAATGGACTGAATAAATGATCTTCCTGCTTCTCGTGACTCCTTAATCCAATACACTGTTAAACAATCCTTAGAGACAGCTTGGCACCTGACTCTCTTGCCCAGAGAATATACTGAGACCTGTTTTAAGCTAACATTTAATACTCTCTTCAGTGTAGACCTATCAACTATCTCTCATTCCTCATTTTTCAAATCCTACTTATGTCTCCATTCTTTCCCTTCTAATCTCTAGGTCTCAGTGTTTTCTTGCTTTCCCTCTGCCTACCAAGATGTTACCCTTCCTTCAAAGCCTTCCTCCATTTTTTTCATAGGAATCTAATCTTCATCTGAACTCTTAAAATAATGAATATGCATCACTAATTCGATCTTATAGCATATTAGTTATGTTTTTATGTAAATTGGCCTATCTTTTCATCTAGATTTTAAGATTCTCATGGCCTACCTCATGCATATTTTTGTGTTCAATATATGTGTGCTGATCATGATGCTATTAACCTGTAAGTTATAGCATAAAGTTAATTTTTAAACTAAACCATTAAGCTATAATACAGAAAAAAATATATATCTTCACATAGAGTCCAACACTTGCTTGTTGTGGGGTTCTAGGTAAGGTACAATTTTTTCAAACTTCACTCTTCTCATTCTTTATTATAAGACTCCTACTTAACAGTAGAGTCATAAAGAATAGTTGATACGAAATAAATTATGTGAAAGTGCTTGGTAAAACATCAACACTATACAAATGTATTATTATTGCCAACCAACTATTACGACATTATTTGAAACCAAACAAAATAAAATGTCTTTAGAGAATATGAAATAAAACTACGCACACTTTTGTCCTCAAGATACTTTTTATACTGAAAATAAGAGTTGGAGAAGAGTGTTGGTAAGTTCATAAAACATTAGGCTATTAACTCATTTTTAAATAGAGTTAGAGCTTTTCAAAATTCCAGTCAAAATGAACCATGAGAGACTATGGACTCTGAGAAACAAACTGAAGTTTCTAAAGGGGAGGGGGCGTGGGGGGATGGGTTAGCCTGGTGATGGGTATTAAAGAGGGCATGTACTGCATGGAGCACTGGGTGTTATATGCAAACAATGAATCACCGAACACTACATCAAAAACTAATGATGTAATGTATGGTGATTAACATAACATAATAAAAATAAATAAATAAATAAAATAAATTCTAGTCTAAAGTTAGATATTTCACAGAGGACATCCATCACGTGATGCCACAAAATGTTTCTTGGTGCCACAATCGAAAGCACAAAGATTCAAGTTGGATGGATCACTGATCCCAGTAAGTTAAACATGTATATTTTCATCAGGATGAAAATTCACATATTCTCTATGCAACTACAAAAAGGAATGAGAAAGCTCTTTATATTCTGATATGAATAAATATTCAAAATATATTGTTAAAAAAAGGAGACAGAGCAACATACACATTATGCTTCCACCTATGTAAAAAGTGTGTGGAGGGAGAATATATATATACATATATATATTCATATTTTCTTGAATGCTCTAAATACTACCTACATAAGAAACTAGTTACTTATTAGTTAGTTACTGGGGATAAGGAATAGGAATTGAATAGAGAGAGACCAGGTAGGAGGGAGATTTTCACTGTGTACCTTTAAATACTTTTTTATTTATGACCTGTCATAATATGTATTACCTAATTTAAAAACTTAAATTTATTAATTAAAACATTTTAGGGTCACTTATTTTTGGCATTCTTGTTAGAAGACATATCATTTGCTTCAACTACAAACTTATAATATTAAAAACTAGACTTTCATGAACATAGGAAACTCACCTTCATCTGAACTCTTAAAATACTAAATGTACACCATTCATTTAGTCTTGTAGCATATGAGTTATACTTTTATGTAAGTGGTCCATCACTTTTCGACAACTAGCTAAAAATTTCTGATATTCTCAATGTGTATAAAACTTCCTAATTATTCTCACCTCTAAAATCTTGCAAACGCTTATTGCTCTTCAATGCTAAAAGGGCAGTCTTTAGGGAAACATCTCCCCTTTCTGTAAAGACAAAAATAGTACAAAGAAAAATTAATAAATTCAAGAAACAAAGCACTTCCACTGTGAGCTAGGTTGGTTCACTTACTGTCCCCTTAAAGCATCTTATGATTTTTCTAGGATGTAAACTTTTGTCCAGAATGCAATCTACACTCTACCTATATAAATCCTATTTATATGTCAAAACCAGCTTGTAAGTCTAGTTTTCTAAAAAGCCTTCCCTTGCGCCTCTACGATACCCCGCTAAATGCTACTCTTTCTTTTTCCTTTCCTTCACAATCTATTTTCTGGAAAGAAATGTTTTTATTCATCACATCCTCATTCACACTTCAAACTGCTCTAATCTGGCTTCCATCTCCTGGAAACCACTTTTACCAAGTTCACCCATTAACTATTTATTGCTGGGGCACCTGGGTGGCTCAGTTGGTTAAGTGACTGTCTTCGGCTCAGGTCATGATCCTGGAGTCCCGGGATCGAGTCCCACATCGGGCTCCCTGCTCAGCGGGGAGTCTGCTTCTCTCTCTGACCCTACCCCCTCTCATGTGCTCTCTCTCTCTCTCTCTCATTTTCACTCTTTCAAATAAATAAACAAATAAACAAATAAAATCTTAAAAAATACTATTTATTGCCAAACTAATGAGCACTTTTTAATTTTTTGGTCTTATTTAATACTTTCCTCCTTCAAGCTCTTTTTTTCTCTTTGCTTTGTTGCTATAGCTTTCTTTTGGTTTCCCTCCCACCATTCTAGCTAATTCTTAATGTCCTTATGAACTATTCTTTCTCTACCATTACTTAAATGTTAGCATGCCCCAGTGCTTTATCCTTGGTCCTCTTCTCATCACACTATATAAGCCATTCCTGAATTCTCCTGTAAATACAAAGTGTATGTTGATAACTTTCAAGTTTCTATTTCTAGGCTAGACCATTGTCTATTGCATATCTTCAACTCTATGTCCACAAGCCTCTCAAACACAATATATCCTTTTGGGGGGGATTTAAAACACAAATGAGTTAATGATGTTATTTCTATGCAAATAACAAATCTTTGGGACAGATCAAATGCATTTTTTACTTCCATATTGCCAAACTTTGATTTGATTGATTCTTTATTATCACCATGTGGCAGCTGGAGCAGCACTCACTTTAGAGGGAACCTTCCCTAATTCCAGTCTATCAAGGAAGATCTGCACGTTAAAAACTCACTTTTATCAGCAAGAATTCAGAGAATGGCAGGTGGCAAATAAAACTCTTAGTGGATTATTCTAATTGCATTTTCTTTTACCTTCATATCTTAAAAAGTTGTAAGAAAAGAGAGAGGACAACTTTCTATGGTTTTGACAGTTGTGTTTACATCATTCTCTAATGAATACTGTTCCAAGTTTTCACGGACTCTGAGTATGAACCTAGTTTGAAGTGTCTAGTGTCAGCTTGCACAATGGGTGTATAGAAACAAGAATTAGGAATAATTGGATGCATTTGATATATAAAAGTATTGACTAATATTTTTACAAATCATTATGACATTCTCTTACTTATTTTCGCAATTTTCTTTACCGATTTATTGCTTTATATTGAAGACAGAAGAGTCAAACACAAAATAATAAAGCATAAAATTCAAATAAAAGAATGAAGAATTAAGATGAGGCAAAATTAAGGCAAGCAATAATTAGATTAACTTACATCTTCTTCTTAAAACAAAATCTGATTTATTATAAATCAAACCCCCCTAAATCTCAGTTTAAACGGTTATTCTGGGTTTTATATAATACTTCTGAAAGGAATTAATTATCACACATTAATTGATTAAAAGAATATCTGAGTGTTTTTTGAAACATCAGTTTTAATGTGAGATAATGAATATTTATCTAACAACATCTTACTTTTTAAACAACTAAAAAAAGAAACTTGAAATTGCATCTAGATGGCAAACTTTATAAATGTCCACCTATCCAGTAAATGTAGTTCCTAATAAGTTTTTTTAAAGCAAAGATGCATATATTGTGCATTCAGAAATATGCAAACACCTATATTTTTCCCATTAGCTGGAAGAACCTGAAAAATAAGTGAGATGAATATGACTTAGGTCAAAGTAAGAAGTGGAAACCCAACAAGCACATAGGCTTCTTGTTTGATCTTTCCACCTACCTCACATTGTATTGCGACTTTATATATTTACCCTGTTCTCCCAACAGAATACTTTAAATTTGCTTACAGTTTAAGCATTCATTTTTCATCAGTAACCAAATGCCTATATTTGCAGATTTTCAAAATATATCCTTTCCTCATAACTCTCATGGAAATTTCTCCAAAATAATCACTTTTCTCAAGCAATTATAAAGCAAAATTGTCTCAATGATGGTAAATATGGCATGTTATTGAAATGCAAGAAAAAAGCTTCCATATCTGGCTGAATGAGTTAAAGAAATCTTCAAGGAAGTCACATTTTTACTGACTTGGCAGTATATCTGAAGGTTAACAGAAAGACTGATGAAGAAAATATATAGAAATATAAGTGAGTATGATGTGTTCTGGGAACTATAAGTAGTTTCTTAATTTTAGATTTAAATTATTCTATTGTGTTTATTAAGTGTCTTGACACCTTACAAAAAATGTGTAAGAAAGTTTGTGGGAAAAGGTTAATCTAAAGAGGTCAGGTAACAGGAACTAGATTTAAAAAAAAAAAAGCCCTGTAATTTGAGAAGGAATTTAGATTTATCTATTCTCATTTCAATCTCTTCCCTCCATCATGCCCTTCATCAAACACACTATATCCTAAGCTGAACTCACCCTTGCACTAAAGCCTGATTCTCCTCCTGTATTCCCCAGCTTATTAAGAGGCATCACCAGGAAATGTCCCCCAAGCCAAAAATCTGTTAGTCATCCTCGATTCCTCTCCCCTCCCTAATTTAACCAAACAATGATGAAGTTCTGCCTCCTAGAACTCATATCTGTTCCCTTCTTCCCATCCCTAGAGCCAATGCCTTACTTCAACATTATTTTTAACCTGAATTACTGAATGCCTTCTAAAATGTCTCTTTGCCTCCAAACTTGCCCTCCTCTGCCCTTTCTTAATGCTATCAGAATGCTTATTATAAAGTGCAAAATTAGTCACGTCATCTTTCAACTTTGAATTCTTCAGTGACCCTCTAGAGCCTTCAGGATAAAATTCAAACTCTGCTGCCCCGAGGGAAAAAAAACACCCTAGTGGATCTGCTCTTGACTATATGGCCACTTCAATTCTTTCTTCCTCACTCCTTCTGCCACTATGCACTACCAAGTCGATGATCAAACTTCACATCATGTTGATTCACATCAACATGAACTGTAAAGCTTGTTAAACACACACATGCACAGACACACACACACACACACACACACACACACACACACACACACACACACACACTTTGGCCATGATGCAGAAATCTGAAGCAAGAGATGTAAGCATCTGTGTTTTTAACAAATTCCTCAGGTAGTTCAGATGTGAATCAGTCTGAGATCCACTGGTATACAACCTACTGGACTATTTAAGAGTTCCTTGACTTCTCCTCAAGCTTTGTTCTTCTATATTTGTACATACTGAACATTCCTTCCTAACTCCTTCCAGTCGTTTTCCCTGCACTCCCAATTCTTGGGTAGCTCCTACTCATATTTTAAATCCCAACTCCAGGGGTGCCTGGGTGGCTCAGTCAGTTAAGTGTCTGCCCTCAGCTCAGGTCATGACCCCAGGGTCCTAGGATCAAGCCCCGCATCAGGCCCCCTGCTCAGTGGGGAGCCTACTTCTCCCTCTCCTTCTGCTGGTTCTCTCTCTCTTTCAAGCTTGCTCTCCCTCTCTCAAATAAATAAATAAAATCTTTAAAAAAATTAAAAAAAAAAAAACTCAACTCCAACAGTATGTCCTCCAAAAGCCTCTTCTGACTATCCAATCCAACCCTGTGTGGGTTAGGTACCTATTGTATACATTCCCATAACACTCTATGTTTACCTCTGTCACCATATTTAACAATTGGTATTCTCATTGCTTGTCATCTCAATAGACTGTAAGCTCTTTTATCTTTATATATTTAGTGCCTAACAAGCAAATAGGTGCTTAATAAACTTTCATTGAATGAATGAAATTGTTCTCCTCTCATTACTCTTATTCTACTACCATACTCACAACACTCTGACACCAGATATGGAGGGTTGTTTTCCCCCACCAAGCAATTCTCTGCAACACCAACTGAGCATCCTATAATTTAACTCAATTCTGACACTATCTACCTGGAGATGGCATCAGGTCCCACAAGTTAAGGGATCAGTCCCATGAGACTGTCCTTCCCACTTCAGATGCCAATCACAAGTAGTAGATCCCCAGATTACCCACAACTTATGTCCAACTTGGCTACAAATCGGAGGTTTCCATGACTTTCTCCCCTATGGATTCAATTATTTGCTAGAATAGTTCACAGAACTCAGAGAAACATTTAATGTTTACCAGTTTATTAAAGGATATGATAAAGTACTTATGAACAGCCAGATGAAGAGATACATAGGGTCTGGGAGATCTGGGAGGGTCTCAGGAATAGCAGCTCTGTCCCTGTGGAGTTGAGGTGAGTTACTTTCCCAGTATGTGGATGTGTTCACCAACCTGGAAGCTCTCTGAACTATTGGGATTTTATGGAGGCTTCCTCACATAGGCATGATCAATGATTCACTCCATTTCCAGCCCCTCTCCCCTCTCTGGAGACTGGGGGTAGAGCTAAAAATTCCAAGGTTCTAAGCATGGCTTATCTTTTTGGTGACCAGTCACCACCTAGGAACAAGATGCCCACCCAGAATTGCCTATTAGAACAAAAGATACCCCTAGTGGTCTCATCACTTAAGAATTTACAAGTGTTTTAGGAGCTCTATGCCAGGAATGGGGTCAAAGACCAAATATATATTTCTTATTACAAATCACAGCATCACATCACTGTTTCCCTGGCTATTATTAAAGCACTGCCATGTAACATTGCAAATGCACTGAGCTTTTATCTCCTATATTGTTATATACCCTTTTGTTGTTTATAGCTTGCCTCACCAACTAGACCGAAAGTTTCCTAAATATGAATACTTTGTATTTATTTGATTACATTACATATTACATGACACCTCATATAACAGGCACTTGGGATCAGGTCTGTTGCATAGCGATGCAGGCCATGCATTGCCTAACGTCAAAGGGTGCTGTTGACACAGATGACAACATGCCCCCAGAAGTTGTGCTGTGCAGTGGCCCCATTTAGTACTCTAAAAAAGAAAATACTTTTAGGAATTGATTTTAAATTTTTAAAAACCACATAATAATTGGCAAAATTTGAAAATTATATATTGTTTTCTCTGAAAGCTCTTAGGATTCACGTTCAATCTATCTCCTGCCATAAATATCTCACGCCAAGGGGAGAAAGTCTTCCCTTAGTCTATTCCTGGCTAAAAGCAGTTTTACTTTAGCACAAACTTCACAGAGAATTATTTCATCTTCCCTGATTTACATAGTAGATGCTAAAAACATACATACAAATTACACTCTGATGGAATCAACATAGAATACTTGATGGGGTTTTTAAAATCTTATTAATCTTATTCAAAGATTTTTCTATCAAGATAAATTTATGATCTCAATAGAACTGCTCTGTTAGAGTGTTTTTTTCCATTAGGATAATAAAGAAAAAAATTGTTGGGGAGCGATGAATGGAGGACAGGGAAGGGGAATGGAAAATTTACTGTCCCTTTATTTGGAAAGCCAACTTATTATATGTACCATCAACATCAAGCGTTTTCTCTAACATCTGGTATTCTTCAGGCTTTACAGAAACATTGAGGTCATCAAAAGCATCTTGCAAGTTGTTAATTTGAATTTTGTTGCAGTCCATCAAGTTGACAGTCTGGAGGGCAGTAGATAAATCTGAAAACACATGAGGATTCTGTAAGTCATATATCTCAACTAATATTAACTCTATGATTCCAAAATTAATAAGCCAAATATTCCTTTATTCCAGGCATATTTCCCTGAGATGTTCAGTTATTTTTGTCTTAATATAAAAAAATTAGGATGACTGAGGTTTTTTTATTTAACTGAATAAAACTATCAGTTTTTTTAAAGTTAAAATAGGCCATTATTACATCTCCTAGGGAAATGTTTAATTTTGTATCAGTGAGAGGGAATTTGGGGCTTATCTCTGTGTATATGAAACAGCCCAAATTTCAGAGTATAAAAATATTAGTCCTGAATTTCCTTCTACTTACATATTTTGCTGCTCCTTTCATTTTTTGCTTATTCCTCATAACTTTTACTCTATTATTAGAAGTCTCCCCAGAAGTATGGGAGGATTAAGGTTTTCAGGAATATATTGTGCCTGAAAGTGGAAGTGGCCTTTACTTTTTAACCCAAACGTACGAGAATTAAATGCTACAAAATCTGTAGATGAAATATGAATTGAAGAGTTTCAAGATTACAGGTAATAGATGTAAGGGTCTTTCCACAAAGAAAATAAAAATGTTGGAGGTTCTTTCAGGCTGAAGCACTCTGCATTCTTCCCAGGTCTTATCCAAACCTCTAGGAGTTTTCCCCTCTAAATGGGGTCCTTAGGATTAGAGCCATGCCTCTATTTATCAATGAGTTACACAAATCATCATACACTCAAGGTCACTGTTTGGATTATAATCTCTAGTTTATCTGGGGGAATATTTAAAAGGAGGCAAAGTAGAGGCACACAAAGGAATTGCAGAGAAGTGTTGTACTTTTTAATAAGACATTATTAGACAAGAAATTTTCCAACAGATCTTAATTCATGAGGGCCTTTAATTTCTCCAATAAATTCCAGCAGACTTTTTTTGTAGAAATTACAAACTGATTCTAAAATTCACATGGCAATGGAAAAGACCTAGAATAGCCAAAAGAACTTTTTTTAAACTAGAACAAAGTTGGAGGACCGATACTACCTGAGTGCTTTCAATGTTTATTATCAAGCTACAGTAATGAGACAATGTGGTATCAGTGTAAAGACTGACAAACTGACAAAGATCAATGGAACAGAATAGAGAATCCAGGAAATATATATACAAATATAGACGATTTTCTACAAAAGTACAAAGGAAATTCAGTATAGAAAATACAGAGAAAGTATAATCTTTTCAACAACCAACCATGCTGGAACAAATGAATGTCCATATGCAAAATAAAATGAAACAAAAAGAAACTTTGATCCATACTTTATTCTATATATAAAGATTAAAGCTTTATATATAGATTATATATATGATCTATATATAAAAATAGATCACACACCTAAAATGCAAAACCAAAACCCATAAAACTTTTAGAAGAAAACATACAATAAAACCTTTGTAACTTTGGGGGAGGCAAAGATTTCATACGTGTGACACCAAAAGCACAATACAAAAAAGAAAAAAACTGATTAAACTTCATCAAAATTAAAATTAATGCTCTTTTAAAGACACTTAAGAAAATGAAGAGACTCAGAAAATTTTGCTCAGTATAAGACTCAGAGAAAATATTTTGCTAAGTGTATTTCTGATAAAGGACAGGTACATACAGAAATACAAAAACAAACAACCCAACTTTAAAAATGAGCAAAGATCTGAACAGACACTTTACAAAGAAGATATACAGATGGCAAATACGCACATGAGAAGATGTTCAACATCATTAGTCATTAAGGAAATGCAAATTAAAACCACAATGAGATACCACTCCACACTTACTAGAATGATTAAAATTAGAAAGACTGACTATACCAAGTATTGGCAAGGATTTGGAGGAATTGGAACTCTCATTCACTGCTGGTGGAAATGTAAAATAGTGTGGCCACTTTGGAACCAGTTTGCAGTTTCTTAAAAAGTTAAATATAGGGGCGCCTGGGTGGCTCAGTCGTTGGGCATCTGCCTTCGGCTCAGGTCATGATCCCGGGGTCCTGGGATCGAGCCCCACATCGGGCTCCCTGCTCAGCGGGAAGCCTGCTTCTCCCTCTCCCACTCCCCCTGCTTGTGTTCCCTCTCTCACTGTCTCTCTCTGTCAAATAAATAAATAAAATCTTAAAAAAAAATAAAAATAAAAAGTTAAACATACACCTACCATACGAGCTAGCCAAGCTTTGGTAACTACTCAAGAGAAATGAAAGCGTATGTTCATACAATGACGTACACAATTGTTCATAGCAGTCTTATTTGTAAGAGCTCCAAACTAGAAATAGCCTAATGTGTATCACCAGGTAATAGATAAACTGTGGTATATCAATAAAATGGAGTGCTATCCAGTAATAAATAAGAATGACTTACTGATACATGCTACATGGATGAAGCTCAAAATAATTATGCTGAATGAAAGCATCCAGCAAAAAAAGAATATATCCATTTTATAAAATTCTGGTACATGCAAATGAATCTATGCTGACAAAAAGCATACCAGGATTTGCCTGAGGACGAGGAAGAGGATAGGAAATGACAGGAGAGATTACAAAGGAGCATGAGGAAGTTTTGGGGGTGAGGGATGTGTTCATTACCTTGATTATGATGGTAGTTTTATAGGTGTGTGCATATATCAAAACTTACCAAACCGTGCACTTTAATTATAAAAACATACAGCTTTCGTATATCATTTATACCTCACAACACTGTTTAAAAATAATAATGACAAAAGGTAATGGAAACTATGACAAATATTTAAAATGAAATATTGATTGACCCACCTTCAAATTCAGGAGCTGGCTTATTTGTGTTCAAAGCCTCCAAAATTTGTTTCAGACTTACTTCACTGTTTTCTAAAAAGTAAAGTATAAGGATTATAAAATGGCGAAGTGTCAATATTTATAACCGTTAAAATAACCATGACAGGAAATGGGGGATGGGCAAATTTTGTTAATTTTTGAAAATTAGCTAGATAAAAACTCATCAATTTAAAATAGTTTTACCAAGAATCTGTTCCCTTAAAACGAGAAAAAATTTCTAATTGTACTATTTGTCTTAATTAAATTTTGATGTATACATTTTACAAATATGATGCCAGATAAACAGAGGGAGCCTCTTCAAAATATTTCCAAGAGAAGGGGTGCCTGGATGGTTCAGTTAGTTAAGCATCTGACTTTTTTTTTTTAAGATTTTATTTATTTATTTGACAGAAAGAGACACAGCGAAAGAGGAAACACAAGCGGAGGGAGTGGGAGAGGGAAAAGCAGTCTTCCCGCGGAGCAGGGAGCCCAATGCCGGGCTCGATCCCAGGACTCTGGGATCACGACCTGAGTTGAAGGCAGACACTTAACCATCTGAGCCACCCAGGCGCCCAAAGCATCTGACTCTTGATCTCAGCTCATGTCTTGATCTCAGGGTCGTGAGTTCAAGCTCTGCATTGGGCTCCACACTGGGTGTGGAGCTTACTTAAAAATGAATGAATGAATAACTAAATAAATAAAATTTCCAAGAGAAAAATACTAATTTTTAATTAGTTCTCAGTATGCCTATGTTCTCATTATGTTTCTAAGACCTAGTTTATCTAAACTATGCATATATAAAACAAATTTCCTAAGCTCACAGTAGAACTAGGACTTCATTAAGCTCAACATAGATTGTTCTTTCAAAAAGGGCTCACCATCAATAGATGCTTGACCCAGAATCTCCTGGAATGTCTTGTTGCTTAGTGGAATTCCTGCACTCAAGAGTTGGAAGCTCAGTTCATTTGCAGGCATCTTATCATTTCTGATCTTATCAAGAGTTGTAATCTCTTTAAATAAATCTGTAAATATATGAAGAATAGAGAACAAATGAGGAAGCTGGGGCAAAAGACCTTTCTTAGACTTAACACCCTGACCTGCAGAGAGTAGGTGTATTACAAAAGTTATTCTGAATTAAAGGGCTTTCAAACATATCAATGGGCTTTGTTTTCAGATGCCACTTAAACAACAAGCAAAATTTAATATACCCCTTGCCAGCTAAAAGTTGAACTTCTGCAAAATTTTTGTAAAAATTTGCTTTTATTTATTATTTCCCCTCAAAGGTAAAAACTACTATGTGCTCCAGTCTTTCATAGACTCTAAGCATTTCAAGCACAGCTAGGTAATGGCTCTTAGAATGAGGTCAGCTAGCAGAAATAGAATGCAGGTAGTTGGAGAAAGAAAAATGAAAATATAAATCTGCTATAGCCTGAAAAACACGTAGTCACATCCAATCCTAGGATTAGAGAGCCTCTCTTTCTTACCGTCTACCTAGTAGTTTTAGATGCGCTAGATCTTGTTTTCTTTGTACTTTCTCTTACAATGTTTCACTATAGGTGAGATAAAGAAGCACGTGGAATTTATTAGAGGTGAGAGAAAATTGTATTAGATTCATGGGATACCTTACACTGAAGCATATACTGAGAAAAACTGCTTTAAGGAAGCATATTCAAGCATGTGATTCTAAATAATTCATTATAGTCAAAGTATAGATTGAATATGATAAGGAATAAGAAAGCAGATTATAACACCACAATAAAGCAAAGAAAACTTAAGGAATTAAAAGCACAGGGCAAAACAAACTATACTTTAGAAAAAGAATATCACAGAATGATCTTAGAAATTTATTTTTAATTTTCATTCTTTTACTATACTTACTGTTGAATGGTGTTGATGGTTTTGATGAATTAGTGAAAACATCAATTATATCTTTTACAGTCTTTTTATTTTCTGCAAAGTTAAATAAAATAGGGTTTAAATAGATTTCAACCTCATTAAGGCAGGGATCTGGTATTGCTTTAATATAATTTCATTCAGTTTTCAAACTTCTATGACTATAATGCATAGTAAGAAGAACATTTAGATTGTGAACATGCGTGCTCACACACAAATACACACACGCATAGAAATAAATGTTTTATAAAACAATACTTACCCTTATCATATGTGATGCATGCTGATATCTTCCAACAAATTCCACCTTATTCGATTTCATTTTAAAATGCTATTCAGGACTTAGTAAATTTATTTCACAAATTTATTTCACAACCCAGTATTGTGACCCATGGTTTAAAAAAATTACAAACAGGTTATATAGTACAAAATATATGCACACCTATAACGAGTATGAATGCATAGAGCCACTCCCTGCAGAGATGATTTATACACAAAGACAGCAAAGGAAGAGAAAGAATTAAAAAAAAATTCCTTTGGAAGAAAGTTCTGTTTGGTGAGAAAAGAGAAATTCAACTTGTTTTTACTGTCACCACTCCCTAATTTAACCCTGAAGTGAACAAGCAAAAACTATACATAAAAGAAAATATATAAAATTATTAATCTTTCCAAGTAAGTAAAAACCCTTACAAAACCTAATAGCTGAATTTTGATTTCTTCTGAATTATCCATAATATCACACATAAATATTTCTTATTCTTTGGAGGACAGGGTTCAGGACATACTACCCCCAAAACATTGTACCCTAGCATATTGAATATTTTAAGCTGAAGAAATTTGAGAAATGGAAGGTGCAGTTAGGATTCAGACTTCCCCAACCTCCCTGAAGCAGATCATAAGACTCTCACGTGAGAGATGCTCTGCTATACCCACAGGAAAGGAGTATCCTTATCTCTGAAGACTGAGGGTTGCAAGGACACCCAGAGGAAACTGAATGAACAGGCCTTGTTAAATTTCCCCCAGTTTACCACCCTTAGCTCATATCATTTTGCCCTATCACATTTTCCACCATTTTCTACTTAACCACTTCTTTGGGTCTTCGTTTCCTTATGTATGCTCCCCTTTCATGTAAAGTTTATATTAAATTTGTATGCTTTTCTCTTGTCTCTGTCTTTTGTTACAGAGCTCTAGCTGAGAACCTAGAAGGGTAGAAGGAAAAGACTTTTTTCCCACTCCTACAGAAGCCTGCTTCAGGGATCACAGGCTCACAGACTGAATATAGTTGAAATTCAGTCGTGTTCATTGTCTTAGGGAGTGTTAGGGTTTTCTTTTCATTGGAATTTAACTATCTTAATATAGGACATGTGCTCTCAAGTTATCCTACAGTCCACATCCCTTCCTTTTGTCTTATACCCAATTCATTTTGTTAATTTGCATTATGTGCCTGGCTACTGCAGATATTTGAGTTAGCTGACTCTGGTCTGCTTCAAAAGTTACGCTTCTCTGGAAGCTTATTGTAATTTGTTTAAAGAGCAAATTGGAGCTTTTGCACTGTACCTCTTGAAGTGGTGGATAATTTGACCCATCTTTCCTGTTCTTTTTTTTTTAAGATTTTATTTATTTATTTGTCAGAGAGAGAGAGAGAGAGCACAAACACAAGCAGGGGGAGCGGCAGGCAGAGCAGGCAGAGGGAGAAGCAGGCTCCCCGCTGAGCAGGAAGCCGGATGAGGGACTCGATCCCAGGACCCTGAGACCACGACCTGAGCCGAAGGCAGATGCTTCACCAACTAAGCCACCCAGGCGTCCCCCATCTTTCCTGTTCTAAGGAGTTTGGCCTTAAGTATTTCCTCACTCCTGAGATTTTTGTAGATTAAAAGTTTTTGTAGAGACTGCTTGTGCAGAAACCTAGAGTTGTTGAAGAAAATATACCAAATGCCTAAATAGAGAGGAAGAATTTCTCCTGAGGCAAAGAGAGAGAAAGAAAGAGAGGGAGGGAATGGGAGAGCTGAGGGAGAGAGAGAATGGAAGTCTGATGGGAAAGAATGAGAATTGCCCTGTGGGAGCACCCTATTCCCATATCCCTTCCCCACAGATGCAGGATCACCACAGGCTCCATCCACTAGGTGTCAGTAGAAATACAGCGCAAGGGAGTTTTAAAAGCTCTTCCTCTATCTCCTACATTATAGTATGACCTTGAAATGGGAGAGGGTGCCAGTAATGAACCAGCCTAGATATCTGGATCAACCCTCCTAGTAAAAACAAGTAAAAATTCTAAGTAAAATTATTGCTTTAAAATGATCTTAAATCCATCAATTTGCTGCCAAGAAAGTAAGAAATTTCCAGGCCAAACAACTGATGGAAGGTTGTACCCCAGAAACACGGCAACAGTTTTTCACCCAGAGTATTTGCCAAAGACAAAACAAAAACAAAGCAACATTGAACGAATTTTAGTTTGTATTTTCAAAGGTCAGACAAAGCCTAGGTTTCTCCCAAACTGGGGGGTTTATCCTCAACTTACAAAAATGTTTCTCTAGATTTCAATACCCAGAGAAAATATCAAGAATACAAAAAAGTTCCTCCTTTATAGATAATTTGACTTTTCTCTCTAGCTACCTTTTTTTTAAAGATTTTATTTATTTATTTGAGAGAGAGAGAATGAGAGAGAGATAGAGAGCACAAGAGGGAAGAAGGTCAGAGGGAGAAGCAGACTCCCTGCTGAGCAGGGAGCCTGATGCGGGACTTGATCCCAGGACTCCAGGATCATGGCCTGAGCCAAGGGCAGTTGTTTAATCAACTGAGCCACCCAGGCGCCCTCTCTAGCTACCTTTAAGATTTTCTTTCCTTCTGGTAGGCTGCAGTTTCATCATGATAAACCTATGTATGTATGGATTTCCTTTCATCCTATGTGGGATTCACTGGACTTCTTGAATTGGTAGGCTTAGGTCTTTCTCATTCTAGAAAATTCTCAGATATAGTTCTCCAAATATTTTCTCTGCAACCATTCTGTCTCTTCTCCCCTGAATGGATATATATCATGTCTTTTCAGTTTTTCTTTTTTTAGCTTTACTGAGATATAATTGACATATAACATTATATTAATTATAATGTAAGTATAAAGTACATAACATTGTAATCTGATATACATATATATTTTAAACCAATTACTGGAATAAGTAGCCTTTTCATTCTGCCTTCCTCTAAGCCTCTTTCTTGTATTCTATTTCTCTTTCTATGCTACATTTTCTATCATTTCTTCAAACTATTTTGCAGTTCATATTTCTTCACCTATGTTTAATCTGCTGACATTACTGTCCACTAATTAATTTTATTTTATTTATTTATTTTTTTTAATTTTTTATTGTTATGTTAATCACCATATATTACATCATTAGTTTTTGGTGCAGTGTTCCATGATTCATTGTTTGTTCATAACACCCAGTGCTCCATGCAGAACGTGCCCTCCTCAATACCCATCACCAGGCTAACCCATCCCCCTACCCCCCTCCCCTCTAGAACCCTCAGTTTGTTTTTCAGAGTCCATCATCTCTCATGGTTCGTCTCCCCCTCTGACATACTCCCCTTTTCTTCCTCTTCTATTATCTTCTTCTTTTTCTTTTTTCTTAAAATATGTTGCGTTATTTGTTTCAGAAGTACAGATCTGTGATTCAACAGTCTTGCACAATTCACAGCGCTCACCGTAGCACATACCCTCCCCAATATCTATCACCCAGCCACCCCATCCCTCCCACCCCCGACCACTCCAGTAACACTCAGTTTGTTTCCTGAGATTAAGAATTCCTCATATCAGTGAGGTCATGTGATACATGTCTTTCTCTGATTGACTTATTTCACTCAGCATAACACCCTCCAGTTCCATCCACGTCGTTGCAAATGGCAAGATCTCATTCCTTTTGATGGCTGCATAATATTCCATTGTGTATATATACCACATCTTCTTTATCCATTCATCTGTCGATGGGCATCTTGGCTCTTTCCACAGTTTGGCTATGGTGGACATTGCTGCTATAAACATTGGGGTACACGTACCCCTTCGGGTCCCTACATTTGTATCTTTGCGGTAAATACCCAGTAGTGCAATTGCTGGATCGAACGGTAGCTCTAATTTCAACTGTTTGAGGAACCTCCATACTGTTTTCCAGAGGGGTTGCACCAGCTTGCATTCCCACCAACAGTGTAGGAGGGTTCCCCTTTCTCCACATCCCCGCCAACATCTGTCGTTCCCTGACTTGTTAATTTTAGCCATTCTGACGGGTGTGAGGTGGTATCTCATTGAGGTTTTGATTTGGATTTCCCTGATGCCAAGCGATATTGAGCACTTTTTCATGTGCCTGTTGGCCATTTGGATGTCTTCTTTGGAGAAATGTCTGTTCATGTCTTCTGCCCATTTCTTGATTGGATTATTTGTTCTTTGGGTGTTGAGTTTGATAAGTTCTTTATAGATTTTGGATACTAGCCCTTTATCTGATATGTCATTTGCAAATATTTTCTCCCATTCTGTCGGTTGTCTTTTGGTTTTGTGGACTGTTTCTTTTGCTGTGCAGAAGCTTTTTATCTTGATGAAATCCCAATAGTTCATTTTTGCCCTGGCTTCCCGTGCCTTTGGCGATGTTTCTAGGAAGAAGTTGCTGCGGCTAAGGTCGAAAAGGTTGCTACCTGTGTTCTCCTTTAGGATTTGGATGGACTCCTGTCTCACGTTTAGGTCTTTCAACCATTTGGAGTCTATTTTTGTGTGTGGTGTAAGGAAATGGTCCAGTTTCATTCTTCTGCATGTGGCTGTCCAATTTTCCCAACACCATTTGTTGAAGAGACTGTCTTTTTGCCATTGGACATTCTTTCCTGCTTTGTCAAAAATAAGTTGACCATAGAGTTGAGGGTCCATTTCTGGGCTCTCAATTCTGTTCCATTGATCTATGTGTCTGTTTTTGTGCCAGTACCATACTGTCTTGATGATGACAGCTTTGTAATAGAGCTGGAAGTCCGGAATTGTGATGCCGCCAGCTTTGCTTTTCTTTTTCAGTATTCCTCTGGCTATTCTGGGTCTCTTCTGGTTCCATACAAATTTTAGGATTATTTGTTCCATTTCTTTGAAAAAAGTGGATGGTATTTTGATGGGGATTGCATTGAATGTGTAGATTGCTCTAGGTAGCATTGACATCTTCACAATGTTGATTCTCCCAATCCATGAGCATGGAACGTTTTTCCATTTCTTTGTGTCTTCTTCAATTTCTTTCCTGAGTATTTTATAGTTTTCTGAGTACAGATCCTTTGCCTCTTTGGTTAGATTTATTCCTAGGTATCTAATGGTTTTGGGTGCAATTGTAAATGGGATCGACTCCTTGATTTGTCTCTCTTCTGTCTTGTTGTTGGTGTATAGGAATGCCACTGATTTCTGTGCATTGATTTTATATCCTGCTACTTTACTGAATTCCTGTATGAGTTCTAGCAGTTTTGGGGTGGAGTCTTTTGGGTTTTCCACATACAGTATCATATCATCTGCAAAGAGTGAGAGTTTGACTTCCTCTTTGCCGATTTGGATGCCTTTGATTTCTTTTTGTTGTCTGATTGCTGTGGCTAGGACTTCTAATACTATGTTGAATAGCAGTGGTGAGAGTGGACATCCCTGCCGCGTTCCTGACCTTAGGGGAAAAGCTCTCAGCCTTTCCCCATTGAGAATGATATTCGCTGTAGGTTTTTCGTAGATGGCTTTTATGATATTGAGGTATGTACCCTCTATCCCTATACTCTGAAGAGTTTTGATCAAGAAAGGATGCTGTACTTTGTCAAATGCTTTTTCTGCATCTATGGAGAGGATCATATGATTCTTGTTCTTTCTTTTGTTAATGTATTGTATCACGTTGATTGATTTGCGGATGTTGAACCAGCCTTGCAGCCCAGGGATAAATCCCACTTGGTCGTGGTGAATAATCCTTTTAATGTACTGTTGGATCCTATTGGCTAGTATTTTGGTGAGAATTTTTGCATCCATGTTCATCAAGGATATTGGTCTGTAATTCTCTTTTTTGATGGGGTCTTTGTCTGGTTTTGGGATCAAGGTAATGCTGGCCTCATAAAATGAGTTTGGAAGTTTCCCTTCCATTTCTATTTTTTGGAACAGTTTCAGGAGAATAGGTATTAATTCTTCTTGAAATGTCTGATAGAATTCCCCTGGGAAGCCATCTGGCCCTGGGCTTTTGTTTCTTGGGAGATTTTTTATGACTGTTTCAATTTCCTTAGTGCTTATAGGTCTGTTCAGGTTTTCTATTTCTTCCTGGTTCAATTTTGGTAGTTGATACTTCTCTAGGAATGCACCCATTTCTTCCAGGTTATCTAATTTGCTGGCATAGAGTTGCTCATAATATGTTCTTATAATTGTTTGTATTTCTTTGGTGTTGCTTGTGATCTCTCCTCTTTCATTCATGATTTTGTTGATTTGGGTCATTTCTCTTTTCTTTTTGATCAGTCTGGCCAGGGGTTTATCAATCTTGTTAATTCTTTCAAAGAACCAGCTCCTAGTTTCGTTGATCTGTTCTACTGTTCTTTTGGTTTCTAGTTCATTGATTTCTGCTCTGATCTTTATGATTTCTCTTCTCTTGCTGGGTTTAGGCTTTCTTTGTTGTTCTTTCTCCAGCTCCTTTAGGTGTAGGGTTAGGTTGTGTATTTGAGACCTTTCTTGTTTTTTGAGAAAGGCTTGTATTGCTATATACTTTCCTCTCAGGACTGCCTTTGCTGTATCCCAAAGATTTTGAACAGTTGTGTTTTCATTTTCATTGGTTTCCATGAATTTTTTTAATTCTTCTTTAATTTCTTGGTTGACCCATTCATTCTTTAGTAGGATGCTCTTTAGCCTCCATGTATTTGAGTTCTTTCCAACTTTCCTCTTGTGGTTGAGTTCTAGTTTCAAAGCATTGTGGTCTGAAAATATGCAGGGAATGATCCCAATCTTTTGGTACCGGTTGAGACCTGATTTGTGACCTAGGATGTGATCAATTCTGGAGAATGTTCCATGGGCACTAGAGAAGAATGTGTATTCCATTGCTTTGGGATGGAATGTTCTGAATATGTCTGTGAAGTCCATTTGGTCCAGTGTGTCATTTAAAGTCTTTATTTCCTTGTTGATCTTTTGCTTAGATGATCTGTCCATTTCAGTCAGGGGGGTGTTAAAGTCCCCCACTATTATTGTATTGTTGTCAATGTGTTTCTTTGCTTTTGTTATTAATTGCCTTATATAATTGGCTGCTCCCATGTTAGGGGCATAGATATTTACAATTGTTAGATCTTCTTGTTGGATAGACCCTTTAAGTAGGATATAGTGTCCTTCCTCATCTCTTATTACAGTCTTTGTTTTAAAATCTAGTTTGTCTGATATAAGGATTGCCACCCCAGCTTTCTTTTGGTGTCCATTAGCATGGTAAATGGTTTTCCACCCCCTCACTTTCAATCTGGGGGTGTCTTTGGGTGTAAAATGAGTCTCTTGCAGACAGCATATGGATGGGTCTTGTTTTTTAATCCAATCTGATAGCCTGTGTCTTTTGATTGGGGCATTTAGCCCATTTACATTCAGGGTAACTATTGAAAGGTATGAATTTAGTGCCATTGTATTACCTGTAAGGTGACTGTTAACTGTCTGTTGTCTGTGTTCGTTTCTGCTCTTTGCTGCTTTTAGGTTCTCTCTTTGCTTAGAGGACCCCTCTCAATATTTCTTGGAGGGCTGGTTTCGTGTTTGCAAATTCCTTTAGTTTTTGTTTGTTCTGGAAGCTTTTTATCTCTCCTTCTATTTTCAATGATAGCCTAGCTGGATATAGTATTCTTGGCTGCATATTTTTCTCGTTTAGTGCTCTGAAGATATCTTGCCAGTCCTTTCTGGCCTGCCAGGTCTCTGTGGATAGGTCTGTTGCCAATCTAATGTTTCTACCATTGTAGGTTACATATCTCTTCTCCCGAGCTGCTTTCAGGATTTTCTCTTTGTCTCTGAGACTCGTAAGTTTTACTATTAGATGTCGGGGTGTTGACCTATTTTTATTGATTTTGAGAGGGGTTCTCTGTGCCTCCTGGATTTTGATGCCTGTTTCCTTCCTCACATTAGGGAAGTTCTCTGCTATAATTTGCTCCAATATACCTTCTGCCCCTCTCTCTCTCTCTCTTCTTCTTCTGGGATCCCAATTATTCTAATGTTGTTTCGTCTTATCGTATCACTTATCTCTCGAATTCTGCCCTCGTGATCCTGTAGTTGTTTCTCTCTCTTTTTCTCAGCCTCTTTATTTTCCATCATTTGGTCTTCTATATCGCTGATTCTCTCTTCTGCCTCATTTATCCTAGCATTCAGTGCCCCCATTTTTGATTGCACCTCATCAATAGCCTTTTTGATTTCGATTTGGTTAGATTTTAGTTCTTTTATTTCTCCAGAAAGGGTTTCTCTAATAACTTCCACGCTTTTTTCAAGCCCAGCTAGTATCTTTAAAGTCATGATTCTGAACTCTAGGTCTGACATCGTACTAATGTCCGTATTGAGTAGGTCCCTGGCAGACGGTACTACCTCTTGTTCTTTTTGCTGAGGTGATTTCTTTCGTCTTGTCATTTTGTCCAGAGGAGAATAGATGAATGAGAGAACAAAATGCTAACAGGTTTACAACGTCCCCAGCAAATATACTGTATACAAAGCAGAAAAGACCTGAGACCAGGGGAAAAGAAAGGGAAAGAAAGAAAAAAGAAAGAGAAAAAGAAAAAAAAAAGAAAAAAGATAAAAACAAAAACAAAACAATTCAAATAAGGCAGAATATGATCAAATATGATCAGGCTAGTGCATAGATCAGTGCCACACACTAGATTTTGGGCGTATTTTGGTCTGTTAGAAAAAAGTGCCTCCTAAAATTTTAAAGGAAGAAAGACATATATGTACAAAATAAGGGTTGATACAATGAAGGGATGGAAGATGACTGTAAAGATGAAAATTATAAAAGATTTTATAAAAGGACTTGGTAAGATAAGTTGTTTGAAAAAAGAAAGAAGATTTAAGGGAAAAAAAAAAAGGAAAAAGGGAGAGAATGTGATCAGGCAGGAGACTAGAACAAAGCCATACACTAGTGGTTTAGGGTATATTTTGATCTGTTAGAAGAAACTGTACCTCAAAATTTTAAAGAGAGAACAACTTATATATATATGCCAAAAACAAGGATAACTACTATGAAGGGATAAAATATGACTCTAAAAATGAAAAAAAAATAAAAAATGTTTTTTTTTTTAAAAAAAGGGATTTATAAGATGTTGGTTGAAAAAGGGAAAAGGAAAAATAAAAAAAAGTCAACAAAAATTAACTTTGATGAAGTAATGAATCATGGTAAAAAAAAAAAAAAAAAAAGAAGCCATGAATCTATGTTCAGTATTCCCCTAGCGCTGGAGTTCTCCTATTCTCCTTGATCGATCAACTTGGTCTTGGCTTGCTGGCTGTTTGTGCTGATCTTCTGGGGGAGGGGCCTGTTGCTGTGGTTTCCAAATGTCTTTGCCGGAGGCGGAATTGCCCCGCCCTTGTCGGTCCGGGCTAAGGAAGCTGCTCCAGTTTGCTCTCAGGAGCTTTTGTTCCCTGCAAGCTCTCGGTACAGCTTTGGAGGACCAGGGCGAAAATGGCGGCCTCCCAGTCTCCGCCCGGAGGAGCCGAGAACTCGGGGCCCCACTCCTCAGTGCGCCCCCAGAGAAAAGCAGTCACTCCCGTGTCCCCGGTCTCTGGCCGCACTCCGTGCTCACCCGGCCTGTGACCGAGCGTTGCTATCTCTGGCACCCGACCCCGCTCAGAGTCTCCAAACCCAGCAGATCCCTGCAGTGCGTTCCCGCACCGCTCCTCCCCGGGAAGGAAGGGGAGTCTCCCCGGATCTGCTGCTTGTTGGGTCCCTGCTGGGGGAGCCGTGCCCCGACTGGGCCGCAGATCACAGTTTGTGGCAACCCAGAGCTGAGAGCCCGCGACTCTGCTCCGTCTCTGCAGCCGGCTTCCCTGCTCTGATACCTGGGAGCTCTGCCACACTCAGGCACCCCCGGTCTCTCTGTGACCCCAAGGGTCCTGAGACCACACTGTCCCGGGAGGATTCCACCCCCCGCTTAGCCACTGCAGCGACGTCCCTCCACCGAGCCAACTTTTAAAAGGTCCGATTTTGTGCTCCGCGGCTCTAGCACTTGCCAGAAGCGGCCGGCGGAGGCCCCTCCCCCGCCGTCTATCCTCCCGAATATCGCCTCGGATTCACTTCTCCGCACGCCCTACCTTCCAGTAAGTGGTCGCTTCTCTGTTCAGAGAGTTGTTGCTACTCTCCTGTTCGATCTCCTGTTGAGTTCGTAGGTGTTCAGAATGGTTTGATCCCTATTCAGCTGAATTCCTGAGACCAGACAAAATCTAGGTCTCCTACTCCTCCGCCATCTTGCTCCGCCCCCACTAATTAATTTTAATTGCTACTTTTTTAATTTCTAGAAGTCCTGTTTCTTTTTTTCAAATTTTAGTTTCCCCTCACATGGTTCCAAATTTATCTTTTTTTTCTTCAGAAGGATAGGAATACAGGAAGAGTGAAATCAAAAGAATGGAAAATATATATCTAAAAAATATAGTTAATAATACTGTATTGCATATTTGAAGATTGCTAAGAGAGCAAATCTTAAAATTTCTTAACACAAGAAAAAAATTTTTGTAACTATGTATGGTGATAGATATTAACTAGACTTATTGAGGTCATTTCATAATATATATATGAAATATATATTAAAATGTCACAAAATAAGCTTAAACAAATTGTGGAGAAGAAAGTGATAAAGATAAAAACAAAAATTGAGGAAATAGTCAACAAACACACAATAGAGAGGATCAGAAAGCTGAGAATTAATTAAGAGTTATTAAAATTGACAAACCATTAGCATAGATGATCTAAAAAGAAAAAAGAACCAATATGAGGAATAAGATGGGAACATTACCACAAATGCTGCAAATATTACAAAACTACTAAGCGCTTATTGTTAAAAACTTAATAGCACTATAGCAATAATTTTTCATATGAAAAGGACAACCTCTTTGAAAAAAACAAACAGCAAAGTTTGACTCAAGAATAAAAAGAAAACCTAAGTAATCCTATGGCATGAAAGAAGATGAATGAGTAATTAAAAACCTACCCAAAAAGAAGTATCAAGGCTCAAACAACTGTGTTGGTAAATACCACGAGACATGAAAAGAATATGCAATTCCAATGTTACCCAAACTATTCCAAATTTAGAAAAAAGAGAAAATACTTTTCAAATTATGAGGATAATCTGACACTGAAGCCTGACAATAGTAGAATGAGAAAATACCAGGTTAGTCTTACTCACAGAGATGTAGAAATTGTAAACTAAGTATTAGAAAAATGAACCCAGCAATATGTAAAAAGGATAATATATCATGACCAAAATGGGTTTTTCCAAAATTTTAGGTTTAATTTAATATTTAAAAATTCAATATAATTCACCACACTCACAGATTACAAGAAAAACTCCTATGAGCTATCTAAACAGATGCATAAAAATTGTTTGGGAAATTCATGATAAACCAAATAAATATAAATTCTATCCTTTAGCAAGAAAGGAATAGAAGGCTATTTCCTCAGTCCGGTGAACAGCATTTATGAAAATACCACAGTAAATATTACATTTATTGGTGGAACTCTGTTTGTAAGAATTACCCTATCTCTGGAATCCAGGGTTGGGGAAATGGAAGAGCAGGACTCCATCATATTTATTATTGTGACCATCATAATCTAATAAAGGAGTATCTGGTTTTAAAATATGGATAATAAGACTATTTGCTTCTATTTGTCTTCTCCAAATAAAGAATATCCATACACTTTCCAAAAGGGTTCTAACAGTTCACAGTGACCAATATATAAACATTATTTCTATAACAACCTTCCTAAGCATACAGTATTATTATTCTTAAAAAAAAAATTACCTTATGTGAACATGTATACTCTAAACAGGAAACCTGTGAGGTAACTGAAGTACTTACCGTCTGTTGCACAGTTCAGTAACGCCTCAGGTTTTTCTTTACTTAAAAGTTTCTCCAGACTCTCCAAGGCAGATAAAAGGTCTTTAACTTCAACTTTCCCATCAAAGACACTATTAACAATGTTAGATGCATCTTCTATTTCTATATAGAGGAGTGACAAAACGTAAAGATATTTAGTTGGTCGGTCTATCCAGATAAGCACTTCACAACTTGATTTGGGTGAAATGTATTCATTTTCTTGAAAACACAGTCTTGAGGGTTTTGCCTCTCTGAAATATTCTCCAAACTGAGAGCTCCACATAATTTATAGGTTTAAATGCTTATATTATAAAACAAGAAACACTGCTCCTCATCTAGCTCCCTGCTCAGTGGGGAGCCTGCTTCTCCCTCTGCTTGTGCACTCTTACACGCTCTCTCTCAAATAAATAAATAAAATCTTAAAAAAAAACAAGAAATACTGAAATATTTTACTATATTAGTTCAACTCATGAAGCTAAACAAAAACAACAAAATATCAAAAAGATCCCAAAGAAAACAGTGCCATTATTGTCGGGGGAGGGTGGGGGAGGAAGCAGCCCTTCGGTCTTCATCCAAATGTTTGGAAAGAATGACAGTGTTGTTGATAAGATGCCAATGATTCGGTGCTTTATTAGCTTAGTTTTATTATTCACTTATATATTTTAATCTCCTTTGTATCCAAGTTATGATGGTTTTCTTTTTTATGTCCTATTTTTTCCCCTTCATCATATTTCCTAAAGCATTCTCTATTAATCTTTGGAAAGAACAAAGTTTTGGTTATATGGATAATTTCTTTTGTGTGTGTGTGTGTGTTCTATTTCACTAAGTTCTACCTTCAACTTTATTAGCTCCTGACTAGTACTTTTTGGGGGGATTGTTTTTGCTGTTTTGTTGTTTATGTTGCTGGTAAGCTTCATGAGTTGAACATTTAAGAAAAATTATTTTCAATGTTTCTTTTCTTTTTATTATGTTCACTTAGCCAGCATATAGTACACCATTAGTTTCTGATGTAGTGTTCAAGGATTCAATAGTTGTGTATAACACCAAGTGCTCATCACAACACGTGCCCTCCTTAATACCCATCACCTGGTTGCCCCATCCCCCCACCCCCTCCCCTCTGTAACCCTCAGTTTTTTTCTCGCAATCCAGAGTCTCTCATGGTTTGTCTTTCTTGTTTTCTAATAAAAGCATTTGATACTATAAAATATCCTGTAAGATTGTTTTGGTCACACTTTACATTGTTTTGATATGTAGTGCTTTGAATGTCATCATTTCTAAAAATTCTTACTTTCAGGTTTCATTTATTCTTCAACCAAAGAATTACTTAGAAGACCATTTGTTTTTAGTCTTAAAAGCAACATTTTTCCATAGTCTCATTCCAAATTCTTTTAATTTCCAAATTAAAAGTAATATTGCAAATTCTTTTAACTTCCAAATTAAAAGTAATTTTAATGTTACTACATGATGGTCAGACTATGTGTTCTGAATGACTTCTGATTTTTAGAATTCATTGAAATTTTTCTCTGTGACTTAAATACATCATCTATTTTTGTGATTATTCCATAAGCATTTGAAAAGAATGTGTATTCTAAGTTTTTAGGATACAAAGTACTATATAATCTGTTTCTTAAGTCAAGTTTATTAATATTGTCATTTCAATCTCAATCTCTTTCTCAATTTCTTTCAATTAATCTCTCATCTTTCTATTTAGAATTATGTGAGAAACAAGACAGAGGATCATAGGGGAAGGGAGGGAAAAATGAAACAAGAAAAAACCGGAGAGGGAGACAAACCATAAGAGACTCTTAATCTCAGGAAACAAACTGAGGGTTGCTGGAGTGGAGGGGGGTGGGAGGGATGGGGTGGCTGGGTAATGGACATTGGGGAGGGTATGTGCTATGGTGAGCACTGTGAATTGTGTAAGACTGATGAATCACAGAACTGTACCCCTGAAAAAAATAATACATTATATGTTAATAAAAAATAAAATAAAATATAAATAAATAAATAAATAAATAAATAAATAAATAAATAAATAGAATTTTGTGTTCACCTGAAAAAATATATAAATACAGTGTTGTCTTACAGGCATTAGTAGAAATCTAATTTACATAAAGGGTGCGGTGTTCATTTATTCTATTTTTTCCTTTCTTCATGGAATCATATTATTATTGAGGTCTCTTTCTGGTGCAAATGTAAATCTAGTTATTGTTATGATGTGTTATATGTATGGACCATGTTTTAGTCAACCATTTCCCTAATGATGGACGCCTACGTTGCTTTCATTTCTATCCTCCCATAGTGTTGCAGGGAGCACCCTTGTACATGTCTCTACGAGAAACTTCTCTGGGCTATTTATCTAAAAACAGATTTACTGGGCCATAAGAAACATGCATACTTATTTGATAAGTACTGCTAGGTTGCAATCTGGAATGCTGTACCATTTTACCTACTCACCAGCAATTTGTGAGTATTTCCAACTCTCTTTATAAACATATTTAGCTATTTGGGTTTCACCTCCTGTACTGACTTCTTAGATCCTTACTTATTTTTTCAATTGATTTTTCTTTCTACTGCTGATTTGTGGAATTTCCTTATATTTTGAGATATTAATCTTTTGTTAATTATCTTGTGATTGTCTTCTTCCAGTCTGTTATATATTTTAGAGTCCTTCATTTACAAGAAATCCTTAATTTTGATGTAATTACATCCTTTTTCACCCTATGGTTGTGCTTTGGGGGAGTAGTATTTTTAAGAAGGTATCCACGACCATAAGGCACAATATTTTTTCTTACATTTTCTTCCATCAGCTGTCTAGCTTTACCTTTGAGATCCATTTTCATCTCCACTTGATTCTTGAAGGTTATTTTTGTATATGGTATGAAGTAGGGATTCTACTCTGTTTTCTCCCACAGAGTAAGTCAATTTTCTCAAATCATATACTAAATATCTTTTCCCCCACTGACTAATGATGTCATCTCAATCACATTCCAAGTTCTTATTAATAGGAGTCTCTGTTGGTCTATATTATGATGGACCAGTCTATTTGTAACACTATATTAAAGTAGCATTATAATATGTAATAATATCTGATAAAGTAAGTTCCTCTTCATTATTTTTTCAAAAGGGTCTTAGCTATTCATAGACCTATAATCTTCCAAAAAAATATAAAATTATTTTGTCAAGGTTCCCACCTATCCTGAGATAGTGAGTGCAAATGCATTCAAAGTGCAGATTAATTTAGAAAGAATCCACTGATTTTAATACTCATTTTAAAACCCCAGTGTGAGGACTATAATTCTCAATCTCAATGTCTGTGGTCCAAGGCTGTTTTAGTATCTCCATGATAGAACTGTGACTGAAAAAAGTTAACCATTTAGCTAAAGTTTTTGACAAAAACTAGAGCGTAAATGTAAAAATAATAATAATAATAAAATGAGGAAATAAGAAAGAAAAGAAGAGAGCAAAGTCAAGAGAGGTGATTAAAAAACCAAAATCTGATTACTTTGATAATAAAATGGATAAACCTGTCAGCACTGATAAAGAAAAAAGAGAGAACAGAGCAATAAAACACACGAAAAGGAAGAAACACAGATAACAGAGATTTTTAAAGTAATTCAAGGGGCTCATGGGTAGCTCCGTCAGTTAAGTGTCCAACTCTTGATTTTGACTCAGGTCATGATCTCAGGGTCATGGGATGGAGCCCTGAGTGGGGCTCCATGCTCAGTGGGGAGTCTGCTTCAAAGATTGACTTCCTCTCCCCCTCCCCCCAACTCTCTCTCAAATAAATAAATCTTTCTAAAAAAGTATATGAAAATTTTGTGTTCACATGTTTGAAAACCTAGACTTTAAAAAATATACACATCAACTATGTTTAAATGAGAAAATGGGGGGGAAAGGGGCTTGGTAGAGTATATATAAAATATATATAATTTAGGAACTCCTGGGTGGTTCAGTCGGTTAAGTGTCTGCCTTCAGCTCAGGTCATGATCCCAGGGTTCTGGGATCGAGTCTTGCATCGGGCTCCTTGCTCAGCGGGGAGCCTGCTTCTCCCTCTACCTGCTACTCCCCCTGCTTGTGTTGTCTCTTTCTAATAAATAAATAAATTAAATATTTTAAAAAATATATACATATAATTTATACACACACATACCTATATATACACCAACCAAAAAAAAAATGAAGTTTCTGTTCATATTCATTTCAAATTCCATACTTACTTTGGCACTCGATAGATTCATCACTATTGTTCAATGCTGTGATAAAATCCTTAAAATTCACCACTTCATCTTTTTTTTTAAAGAAAAAGAGAAAGAATTTAGATATTCTTGTAAAGAAGACCATTTGATGTTATAAAACCAGAGCTATAAACACAAAAATAACAGGGAGGACTGGCAATCCTACTGTGATGTAAATGATATGCAGATTAGACCTGAAATAAAGCTGTTGGAGATATACTCTGAAAATCAATTCCTTTAATACAAACCCATCAATCGAAAGAAAAGAAAATACATTTTTAATATGGACTCTGAAAAACAAACTGAGGGTTCTAGAGGGGAGAGGGGTGGGAGGATGGGTTAGCCTGGTGATGGGTATTAAAGAGGGCACATTCTGCATGGAGCACTGGGTGTTATACACAAACAATGAATCTTGGAACACTACATCAAAAACTAATGATGTAATGTATGGTGATTAACATAACAATAAACTTTAAAGAAAAAGATATAAAGGGGATATATCTTCTTAGGCATATAGGGTGAAACTTCTGAAATACTCAAGCTTTGCTATTTTAAATTAAAATAATTACTCACCAATAGGATTAGTATTATCCAAAGCCTCCTTTATTTTATCATCTGTTAGATAGATTCCGATGACATTTAAATTTTGCTGAAGGTCAGGAATGGCTGTAATTTCATTTTTGTGAATGTTGATGTTGTAAAATTGACTTTTATCTCCTGAGAAGAGATAATCATCTCCAATTAGAGAGGACTTTTCATGTTTCCCCTTTATGTTTTAAAGATAAGTGGGAAAAATTATTCCAATATATAAAATTATACTTAAAAGACAGTATTTGTATTTATCTATGGACTGCTCTGTTCCTAAAATAATTTAAAATAGGTGATGATACTCATATGTGGAATTTAAGAAACAAAACAGAGGAGCGTAGGGGAAGGGGGAAAATAAAACAAGATAAAATCAGAGAGGGAGACAAACCATAAGAGACTTAATCATAGGAAACAAACTGAGGGTTGCTGGAGGGGAAGAGGGTAGGAAGATGGGGTAACCAGGTGACGGATATTAAGGAGGGCACGTGATGTAATGAGCACTGGGTATTCTTTTTTTTCTTATAAATTATTTGTTTCAGGGATACAGGTCTGTGATTCATGAGTCTTACACAATTCACAGCGCTCACCAAAGCACATACCCTCCCCAATGTCCATCACCCAGCCACCACGTGTGTATATGTATACACACACACACACCACATCTTCTTTATCCATTCATTTGTTGATGGACATCTAGGCTCTTTCCATAGTTTGTCTATTGTGGACATTGCTGCTATAAACATTGGGGTGCAGGTGCCCCTTTGGATCCCTACATTTGCATCTTTGGGGTAAATACTCTTCTATAAGACTGATGAATCAGCTCTTTCTGCCACCATCTTGGTTCCGCATTCCCCTCACAAAATGCCTGGTAAAGCCACAGAAACCGTCCCTGCTACAGAACGGGAGTTGCCACAGCCCCAGGCTGAGACAGGGTCTGGAACAGAATCTGACAGTGATAACTCAGTACCAGAGCCTGAGGAACAGGATTCCACACAGGCAACCACACAAAAAGCCCAGCTGGCAGCAGCCACTGAAATTGATGAAGAACCAGTCAGTAAAGCAAAACAGAGCCGGAGTGAAAAGAAGGCACAGAAGGCTATGTCCAAACTGGGTCTTCGACAGGTTACAGAGGTTATAAGAGTCACTATCTGGAAATCTAAGAATATCCTCTTTGTCATCACAAAACCAGATGTCTACAAGAACCCAGCTTCAGATACCTACATAGTTTTAGGGGAAGCCAAGATCGAGGATTTATCTCAGCAAGCACAACTAGCAGCTGCTGAGAAATTCAAAGTTCAAGGTGAAGATGTCTCAAACATTCAAGAAAACACACAGACTCCAACTGTGCAAGAAGAGAGTGAAGAGGAAGAGGTTGATGAAACCGGTGTGGAGGTTAAGGACATAGAACTGGTCATGTCACAAGCAAATGTGTCGAGAGCAAAGGCAGTCCGAGCCCTGAAGAACAACGGTAATGATATTGTAAATGCTATTATGGAATTAACAATGTAAACCATCTGAAAATGAGGAATTTTTTGGTGTTTCAAAAAGAATAACTGCAGCTTGTTTTGAAATTTGTACTGTTTCTAACATTAATAAAGTTATGGCTTCTTGTTGGATAAAAAAAAAGACTCATGAATCACTGACCTCTACCTCTGAAACTAATAATATATTATATATTAATTAATTGAATTTAAATTAAAAAAAAAGAAACCCCCCCAAAAAGAGAGCTATAATAGATAGACACTAAACAAAAGAGAGCAGTGTAGCTATACAAATATGACAAAGTAGACCTTATGTGAAGAGGAATTTTTGGAGATAAAGAGAAACATTTCATTATGACATTTTAATCCATGAGATGAACATAACAGTTCTAAATTTGTATGTACTTAATGAGAGAGTCTGAAAAACATGTATTACAAAAACTGAAAGAACTAAACAGAGAGATGGATAATTATAATGTGAAATATTTAAGTGCACCAAGAATAATTATTTTCATATATTGCCTATGGATAATTTGATAAACTTTCTGTAAAATAATTTAGCAATATCAATTAAAAGCTTTATTTTAAATAAAATAAGATAGGTGACAACAAGTACACATAAATGTATAAATGTAAATAAGGAAATTGGGGGAAAGGAACAAAGGAGCAACAAAAATAAGACAAAAGAGAGCAATAGACAAAGTACATTACATAAGGTCATATATATAAATTTTGCAATACCAAATGTGTACATCTAACAAGAGCTTTCTTGTAAGCAAAAACTTAAAGAATTAAAGGGAAGAATAGATGAGCCCACAATCAGAGCTGCAGATTTGAACACCTTGCACTTAGTAATTAATAGAACAAGTAGAATAAACATCAGTAAGAATTAGAATATTCAATCAAACTAGCAAACAATCTAACCTAATGGATATTTATAGAACACTACCCGACAACTACAGAATATACGTTCTTTCAAGTGCACATGGAATATTCACCTAGATAGACCACATGCTAGTCTTTAAAACAAATCTAATCAATTTAAAAGCTTTTAAATTGTGCAAAATAAATTCTCTGGCAAAGGTTATTAAATTAGAAACCAGTAACAAGACGATGGACTCTGAAAAACAAACTGAGGGTTCTAGAGGGGAGGGGGGTGGGGGGATGGGTTAGCCTGGTGATGGGTATTAAGGAGGGCACGTTCTGCGTGGAGCACTGGTGTTATGCACAAACAATGAATCATGGAACACTACATCAAGAACTAATGATGTAATGTATGGTGATTAACATAATAATAAAAAAATAAAAAAAAAGAAACCAGTAACAAGATACCTAGAAATTGTCCAAATATTTGGAAATTAAATAGTACATTTCTAAACAACTCATATTTCAAAAAGCTATCACAAGGTAAATTAGAAAATATTTTAAATAAGTTATTATCAAAGCATAACATATAAAATTTTGTGAGAGCAATGAAAGTGCTCAGAGGGAAATCTGTAGCTTTAAATGTTGGAAAGGCATAAAATCAGTGGTATAAAAAGTACTGGTATAAAATTCTTTTTTTTAATTCCTTTTTATAGTTGTACAATATAGAAGCTATAGTTTATTTAACTAATCTCCAATGTTTACACTTTAAGTATTTTCCATAATTTTGCAATTTCAAATAATTCTGTAATGAATAATTTTATGCATCTGTATTTACACACTGGTGCCGGGTATCTTCAGGGAAAATTCCTAGAAGTGGAATTGCTGAGTCAAAAGGTAAATGTATATATAGTTTTGTTAGACATTGACAAATTCCCTCCAGAATGGTAGTATTTTACATGCTCATGAGTTATAGATAAATGCCTTTTTCCCTACAACCTGACAAACAGAATATGTTGTTAAGGTTTTCAGTTTTTGTCAGTCTAATGGGTGAGAAATTGCATCTCTACTTTAGTTTGCATATTTCATATTATGAATAAAATCGAACATCTTTTAATATGTTCATGGGCCATTTTATATCTTTTTTATGACTTGTATATCCATGACTTTTGCCCGCTTTTCTATATTTCTTCTGTGATATACATTGCAAATAGTTTCTCCCATTTTGTTCTTTGTTCTTTGACTTTACCTATGGTATTGTATTGATAGACACAATTTGGGGTTTTTAAAATGTTTTCAAAGACCGATGTCAAAGAGCTTACTGCCTATGTTTTCTTCTAGAAGTTTTGTGGTTTCAGGGCTTATATGCAAGTCTTTAATCCATTTTGAGCTAATTTTTGTGCATAGTCTAAGATAGCAGTCCAGTTTCATTCTTTTGCATAGAGCTGTCCAGTTTTCCCGAAACCATTTATCAAAGAGTCTGTCCTGTCCAATTGTATATTCTTGGCTGCTCTGTCATGAACAAATGACCAAATATGCAAGGGCTTATTTCTGCACTCTCTGCTCTGTTCCATTGATCTATGTGTCTGTTTTTATGCCAATACCATATAAGTTTTATTACTATGGCTTTGTAATAAAGTTTGAAATCAGAAAGTAGAATGGCTTTAGCTTTGTTCTTTCTCAAGATTGCTTTGGCTATTCAGGGTCTTCTGTGGTTCCATACAAATTTTAGGATTATTTGTTCTAGGTTTGTGAAAAATGCCATTGGAATTTTGATAGGGATTACAATGAGTGTGTAGATTGCTTTGGGTAGTATGGATATTTTAACGATATTTGTCTTTCCAATCCCTGAGAATGGAATATCTTTCCATTTGTTTGTGTCATCTTCAATTTCTTTTGTCAGTGTCTTATAGTTTTCAGTGTACAGGTCTTTCACCTCCTTGCTTAAATTTATTCTTTTTGGTGTAATTATAATGGGATAGCTTTCTTAATTTCTTTTTCTGATAGTTTATTAGTGAATAGAATGCAACTGGTTTTTCTATATTGTTTTTATATTCTACAACTTTATGGAATTTGTTTATTAGTTCTAAGTTTTTTTGGTAGGGCCTTTAGAGTTTTCTATATATAATGTCATATTATCTGCAAATAGTAACAGTTTTACTTCTTTCTTTCCAATTTGGATGCCTTTTCTTTTTTTTTTTTTTTGTCTAATTGTTCTCAGTAGGACTTCTAATACTATGAATAAAAGCTGAATAAAAGTGGTGAGAAAAATTACAGCATAGGGAATAGTCAATAATACTGTAATACCATTTTGTGGTGACAGATGGTAACTACACTTACCATGAGCAGAACTAAGTAATACAAAGAATTGTTGAATCACTATGATGTACCCCTTAAAATAATACAACACTGCATGTTAACTGTACTTCAATAAACAAAACTAAACTAAAAAGTGACAAGAACGGGCATCCTTGTCTTGTTCCCGATCTTAGAAGAAAAGCTTCCAGTTTTTCACCATTGAGTATGATGTTAGTTGTGGCCTTGTCATATATGGCCTTCATTATGTTGATATATGTTCTCTCTATAGCCACTTTGTTGAGAGTTTTTATCATAAATGGGTGTTATCTATCATAAAATCATATTTGGAAGTTTCCATCAATTTAAATATACACTTACTGTGTATCCCAGCAATCCAACTTCTTTGTATTCAACTAAGAGATATGAAAATATACATACACACAAAAACCTGTACGTAAATGTTTAGAAGCTTCATTCATAATCACCAAAACCCAGAAACAATTCAATAGTCTATCAATTGGTGAATGGATAAATTGTACATTCATATAATGGAATAATACTCATCAATAAAATGAAACAAATTACATGCAAAAGGTTAATGAATATAAAGTATAATATGCTACGTGAAAGAAACCAGACTCAAATGAGCTTCATATGTTATGATTTCATTTATGTGACATTCTAGAAAAGGCAAAACTTTATAGAATCAAAGAACAGATCTGTGGTTACCAGGAATGAAGTTTCAGGGAGGCGACGGACTATACAAAGACATAAAGGAATGTCTGGGGTGATAAATTCTATGTGCTGTTTAGTAATGGTTACATGACATTATTTTCAAGAATTCAAAGAACTGTATGCCTAAAAACAGGTGATTTTACTATATGTAAGTTACAGTGTAATAAACATAAATTTGCCCTAAAACAATGTAGTCAAGAGAGTGGCTGAGGATATATTCAAAACAAAAAAGACAGGCATAAGATCCACTTTGCTAGGTTTTTCAAAAGTTTTAAAAATTATTTTCTAATCATTTATAACTTTCCAATAAATTTAGGTCAGGTATACCTAGAGAATAATCTCAGAGAATAACATATAATCTAGTAATTTTCTAGCACTACTAGAGTAAAACTACCTACAATTCTGAGTTTGGGGTAAGCTTAGCAGTCTTTGCCATATAATCTGGACAAAAATTATATAACCCAATATTGTATTGTTTTATCTTCATATTGTTTCTTACTTACCTGTGTTTTAACTATCTATTCCTGTGTTGTCTTAACATGAAAACCACTGCCTGTCCTTCCCGATATAGGCAGTGGATACATATTAAGTAAAACTTACCTGTGACTTTAGGAATTCTCAATGTATTGCAGAACTTAGTTAAAAATTCTTGAATGGTAATCTTGCCATTTTCTGTAATGCAAAGTAAAGTTTGGCTGAAAGAGTTACTGATTCTGAATTAATATGTCAGAAGCTAATAGTCAAATTATAATAAAAGTGAAAAGCCTAGGAGTCAGCCTATACTATTCCTTCTTCCTTAACTTCTGCATACATATGATTACCAATTTCCATTTAATTATTTCCAGATACTTCTTGAATATATCCCTATGCTAGTTAATGCCTGTGGTATTACAACAGCATTGTTAAAACTCTATGCCATTAGTCTCATTTCTCTACATTTATTTTCTGCAATGCAGCAAGAGAGGTCTTTCTCTTTTAAAAAAAAAATCTGGTTACTCCTCTGAATAAAACCCTTCAGTAGTTCTTACTTGCCCCAAAACTACAAAAAAACCCCAAAACAAACAAACAAACAAAAACATATCATGGGTAGGGTAAGAGGCTATAGATCAATATTCCTTACAAATGTTAAAGTCTAAGTAAAATACTAGAAAGTAGGATTTAGCAGTATATCTAGAAATTAAAGTTCTAGATACTTTCAAGACATACATTCTCATGGAGAGCAACAGGCTTTCAAGGAGGAAAACCAGTTCTTAGAGGAGGAGAAAAAAATCTTAGCTATTACAATGGTTTGTGGCCACAGTACATCAGCAAATATTTATCTGTGGTGTTAAATGTTCATGGGCTGTGGGGTGGTAAAAAAGAACAAAAATGTCCAGAGTCCAGAAATAAACCCCCACATAGACTCAACTAATATTTGACAAGGGAGCCAAGAACATTTAATGGAGAAAGGATTGTCTCTTCAATAAATGGTGTTGGGAAACTGGATAACTATATCCAGAAAAATGAAATTAGGGCTCCATCTTATACCACTCACAAAAAAGTTACCTCAAAATGGATTAAAGACTTAAATGTAAGATCTGATATTGTAAAATTCCTAGAAGAAAATATAAGGAAGCAGCTTTCAGACACCAGTCTTGGCAATGATTTTTTGAACATGACACCAAAACACAAACAACAAAAGCAAAAATCAACAAGTGGGACTACATCCAACTTAAAAGCTTTTGTACAGAAAAAAAAAATCAGCAAAATGGAAAGGCAACCTACAGAATGAGAGAAAATATTTGCAAACCAAAAATCTGATAGTTAGTATCCAAAATATATAATTCACACAGTTCAATAACAAACAAACAAGCAAACAAAATGATGAAAAAAATGGGCAGAGTAACTGAATAGACATTTTTTTCCAAAGGAGACATCCAAATGGCGAACAGGTACATGAAAAGGTGTTCGACATCACTAATCATCAGGGAAATGCAAATCAAAACAACAATGAGATATCATTCACACCTGTTAGAGTGGCCATCATCAAGAAGACAAGAGATGAAGGTTTGCATGGATGTGGGGAAAGGGAACCCTCATACACTGTTGATGGCAATGGAAATTGATGCGGCCACTATGGATAACAGTATGGAGGCTTGCCCCAAAATTAAAAATAGAACTACCATATGATCCATCAATCCCCCTTATGGGTATACGTGTAAAGGAAATGAAAAAAGATCTTTAAGAGATATCTACACTCCCATGTATTTTGCAGCATTATTCACAAAAGCCAAGATATGGAAACAACCTAAGTGTCCATCAACAGATGAATAAACAGATGTAGCATATATATATATATATATATATATACATATATATATATATATATACACACATATACAACGGAATATTATTCCACCATGAGAAAGAAGGAAATTCTGCCATTTGCAACAACATGGATAGGTCTCGAGGGCATTATGCTTAGAGGAGATAAGCCAGACAAGGACAAATACTGTATATATCACCAAGTGGAATCTAAAAAAGCCAGTCTCATAGAAACAGAGTAGAATGGTCATTACCAGCAACTTGGGGAGTGCGTTGAGTTGGGGAGATGTTGTTAAAGGTACAAATTTGCAGTTGGAAGATGAGTAAGTTCTGGAAATTTAATGCTGTGCTGACCTAATACTGTATTATATACTTGAAAGTTGCTAAGAGACTAGACCTTAAATGTTCTCACCACAAAAAAGAAATTATAATTATGTGATGTGATAGAGGTGTTAGCTAACACTATGGTGATAATCATATTACAATATACATGTATCAAATCAACACAATATATACCCTAAACTTACAAAATATTCTATATCCATTGTATCTCAATTTTACAAAAAGGAAAAGAAAAATTCTGTGGAGACTGAGTGAAAAAAAAAGCTCCAAATCACTAATACCGAGAATGAAAATGAAGATATTATTACAGATCAGGCAGACATCAAAAAAGATAAAAAGTGAGGTCAAGGACAACTTTATCCAGTAAATTTAAAAAGTCAGATGAAATGGACAAATTCCTATAAAAATAGAGCCTGCCAATATTAACAAGAAAATATAATATTTTCTTTGTAATCCCATACAATTTAAGAAATTAAAACAATAATCCAGAACTTTCCCATAAATAAATCTCTAGGCCCATTAGGCTTCACCTGTGGGTTCTACTTAACATCTGAGGAATCTCTTACAGAGAATAGAAAAATAAAGACTACTCTCCATCTCTTTTGAAAATAGAGCAAAGATAATATTCAACAATATCAGTCATTAAAATAATGAAATTATTTTGTACATTTATAAATATCTGTGTCCCTGAGCCAACACCACGTGCAATACCCCCAGAGGTATTCCTGGATATCAGCATAGTTTACCTTCCAAAGGGCTGATACCTGGCAAAGGGCCTCAAGGACTCTTGTATTCTGTGCATGGCATTCTGACTGAGTACCATCCATGCCAGTCAGTTCAAAGTAACCTCATGTCCCAAGTACTGCCACCTACAGGTATAAAGTAGGCCCTGACTTACCCGTCCATTTGGTTTCACAGGGCCCAGGCTTGGCACACCAGGGCAGCAGTGATGTTCCCCAGTCATCCCACTGCAGCTCCCATAGGATGCCTTCCATTGCTGTGTATCCCATCCATACATCTCCCACCCCCACTGGTAGATGATGGCCTTTATAACACAGATGCATTCAAACTACTCACCAGGTTCAGGTTCATGTCTTAATACTTCATTAAGTAAAACATTAGCTGCATAAAAGTCATTGTTCATCAATAATGCTTTGAGTTCAGAGGCATCAATTAGATCATTCTGGAGAATTTGGGTAGTAGCTAAGAGTAGCTGTGTAGCTGCAAAAAAAGAGCAAAAACAAATATTTCAACAGCAGAAATAAGAGTATATTATTCACTTTCACTTAAAAAGCTTGGGTTGCATAAAAGAATTTTGTTTTTTTTTTTCTAAAGATTTTATTTGAGAGAGAGTGCGAGAGAGTGCATGCGCAAGAGAGCTGGGGCGGGGAGGGATGAGGCAAAGGGAGAGGGAGAAGCAGGCTCCCCACTGAGCAGGGATCCCAATGCAGGGCTTGATCCCAGGACCCCGGGATCATCACCCGAGCTGAAGGCAGATGTCCCACTGACTGAGTCACCCAGTGCGCCAACATAAAAGAATTTTACATGAAACTACCAGTATAGTTTTAAAAACCATTATGTATTATAATAGCTAGCATTACTGAAAACTTACTAAGTGCTACAGACTGTTCTAAGTACTTCTACTTTACATATTTAAGCCTTATTACAATTCCAGGATAGGCATTATTATCCCTGTTTTTCAGATGAAGAAACTGAGGTTAAGTGATTTACTAAAGAATGTGTTGCTAGTAAGTGGCGGGGCCAGGATTCAAGTTCAAGCACCATAGTTCCAAAACCCATGCTCTTAACTAATGTGCCTTTCAAGTTGACATATGTAAGTGGTCAACCTTTCTGCCTTTGGCTACATAATACTTCCTATGTGGCCTCTGAAATAACTGTGAAGCATTACAAATGAGTTTACATCAAAATTTGCATTATTTCACTTAAAGTTATGTTACAGAGACAAAACAGAGAAGAAGCAGCAGCAGCTGCTGTTGCAGCTACAAGTCATGCTCTTTCTATTTATCTTATAGCCCCATAAACCCTGACAGCTTTGGTTGCTTTCCAATGCCTTCAAACAGTTGTGGTTGTTGATGCTGTTTAATTTAGTCCAGATATTACTAGTTATTCTCAGCAGGAGGGTTGGTTTGATAGAAGCTACTCCATCATAGCCCAGAAGTAGAACCAGGTGGATCAAGCTTACATGTAATTCTGATGCCCTGCTCTGGTTAAAGATTATTGCTTAAGTTATTTCTTTACCACAAAGCTGTAGTAATCATGACCATGTGGTACTGGAATAAGAATAAATAAAAATCAGTGGAATGGAATTGAGAGTCTAGAAATAAATTCATACACTTACGATCAATTGATTTTTGACAAGGATGCCAAAACCCTTTAATGAGGAAAGTATAATCTTGTCAACAAATGATGCTGGGATAACTGAATATCTGCATGCAGAAGAATTAAAGTGGACTCCCATCTCACACTACATACAAACATTAACTCAAAGACTGAAATTAAAAGGCTAAAACTATAAAACTCTTAGAAGAAAACATTAGTATAAATCTTCATGATCTTGGATTATCTTTAGATGTGACATCAAAAGAAGTGACAAAAGAAAATATGAATTGGATTTCACCCAACTTAAAAACTGTGCTGAAATCAGTGGCATTTCTATACACCAACAACAAGACAGAAGAAAGAGAAATTAAGGAGTCGATCCCATTTACAACTGCACCCAAAACCATAAGATAACTAGGAATAAATCTAACCAAAGAGGCAAAGGATCTGTACTCAGAAAACTATAAAATACTCATGAAAGAAATTGAGGAAGACACAAAGAAATGGAAAAACATTCCATGCTCATGGACTGAAAGAACAAATATTGTGAAGATGTCAATGCTACCTAGAGCAATCTACACATTTAATGCAATCCCTATCAAAATACCAACAACTTTTTCAAAGAAATGGAACAAATAATCCTAAAATTTGTATAGAACCAGAAAAGACCCCAAATAGACAGAGGAATGTTGAAAAAGAAAAGCAAAGCCAGTGGCATCACAATTCTGGACTTCAAGCTCTATTACAAAGCTGTCGTCATCAAGACAGTATGGTACTGGCACAGAAACAGACACATAGATCAATGGAACAAAATGGAGAGCCCAGAAATGGACCCTCAACTCTATGGTCAACTAACCGACAAAGCAGGAAAGAATGTCCAATGGGAAAAAGACAGTCTCTTCAACAAAAGGTGTTGGGAAAATTGGACAGCCACATGCAGAAGAATGAAACTGGACCATTTCCTTACACCACACACAAAAATAGACTCCAAATGGTTGAAAGACCTAAATGTGAGACAGGAGTCCATCAAAATCCTAGAGGAGAACACAGGCAGCAACCTCTTCGACCTCAGCTGCAGCAACTTCTTCCTAGAAACATCGCCAAAGGCAAGGGAAGCAAGGGCAAAAATGAACTTTTGGGACTTCATCAAGATAAAAAGCTTTTGCACAGCAAAAGAAACAGTCCACAAAACCAAAAGACAACCGACAGAATGGGAGAAGATATTTGCAAATGACATATCAGATAAAGGGCTAGTATCCAAAATGTATAAAGAACTTATCAAACTCAACGCCCAAAGAACAAATGATCCAATCAAGAAATGGGCAGAAGACATGAACAGACATTTTTCCAAAGAAGACATCCAAATGGCCAACAAACGCATGAAAAAGTGCTCAACATCGCTCAGCATCAGGGGAATCCAAATCAAAACCTCAATGAGATACCACCTCACACTAGTCGGAATGGCTAAAATTAACAAGTCAGGAAACGACAGATGTTGGCGGGGATGGGGAGAAAGGGGAACCCTCCTACACTATTGGTGGGAATGCAAGCTGGTACAGCCACTCTGGAAAACAGTATGGAGGTTCCCCAAAAAGTTGAAAGGGTGGGGGGGATGGGTTAGCCTGGTGATGGGTATTAAAGAGGGCACATACTGAATGGAGCACTGAGTGTTATACGCAAACAATGAATCATGGAACACTACATCAAAAACTAATGATGTAATGTATGGTGATTGCTTCAAAGGACACCATCAAGAAAGAAAAAAGACCCTTGAAATGGAAGAAAAGATTTGCAAATCATGTCTCTGATAAAGGTGTAGTATCCAGAATATATCAACTCTTACAACTTGACAAATAACTCAATTTTAAAATAAGCAAAGGATACATGTCTCCAAAGAAGATACACCAACAAACACATGAAAAGATGTTCAACATCATTAGCCACCAAGTAAATGCGAAACAAAATCATGGTGAGATCCTTGTTAGACTAGTCTATAATAAAAAAGACAATAACAAGTGTTGACAAGGATATAAAGAAATGTACATTGCTTGTGAGAATGTAAAATGGGGCAGCTGCTTCGGAAAACACTCCAGCAGTTCCTTAAGTTGAACATAAAGTTATCATATGACTCAGCAATTCCATTCCCAGGTATATACCCAAGAGAAATGAAAATATACGTCCACACAAAAACCTGTACTCAAAAAAAGTATACAAATATTCATAGCAGTATTATTGATAATAGTCCAAAAATGGAAACAACCCAAATGTCTATGAACTGATAAATGGCTAAAGAAAATGTGGTATAATCATATAATAGAGTATTATTCCACCACAAAAAGGAATGAAGTACTCATTTATGCTATAATACAAATCAATCTTGAAAACAGTATGCTAAATGAAAGAACTCAGACACAAAAGTCACATGTAATAGGATTCCAGTTATATGAAACATTCATAATAGGCAAATCAATATAGACAGAAAGTAGATTAGTGGTTGTCAGTGGCCAGGGAGAGGTGGAAATAACTACTAAAGCCTACAGGGTTCTTTTCGAGGCAATGAAAATGTCCCAGAATTAGAGTGTGCTGGTTGCACAACTTTGTGAATATGCCAAAACCCACTGAACTGTACAATTAAAAAGGATGGATTTTATGGTATGTGAATATCTCAATAAAAATGTACATCTAATAAATAATGCCATCAATAATAAAGGTGTTCTAATTTTAGAGATATTAAAATATAAAAAAGAAAAGACATTTGTTTCACCAAAGCATTGTGAAATACATTATGACAGGTGTGTCTGCATCTGTGGAGAGTTCTTTGTAGGTGTTCCCTGTAGATGTAGGGGTTAGGAAAAGATGTCGGTATTGAAATTTCAATACCTCCCTAATTTTAAGGAGGACAAGAGGAACTTCGGGGACAAAGACCAAGCAACAGTCTTTATACAGCAGGGGCAAAATGATGTGGTTAGGCAACAGAGATGATATGGCAATAAGAATGATATGGGGATCAATACCACGAGGATTTAGAGAAACCGATTAGTTGAAGTTAAGATTTCCATAAATGAAATAGATGGGCAGTCCAGCTGAGGAGACCTGAAAACTCCAGAGGCCTAACCTGAGATGACACAACAGAGAGTAGTGATCCCTCACTCGATTTCCAGACTGGATTTCCTTCATAGATCCAGAACCCCTTGAATGAAGAAAAACTTACCTCCTCTTGAAGAAGGACTTTGTAATAACAGCAAAGGTGTTTACTATGTATCTTCTTCAACTCTGTTTTATTTCTTTTCCCTCCATTAAAACTTTGTCCCATTTCCCCATTTTATATTGCTATATTATTTCTACTTTATAAGCTGCTTAAAATCCTTTTTAAAACTATTGAGACTACAGAGTAAAAACTTGAAATACAGATATTGATTTTTTAATATGATTTCATATCTTTATTTTACAGGCATTTTTCTTTGAACTAGTAGTATTCACTTACCTATGGACTCTTTGAAGTGTGGACTTTCTTTAATTCTTTCAAAGAAATCTTTTAAATTCACCTCCTTATTATCTGTAAAGTCAAAATCAAGCATGCTGACATTAAAAACCTGATACTGTGAATTTGTACATAAAATAAATGTTCTAACTTAAAACACCTAAAATTCCATTCTACCTTATTTTCTATCTCAAATGACTGAAACTGTTTCAATATAATTTTTCATACTTTTAGAAACTATCCATTGAACAGTTAATGATCTCAATAGCTAATTTTTTTTTAGTTCTACTATATGTTGTCTAATTGAACATAAAAAAAAAAAAACTTACATAACTTTTCAGTTCCTTATACATACTAAGGATCCTTTTATGATGCTTTACATTTATTAACCAAAATCTTTACAATAATTCTATAACATGGGTATGCTTGATATCTTTAAAAGATGAAAGCAAAGAGAAATTAAATAACTTGTCTAAGTCACAAAAGCCAGAAAGTGCTAGAGGATGTGGTATTGAACTGACGTAGCCTCAGGCCAGAGGTTAACTATTAGGACACACACACACTTGAAGTAAGACACAGTAATGTTACCACAGCAGAAAATATACAGCTATCAACTACATTAAGGAGACTTTAACTTACAACAAAATGGCAAGCTGGATAGCACAGAAATCATCACGCTACAAATCCCTAGAGATGCTGTATGAACTACAATATTCTATAAATGCATGATTAAGTTATAGGAAAAGTAAATAATAATAAGTTAAGTGGGCACAGAGATCAAGAGTAGAAAAGAGTGAGCCTACAGCTATTTGGGGATACATATCAGAACCCAAAGTGGCAAGGTGCTTGATTTAAATGCTCATGCATATTCATAAAAGAAAACTTGGGTCCATGCTACATGGAGAGTTTGAATTTAGATACCAAATAAAACTGGGATGCTTTGCAAATCAATCAATGTGATACAACACATTAATAAAAGAAAGAACAAGAACCTATGATCCTCAGCCATCAAAAGGAATGAGATCTTGCCATTTGCAATGACATGGATGGAACTGGAAGGTGTTATGCTGAGTGAAATAAATCAATCAGAGAAAGACATGTATCATATGACCTCACTGATATGAGGAATTCTTAATCTTAGGAAACAAACTGAGTGTTACTGGAGTGGTTGGGGGTGGGAGGGATGGGGTGGCTGGGTGATAGACATTGGGTAGGGTATGTGCTATGGTGAGCACTGTGAATTGTACAAGACTGATGAATCACGGATCTGTACTTCTGAAACAAATAATGCAATATATGTTAAGAAAAAAAAGAAGAAGATAGCAGGAGGGGAAGAATGAAGGGGAGTAAGTCGGAGGGGGAGACAAACCACTAGAGACGATGGACTCTGAAAAACAAACTGAGGGTTCGAGAGGGGAGGAGGTGGGGGGATGGGTTAGCCTGGTGATGGGTATTAAAGAGGGCACATTCTGCGTGGAGCACTGGGTGTTATGTACAAACAATGAATCATGGAACACTACATCAAAAACTAATGATGTAATGTATGGTGATTAACATAACAATAAAAAATTATTAAAAAAAAAGAACCGATGATCCTCTCAATAGATGCAGAAAAAGCATTTGGCAAAGTACAGCATCCTTTCTTGATTAAAACTCTTCACAGTGTAAGGATAGAGAGTACATACCTCAATATCATAAGAGCCATCTATGAAAAACCCACAGCGAATATCATACTCAATGGGGAAAAACTGAGAGCTTTCCCCCTACAGTCAGGAACACAGCAGGGATGTCCACTGTCACCACTGCTGTTCAACATAGTACTAGAAGCCCTAGCCTCAGTATTCAAACAACAAAAAGAAATAAAAGTCATCCGAATCAGCAAAGAAGAAGTAAAACTCTCACTTTTTGCAGATGATATACTTTATGTGGAAAACCCAACAGACTCCACCCCAAAACTGCTAGAACTCAAACAGGAATTCAGTAAAGGGGCAGGATATAAAATCAATGCACAGAAATCAGTTGCATTTCTATATACCAACAACAAGACAGAAGAAAGAGAAATTGAGGAGTCGATCCCATTTACAACTGCACCCAAAACCATAAGATAACTAGGAATAAATCTAACCAAAGAGGCAAAGGATCTGTACTCAGAAAACTATAAAATACTCATGAAAGAAATTGAGGAAGACACAAAGAAATGGAAAAACATTTCATGCTCATGGATTGGAAGAACAAATATTGTGAAGATGTCAATGCTACCTAGAGCAATCTACACATTCAATGCAATCCCCCTCAAAATACCAACAACTTTTTCAAAGAAATGGAACAAATAATCCTAAAATTTGTATGGAACCAGAAAAGACTCCGAATAGCCAGAGGAATATCGAAAAAGAAAAGCAAAGCTGGCGGCATCACAATTCTGGACTTCCAGCTCTATTACAAAGCTGTCATCATCAAGACAGTATGGTACTGGCACAAAAACAGACACATAGATCAATGGAACAGAATCGAAAGCCCAGAAATGGACCCTCAACTCTATGGTCAACTAATCTTTGACAAAGCAGGAAAGAATGTCCAGTGGAAAAATGACAGTCTCTTCAACAATTGGTGTTGGAAAAATTGGACAGCCACATGCAGAAGAATGAAACTGGACCATTTCCTTACACCACACACAAAAATAGTCTCCAAATGGTTGAAAGACCTAAACGTGAGACAGGAGTCCATCCAAATCCTAAAGGAGAACACAGGTAGCAACCTCTTCGACCTCAGCCGCAGGAAGTTCTTCCTAGAAACATCACCAAAGGTACAGGAAGCCAGGGCAAAAATGAACTTTTGGGACTTCATCAAGATAAAAAGCTTTTGCACAGCAAAAGAAACAGTCCACAAAACCAAAAGACAACCGACAGAATGGGAGAAAATATTTGCAAATGACATATCAGATAAAGGGCTAGTATCCAAAATCTATTAAAAACTTACCAAACTCAACACCCAAAGAACAAATGATCCAATCAAGAAATGGGCAGAAGACATGAACAGACATTTTTCCAAAGAAGACTTCCAAATGGCCAACAGACACATGAAAAAGTGCTCAACATCGCTCGGCATCAGGGAAATCCAAATCAAAACCTCAATGAGATACCACCTCACACCCGTCAGAATGGCTAAAATTAACAAGTCAGGAAACGACAGATGTTGGCAGGGACGTGGAGAAAGGGGAACCCTCCTACACTGTTGGTGGGAATGCAAGCTGATGCAGCCACTCTGGAAAACAGTATGGAAGTTCCTCAAAAAGTTGAAAATAGAGCTACCTATGACCCAGCAATTACACTACTGGGTATTTACCCCAAAGATAAAATGTAGTGATCCAAAGGGGCATATATACCCTGAAATCTATAGCAGCAATGTCCACAGTAGCCAAACTATGGAAAGAGCCAAGATGTCCATCAACAGATGAATGCATAAAGATGTGGTGTATATATATACAATGGAATATTATGCAGCCATCAAAAAAATTGAAATCTTGCCATTTGCAATGACGTGGATGGAACTGGAGGGTATTATGCTAAGCGAAATAAGTCAATCAGAGAAAGACAATTATCATATGATCTCACTGATATGGGGAATTTGAGAAACAAGTCAGAGGATCATAGGGAAGGGAGGGAAAAATGAAACAAGACAAAACCGGAGAGGGAGACAAACCATAAGAGACTCTTAGTCTCAGGAAACAAACCGAGAGTTGCTGGAGTGGAGGGGGGTGAGAGGGATGGGGTGGCTGGATGATGGACATTGGGGAGGGTGGGTACTATGGTGAGTGCTGTGAATTGCATAAGACTGATGAGTCACAGACCTGTACCCCTGAAACAAATAATACATTATATGTTAATAAAAAAAAAAACTGGGATGCTTAAAGAAGTTCAATCCAGTGAAAGGGAGATTAAAACACTGTATTCACAGCCGCAGGTAAACAACAAGGAGACCTAAATCTTCCTAATTCTGAGAGGCAGTGGGGGAAAAAATCTCCTGTGAAGAATCTCTTGCATCTCTTGTGGGTTTGGAGTCTAAATTTATGCTGCTCTCATGATATGAGAAACCCCAGGTCAAAACATATAAATTGACTGAGGTCAATAATAATCTAGGGTACCTGGCAAAGGCAATAACCAAACTGTGCTGGGGAGGTATTCTTAAATCCAGACTCATGGGATTCCCATAGAAAAAACAAGCTGGTTAAGATAAGCCCCAAATAAAAAGCCACCTAAAACCAGTGAAACTCATCAGCTTCTAAAAGTATTCCCACATGATTTGACACTTAAGAGTGAATATATAATAGGAAAGGAGATCAAGTACATATTACATGAAGTTAAAAATGGAAAACACAGATAAATATATGCCCACTTGGAAACAATGACCAAAAATAAATAACTGTTCTTCTAAAATGTAGTGAAACTTTGGGTATTTCCTCTGGTTAAAAAACAGAATGAGACAAGTACTATAAAAGGACAGATGAAGGTAGATCCCCTCTGAAGAAAGACTGCATATCAAAATGAAGCAGCTGGTATCATGTCTGTTTTAACACAATGGTATTTTCCCACCCATGCTTATAAGAAATGAATGGTAATTATCTAAACAAGCATACATATCCAGATAAGTATGAACAGATAGATATGGTCAATAAATATTTAAATTAGAAGACTATTTTGGCTCTAATTTGTATCAACCTAAGTCTCCAGTGTGACTACCCTTAGCATTTTACCCACATATATATGCTTTAAGACTATTTCTCATAAACAGGGAAAAATGAAAAGAATTTCAAACCAAAAAAATGCTCACCACTGATGTCACAACATTTAAGGGCTTCACTGATGTCCTCCTCAGTCAAATTAACATTCAAACTTTCCAGGGCACGTTCCAAGTTAGGTATACCAATCTTGCCATTATCAACACTTGACAAGATACGAGCAGCTTCTTTAATCTCTACAAAGATAAATAAATATATACAAGATACTATTGTTTTAAAAAGTGCAAAATATTTTGTCCGAAGTCCATTATAGGTGAACAATCAAATTAAGTATATATATTTAACTAAAATCTCTGTAGAAAAAAAGTAAAATATTTTCTATTTAAAACTAACAGCCGGGGCGCCTGGGTGGCTCAGTCATTAAACATCTGCCTTCGACTCAGGTCATCCCAGGGTCCTGGGATCGAGCCCCACATCGGGCTCCTTCCTCACTGGGAAACCTGCTTCTCTCTCTCCCATGCCCCCTGCTGTGTTCCCTCTCTCGCTGTGTCTCTGTCTAATAAACAAATAAAATCTTTAAAAAAAAAAAAGCCAAGATATGGAAGTATCTCAAGTGTCCATTAGTAGGTGAATGAATAAAGATGTAGTATATTGTGGAATATGACACAGCCATGAAAAAGAATGAGTTTTGTTGTTTGTTGATTTTTTTTTTTTTTTTTTTTTTGCTATTTTGCCAACATGGATGGACCTAAAGGGTATTATGCTAAGTGAAATACGTCAGACTGAGAAAAACAAATACCATATGATTGTACTCATATGTTGAATCTCAAAAACAAAACAAATAAAAAAACAAACAAAAAGCAGAATCAGGGGGTGCCTGAGTGGCTCAGTTGGTTAAGCATCTGCCTTAAGCTCGGGTCATGATCCCAGGGTCCTGGGATCGAGCCCCGTGTAGAGTTCCTTGCTCAGCGGGGAACATGCTTCTCCCTTTCCCTCTGCTGTTCCCCCTGCTTGTGCTCTCTCTCTCTGTCAAATAAATAAATAAAATCTTAAAAAAAAAAAAAAGCAGAATCAGACCTATCAATATAGAGAACAAACTGATAATGTCCAGAGAGAAGGGGGGGTAGGATGGGCAAAATGGGTGAAGGGGAGTAGGAGAGACAGGCTTCCAGTTATGTAATGAATATGTCATGGCACAGTGTAGGGAATATAGTCAATGATATTGTAATCGCTTTGTATGGTGACTGATGGTAGTTACATTTGTGGTGAGCATGGCATAATGTATAAAGTTGAATCACTATGTTGTACACCTGAAGCAAATATAACATTGTATGTTCACTATACTCAAATAAAAAATTTTTAATGAAAAATTATATTATTTTGATATTAATGAATTAAGATGACTTAAGTTATTTAATATTTTTATTACTTTATTTTTTTCTAAGTAAGCTCTATACCCAAAATGGGACTTGAACTCCTGACTCTGAGATCAAGAGTCACATGCTCTACTGACTGAGCTAGCCAGATGCCCTTATTTTTGTTACTTTATACAGTAAAAATACTGAGCATTTCTAGTATCATTTAAAAAATATGAATGGGTACTTATAATATGAAATAAATGCTATGAATGAGACACGGTTTAATGAAAGCTTATAACAAAGGAAGCTGACCTAGACTAGCAGATAATGATAGGCTCCCTAGAGGAACCTGACACGCATCTGAAAGATGAGTAAACATTAACTAGGCAAAGAGGGTCAGGGAAAAATATTCCAGGAAATAAAATATGCAAAAGCTTTCTGGTGGGAGGAAAAGAGAGATCTAAGGAAATGAAAGAAAGCCAACGTATCTGAAATTATAGAAAATAAGGGTAATGGTACAAAATTGTGCTAGAGGACTAGGACATGTAGGATTTTGATCTTTATCTAACAGCAATGGAAAATGTTTAAAGAGTTATAAATAGGGAGACATAACATGATCAGATTACTTTTTTGAAAAAAATATTACTCTGGCTGGAGTGGGAAAAATTGACTAGGAATCCACTGGCACCTGGCAATGATCCTAAAAAATAACTCTTTTATAGGGAATGCTTTCATATATATATATAATATATAAAATATATATAAATAGTGTATAAAAAGTGTATATATATTTTATATATATATTTTATATATATATAAAGTTCTTACCATCTGCTTTTGGTAGTCTCAGATTTGAAGACAAAGCTTCTTTCCTAAAATCTGCAAATTTAGAGGGAGAGAGATTATGCCATAAGGAACAGCATCCTGATTTTATCCAGTTTGAAAGAAAGCCAATGGATAGATTACTTCATTTCTCAGTAACATTTCTCATTGACTATTCCCTTTTTCTCAAAATCTTCCACTGGCTTCCAGAATATTATTCTCTACTCATCTTCCTCTTACTTCTTAGACTCCATGGATTTGTCAACCTCCACCAAGCTCCTTAAATGTGACTGAGATTCTAATGTCACAAATGTTCCCTTTCTCCCTAAGAGGGCAGGTTAATGCCCAGGCCCATATATTCAGTAAAATACTTAATTATTAGTCTGAATTGTCCTTCTCTAGTTCTGCTTGCCTACCTATATATCTAGTCCTGGAGCTTTTCCTTAGGACAAGTTGCAGTTACACCCTTCATCCTATACACTTTCTACAAAAATGCAAATTGCTATAGAGATCTATTTGAGAGACAAGTGATAGAAATAAAATATGTCCATTTGCATAGATGGACCATATTACAGTCAGAGAGCAGTTTAGAACAACTCAGAACTAGTCCAGGTATTACCTTAAAACAAAAGGAGGTTAGAATAAAAATACATTCTATTTATCTTTTTTTTTTTTTTTTACTTGTTCTAAGCAGGATTAAAAACAACAACAACAATAACTAACCTATTAAAAAGTACTTTCAAAATAGGTTTGGCAATTTTATAATTCTAAAACAGGATTTCTCAACCTCAGCAAAATTACATTTGGGTCCAGATAATTGTTTGGGGGCGATACTGTCCCATACATTATAGGATGGTTAGCAGCATCCCTTGCCTCTACTCACTAGATGCTAGCAACCCTCCCCCATCAGTTTTGACAATCTAAACTGTCTTCACACATTGCCAGTTGTTCCCTGAGAGGCAGATCTGATCTTATTTTTTACCTGAAGCTAAATTTAAGGCAAGAAATGGCTTTCCAAATAAGGATATATCCCAGCAGAGAATATAGAGAGGTCAGGAAAATTCTTTGTAAATAGATCAAAGAGCAGCTATATATGAGTGTTATATAGACAAATGTTCTAATTCTTCCAACGATAACTTGCACTTTTCAAAGGGCTTTCACCTAAAAAATAAAAAGCTTAGAAAACTATTAAGACCTCTCTAGGGGGGCGGAGCAAGATGGCGGAGGAGTAGGAGACCTAGATTTCGTCTGGTCTCAGGAATTCAGCTGAATAGGGATCAAACCATTCTGAACACCTACAAACTCAACAGGAGATCAAAGAGGAGAGTAGCAACAACTCTCTGAACAGAGAAGCGACCACTTTCTGGAAGGTAGGACATGCGGAGAAGTGAATCCGAGGCGATATTCGGGAGGATAGACGGCGGGGGAGGGGCCTCCGCCGGCCGCTTCTGGCAAGTGATAGAGCCGCGGAGCACAAAATCGGACCTTTTAGAAGTCGGCTCCGCTGAGGGATGTCGCTCCAGTGGCTAAGCGGGGGTGGAACCCTCACGGGACAGTGGGGTCGCAGGACCCTTGGGGTCACAGAAAGACCGGGGGAGCCTGAGTGCACCAGAGCTCCCAGGTATCGGAGCGGGGAAGCCAGCTGCAGAGACAGAGCTGAGGCGCGGGCTCTCAGCTTGGGGTTGCCATAAACTGTGATCCACAGCAGGGACCCAACAGGCGGCAGATCCGGGGAGACTCCCCTTCCTTCCCAGGGAGGAGCGGCGCGGGAACGCACCGCAGGGATCTGCTGGGTTTGGAGACTCCACACGGGGTCGGGTGCCACAGATACAAATGCTGGGTCACAGGCCGGGTGAGCACGGAGTGCAGCCGGAGACCAGGGACAAGGGAGTGACTACTTTTCTCTGGGGGCGCACTGAGGAGCGGGGCCCCGAGTTCTCAGCTCCTCCGGGTGGAGATTGGGAGGCCACCATTTTTGCCCTGGTCCTCCAAGGCTGTACAGAGAGCTTGCAAGGAACAAAAGCTCCTGAGATCAAACCCGGGCAGCTTGCTTAGCCCAGACCGACAAGGGCGGGGCAATTCAGCCTCCGGCAAAGACATTTGGAAACCACAGCAACAGGCCCCTCCCCCAGAAGATCAGCATGAACAGCCAGCAAGCCAAGACCAAGTTTACTGATCAAGGAGAATGGGAGAACTCCAGCGCTAGGGGAATACTGCACATAGAATTCATGGCTTTTTTTTTACCATGATTCATTAGTTCATCAAAGTTAATTTTTGTTAACTGTTTCTTTTTCTTTTTCCCTTTTTCAACCAACATCTTATCAATCTCTTTTAAAAAAAAACATTTTTTATTTTTCATTTTTAGAGTCATATTTTATCCCTTCATAGTAGTTACCCTTATTTTTGGCATATATATATAAGTTGTTCTCTCTTTAAAATTTTGAGATACAGTTTCTTCTAACAGATAAAAATATACCCTAAATCACTAGTGTATGGCTCTGTTCTAGTCTCCTGCCTGATCACATTCTCTCCCTTTTTTCTTTCTTTCTTTTTTTTTTAAATCTTCTTTCTTTTTTCAAACAACTTCTTATCTTATCAAGTCCTTTTATAAAATCTATTATAATTTTCATCTTTACAGTCATCTTCTATCCCTTCATTGTAGCAACCCTTATTTTGTACATATATGTCTTTCTTCCTTTAAAATTTTAGGAGGCACTTTTTTCTAACAGACCAAAATACGCCCAAAATCTAGTGTGTGGCACTGATCTATGCACTAGCCTGATCATATTTGATCACATTCTGCTTTTTTTGTATTGTTCTGTTTTGTTTTTATCTTTTTTTTTCTCTTTCTTTTTTATTTCTTTCCCTTTCTTTTCCCCTGGTTTCAGGTCTTTTCTGATTTGTATACAGTATATTTGCTGGGGACATTGTAAACCTGTTAGCATTTTGTTCTCTCATTCATCTGTTCTCCTCTGGACAAAATGACAAGACGAAAAAAATCACCTCAGCAAAAAGAACAAGAGGTAGTACCGTCAGCCAGGGACCTACTCAATACGGACATTAGTACAATGTCGGACCTAGAGTTCAGAATCATGACTTTAAAGATACTAGCTGGGCTTGAAGAAAGCGTGGAAGTTATTAGCGAAACCCTATCTGGAGAAATAAAAGAACTAAAATCTAACCAAGTCGAAATCAAAAAGGCTATTGATGAGGTGCAATAAAAAATGGGGGCACTAACTGCTAGGATAAATGAGGCAGAAGAGAGAATCAGTGATATAGAAGACCAAATGATGGAAAGTAAAGAGGCTGAGAAAAAGAGGGAGAAACAACTACAGGATCACGAGGGCAGAATTCGAGAGATAAGTGATTCGATAAGACGAAACAACATTAGAATAATTGGGATCCCAGAAGAAGAAGAGAGAGAGAGGGGGGCAGAAGGTATATTGGAGCAAATTATAGCAGAGAACTTCCCTAATGTGAGGAAGGAAACAGGCATCAAAATCCAGGAGGCACAGAGAACCCCTCTCAAAATCAATAAAAATAGGTCAACACCCCGACATCTAATAGTAAAACTTACGAGTCTCAGAGACAAAGAGAAAATCCTGAAAGCAGCTCGGGAGAAGAGATATGTAACCTACAATGGTAAAAATATTAGATTGGCAACAGACCTATCCACAGAGACCTGGCAGGCCAGAAAGGACTGGCAAGATATCTTCAGAGCACTAAACGAGAAAAATATGCAGCCAAGAATACTATATCCAGCTAGGCTGTCATTGAAAATAGAAGGAGAGATAAAAAGCTTCCAGAACAAACAAAAACTAAAGGAATTTGCAAACATGAAACCAGCCCTCCAAGAAATATTGAAAGGGGTCCTCTAAGCAGAGAGAGCCTAAAAGCAGCAAAGATCAGAAAGGAACACAGACAACACACAGTAACAGTCACCTTACAGGCAATACAATGGCACTAAATTCATACCTTTCAATAGTTACCCTGAATGTAAATGGGCTCAATGCCCCAATCAAAAGACACAGGCTATCAGATTGGATTAAAAAACAAGACCCATCCATATCCTGTCTGCAAGAGACTCATTTTAGACCCAAAGACACCCCCAGATTGAAAGTGAGGGGGTGGAAAACCATTTACCATGCTAATGGACACCAAAAGAAAGCTGGGGTGGCAATCCTTATATCAGACAAACTAGATTTTAAACCAAAGACTGTAATAAGAGATGAGGAAGGACACTATATTCTACTTAAAGGTTCTATCCAACAAGAAGATCTAACAATTGTAAATATCTATGCCCCGAACATGGGAGCAGCCAATTATATAAGGCAATTAATAACAAAAGCAAAGAAACACATTGACAACAATACAATAATAGTGGGGGACTTTAACACCCCCCTGACTGAAATGGACAGATCAACTAAGCAAAAGATCAACAAGGAAATAAAGACTTTAAATGACACACTGGACCAAATGGACTTTACAGACATATTCAGAACATTCCATCCCAAAGCAACGGAATACACATTCTTCTCTAGTGCCCATGGAACATTCTCCAGAATAGATCACATCCTAGGTCACAAATCAGGTCTAAACCGGTACCAAAAGATTGGGATCATTCCCTGCATATTTTCAGACCACAATGCTTTGAAACTAGAGCTCAATCACAAGAGGAAAGTCGGAAAGAACTCAAATACATGGAGGCTAAAGAGCATCCTACTAAAGAATGAATGGGTCAACCAGGAAATTAAAGAAGAATTAAAAAAATTCATGGAAACCAATGAAGATGAAAACACAACTGTCCAAAATCTTTGGGATACAGCAAAGGCAGTCCTGAGAGGAAAGTATATAGCAATACAAGCCTTTCTCAAGAAACAAGAAAGGTCTCAAATACACAATCTAACCCTACACCTAAAGGAGCTGGAGAAAGAACAGCAAATAAAGCCTAAACCCAGCAGGAGAAGAGAAATAATAAAGATCAGAGCAGAAATCAATGAAATAGAAATCAAAAGAACAGTAGAACAGATCAACAAAACTAGGAGCTGGTTCTTTGAAAGAATTAACAAGATTGATAAACCCGTGGCCAGACTGATCAAAAAGAAAAGAGAAATGACCCAAATCAACAAAATCATGAATGAAAGAGGAGAGATCACAACCAACACCAAAGAAATACAAACAATTATAAGAACATATTATGAGCAACTCTATGCCAGCAAATTAGATAACCTGGAAGAAATGGGTGCATTCCTAGAGATGTATCAACTACCAAAACTGAACCAGGAAGAAATAGAAAACCTGAACAGACCTATAACCACTAATGAAATTGAAGCAGTCATCAAAAATCTCCCAAGAAACAAAAGCCCAGGGCCAGATGGCTTCCCAGGGGAATTCTATCAGACATTTAAAGAAGAATTAATACCTATTCTCCTGAAACTGTTCCAAAAAATAGAAATGGAAGGAAAACTTCCAAATTCATTTTATGAGGCCACCATTACCTTGATCCCCAAACCAGACAAAGATCCCATCAAAAAGGAGAATTACAGACCAATATCCTTGATGAACATGGATGCAAAAATTCTCACCAAAATACTAGCCAATAGGATCCAACATTACATTAAAAGGATTATTCACCACGACCAAGTGGGATTTATCCCTGGGCTGCAAGGTTGGTTCAACATCCGCAAATCAATCAACGTGATACAATACATTAACAAAAGAAAGAACAAGAATCATAGGATCCTCTCAATAGATGCAGAAAAAGCATTTGACAAAGTACAGCATCCTTTCTTGATCAAAACTCTTCAGAGTATAGGGATAGAGGGTACATACCTCAATATCATAAAAGCCATCTATGAAAAACCTACAGCGAATATCATTCTCAATGGGGAAAAGCTGAGAGCTTTTCCCCTAAGGTCAGGAACGCGGCAGGGATGTCCACTCTCACCACTGCTATTCAACATAGTATTTGAAGTCCTAGCCACAGCAATCAGACAACAAAAAGAAATCAAAGGCATCCAAATCGGCAAAGAGGAAGTCAAACTCTCACTCTTTGCAGATGATATGATACTTTATGTGGAAAACCCAAAAGACTCCACCCCAAAACTGCTAGAACTCATACAGGAATTCAGTCAAGTAGCAGGACATAAAATCAATGCACAGAAATCAGTGGCATTCCTATACACCAACAACAAGACAGAAGAGAGACAAATCAAGGAGTCAATCCCATTCACAATTGCACCCAAAACCATAAGATACCTAGGAATAAATTTAACCAAAGAGGCAAAGGATCTGTACTCAGAAAACTATAAAATACTCATGAAAGAAATTGAAGAAGACACAAAGAAATGGAAAAACGTTCCATGCTCATGGATTGGAAGAACCAACATTGTGAAGATGTCAATGCTACCTAGAGCAATCTGCACATTCAGTGCAATCCCCATCAAAATACCATCCACTTTTTTCAAAGAAATGGAACAAATAATCCTAAAATTTGTATGGAACCAGAAGAGACCCCGAATAGCCAGAGGAATATTGAAAAAGAAAAGCAAAGCTGGTGGCATCACAATCCCGGACTTCCAGCTCTATTACAAAGCTGTCATCATCAAGACAGTATGGTACTGGCACAAAAACAGACACATAGATCAATGGAACAGAATCGAGAGCCCAGAAATGGACCCTCAACTCTATGGTCAACTAATCTTTGACAAAGCAGGAAAGAATGTCCAGTGGAAAAATGACAGTCTCTTCAACAATTGGTGTTGGAAAAATTGGACAGCCACATGCAGAAGAATGAAACTGGACCATTTCCTTACACCACACACAAAAATAGTCTCCAAATGGTTGAAAGACCTAAACGTGAGACAGGAGTCCATCCAAATCCTAAAGGAGAACACAGGTAGCAACCTCTTCGACCTCAGCCGCAGGAAGTTCTTCCTAGAAACATCACCAAAGGTACAGGAAGCCAGGGCAAAAATGAACTTTTGGGACTTCATCAAGATAAAAAGCTTTTGCACAGCAAAAGAAACAGTCCACAAAACCAAAAGACAACCGACAGAATGGGAGAAAATATTTGCAAATGACATATCAGATAAAGGGCTAGTATCCAAAATCTATAAAGAACTTATCAAACTCAACACCCAAAGAACAAATGATCCAATCAAGAAATGGGCAGAAGACATGAACAGACATTTTTCCAAAGAAGACATCCAAATGGCCAACAGGCACATGAAAAAGTGCTCAACATCGCTCGGCATCAGGGAAATCCAAATCAAAACCTCAAAGAGATACCACCTCACAGCCGTCAGAATGGCTAAAATTAACAAGTCAGGGAACGACAGATGTTGGCAGGGATCTGGAGAAAGGGGAACCCTCCTACACTGTTGGTGGGAATGCAAGCTGGTGCAACCCCTCTGGAAAACAGTATGGAGGTTCCTCAAACAGTTGAAATTAGAGCTACCATTCGATCCAGCAATTGCACTACTGGGTATTTACCCCAAAGATACAAATGTAGGGACCCGGAGGGGTCCGTGCACCGCAATGTTTATAGCAGCAATGTCCACAATAGCCAAACTGTGGAAAGAGCCAAGATGTCCATTGACAGATGAATGGATAAAGAAGATGTGGTATATATACCCAATGGAATGTTATGCAGCCATCCAAAGGAATGAGATCTTGCCATTTGCAATGACGTGGATGGAACTGGAGGGTGTTATGCTGAGTGAAATAAGTCAATCAGAGAAAGACATGTATTATATGACCTCACTGATATGAGGAATTCTTAATCTCAGGAACAAACTGAGGGTTGCTGGAGTGGTCGGGAGTGGGAGGGATGGGGTGGCTGGGTGATGGACATTGGGGAAGATATGTGCTACAGTGAGCACTGTGAATTGTGAATTGTGTAAGACTGTTGAATCACAGATCTGTACTTCTGAAACAAATAACGCAACATATTTTAAGAAAAAAGAAAAAGAAGAAGATAGCAGGAGAGGAAGAATGAAGGAAAGTAAGTCAGAGGGGGAGATGAACCAGGAGAGATGATGGACTCTGAAAAACAAACTGAGGTTTCTGGAGGGGAGGAGGGTGGGGGGATGGGTTAGCCTGGTGATGGGTATTGAGGAGGGCACATTCTGCATGGAGCACTGGGTGTTATGAACAAACAATGAATCATGGAACAGTACACCAAAACAAATTATGTAATATATGGTGATTAACATAACAATAAAAAATTTAAAAAAAAAGAACTACAAAAAAAAAAAGACCTCTCTAAAATTCATAAAAGGAAAGGGATTAACTTTGAAATGAAATTACTCTAAAAAGAAACATTTCAAAGCCATACAACAACATATATAAATACTTTGAGACCAACTTTACAAACCAGTCCAAGAGATTATCCAGGAATTTGATACTGTAATAACTAAATGGATATATCTGTGGATATAGAATATAAGGTATATCCCTAAATTTGGTCTGTAGTAAATCACATTTCAATACATTTATGCTATTATTTAGGAACTAAATATTATAATATTAACTAAATATTATTAGGAACTAAGTATTAAGATTTAATTAGTATTTGGTAAAATATTTAAAAATCCTTAGATAACATTTTAGAAGAAATTTTTATTACAAGTCACTCAATTAACTCACCCTCACCAAAGGAATCATCCAGTATTTCTTGAAGACTATCATCAGTGAAATAAATTCTATTGGCATTTCCAAGTACACCTGCATATTTGTCCTTATCAGATTGATCACTTTCTTCCATAGAGTCCAATGAATTGATGATGTCATTCAATGCTACAAACACAGAGAATATATATACAACATGTACTTTAGTCCATGGATCCAAATCTTTGGAACATAACAATAAAACTGATGGACTCTTCCAGATTTGCACTGTCCAAAATGGCAGCCACTACCCACATGTGGCCATTTAAATAAGTAGAGCAATCCATTCTCCACTATAGTTTTCTATAACCCTTTATCTTTATTCTTAAAATTATTTTCTTAAAATTCTGGGTTCTGGGTGGGCTATTCCTATATGAACAAAAAAGTATGCCAAAGTTTCTCTAGTCATCTATTAATGAGTTCACCATTTCAGTAAAAAATACCCTCATTCTTCACAACTGCTCTCAAACCCCAATCCTTCCTTTTCCACTTTCTTTTCCTATACCCCTTGCTCCTGTCACCTCACTTCACCCAATTTAGAGAATCAGCAAAGCCTATTATGTTTAGCACAATAACATCAAACATCTAGAAGAGGAAATCCGCAACTGACCTCCCTGAATGGCTCAGTCGGTTGGGCATCTGACTTTTGATTTAGGCTCAGGTCATGATCTCAGGGTCTTGGGACAGAGCCCCATGTTGGGCTCCACACCTAGAATGGAGTCTGCTTGGGATTCTCTCTCCCTCTCCTCCTCCCCTCACTGGTTCCCTCTCTCTCTAATAAATAAATGAATATATAAATAAAATATTTTTTTAAAAACCCTTCACATTTCTAAAGTATATATCTAAAAAATCATCTCTCAGGATTTGTTAAAAGAAATGTATAATAAGTTACTTTAAAATTAGCTAGTTTATGTAGAAGTATAATTTAACTCATTATGTGGCTCCATTTTTTAGTCATTAGTCATTGGCAAGAAGTTTCAAAAACAGGCCATGTGGAAGGGCTGAAGGGAAGTGTGAGTCTAGAGAAAAGATGATTCAATGTGAAAGAAAAAAATATGAGTTCTTCTCACATCTCTGGAGGGCTACTGATAGGAGGAAGAGTCCAAATGTTAAATATGGTTTGGGAATGGAATTATAAGGCAGGATTTCCACCAAATATGTAGAATAATTGACCAGTCCTGCAGCTGTCCAAAATTATGGAATGGGCTGCTTC